>NC_139220.1:119386471-119986471 GCF_055691185.1 Crinia signifera | reverse complement strand
ATTGAGGGGCAGCGTGCTCCCGGTCACTGTGCAGAGCACACTCAGCAGTAAGTGACCTGGAGCGCACAGCAGCACCATTCACCACGATGGACCTACTCTTTCCTCTCTCTGGCTCCTATACAGCAGGTGGGAGCGGAGGAGGGGTTGACGACCGGCGGCACTGCGCTAGAGGGCAGACGTTCTCTGGCTTGTAGGCTGCCGCGCATGCGCTGAAGAGGCGGCTTTCTTGTTTAAAAAAAAAATAGAGAATAAAAGGTGAAGGCTGGCGGCGGCTGCGCGGGCCACATGAAGAGGTCTGGTGGGCTGGATTGGGCCCGTGAGCCTTGTGTTTGACACCCCTGTTTTAGAGCATTGGTGAAGTCCAGAACCTCTGATAAAAGATAGAAGGTCATGGAAAACTTTGTTGGCATCGCACACCAGGTTAACCCAGCAGGTGTCACGTAAAGGCTTTCTGGGTGCATAGCTCATTAATTCATTCATTGCATTGTGTAGGGCACAGGTTCTAAATCTTGGTCCCCACACAGTGCATGTTTTGCAGGTCTCCTCACAAGTTAAATAATTACCTCCACCTTTGGATATTTTAAAATGTGTCAATGAGTAATGAATGCACCTGTGCACCTGCCGGGTGACCTGGAAAACATGAACTGTCTGGGGTCCTGAAGATCAAGTTTGAGAACCCCAGGTCAGTGGCGTAACTATAAATTTTGCTCCCCCCAGCCAAAATATTTTATGGTGCGCCCCCCCACATACTGCCCCTTATACATTATGCAATACATCTTTATGTCACTTACACTATATGATAACATACAGTAATGCCACTCACACTATACACCCCACACCATAATGTACCTTACACTTTACACCATATGGTTAGGGTTATAAGCTGCGGGGTTGTGTGTAAGTTTAGGGATATAGGCTGCGGGGTGTGTGTGAAGTCTGCACAGCCGTGAAGCTGGAGGGTCCTGTAAGACAAGCAATGAAATAGCGCTGCAGGCTCTATGCGGGAGACATCGTTGGGCGGTGATTGACAGCTCCCCCAGCAGCGGGCTCCGTCTCCTCAGAGCGGCTGCACAAAAAGCGGGGCTCTTCTCACTACAGGAGGGACGCTGGCAGGCACAGCGCGGGCACACTACAGCACTGGGACACCGCACAGCGCTGGGGATATGGACACACAGTGCTACAATTGACTGGTATGGGGCGGGCGTGCTGAGGGGCTAAGTACTAAGGGGCTAACTGCACTGTTACTTAGGGTGTGACAGCGCGGTATTGCGCTGGGGACCGCCTATACCTAGGGATGGTGGCTGCAGGGGACAAACAGCATGCGGGCTGCTGCTGGGGTTGCCATAGAGATGTTTGCAGAGCACACCTCTCCAACATCTGCGCCCCTGTGGCGCCGGCTCCCCCCCCCCCCCCCCCCCCCCCCCGCCAACACTAGGGAGCCTTAGCTACGCCACTGCCTCAGGTGTAGGGTAAAGTCATCTCCACTTTTTCTTTGCTTGATGAATTGTGTTAAGCCCCTTAGCCCAAAGAAATGTATGAGAAGGGTGGTAAGTGGACTTAAATAGGGGAGCACCAGTGTTAACTTTTGATAAAGTGGAAAAATATGAGAAAAGCTCTTCTGTAAAAGCATCTAAATAATACCACTTTCACAAATCCTCAAATCCTAGGTTTTTTTCACATGAACGAGCATCAACCCGGGTCTGAAAAGCCAACGTTGGAACCTGTTCCAGAGGGGCCGACCCGGCAGTTGATTTGGGTTTTTACCAGTTATTTCTTTCCGTGTTAGAGAGCTGGGTTAAGTCTGAATAACGTAACCCAGGAATTTGCTCTCTGGCTATAGGAAAACCATTTTATTTGGCACGGAAGAGCCCACATTTGCATAAACTCATCATTGTGTGTCTGCAAACGTCTCCTTATTACAGGGATGCGGAAACCGCGACTGTGGATGTGGAAACCTCTACATGTGTTGAACTACACATCCCAGCAAGCCTAGCTACAGTTTTGCAGGGATGTGATATTCAACAACAGTGATAACACTGCCTTTAAAAACTGGAAAAAAAACTGCTGTGGACTAGTGTGAAGGAGGGCGAATCTTAAACAAAACAAGGTATAAAGGTGCGTATACACCGGGGCGATTTTGTGTAAAATCTCGGGGAAATATGGTCGCTGAGCGACCATATTGACCACGATGGGAGTGTACACCGGCAATATATCGCCGAGTGCGCGCTCCTGTTTTCTCCCCATAGTGATCGCTGGTCGCAGGAACATGCTCCTGCGACCAGCTGATTACCACTGCCGGGCTCCCCCCGGCAGTTTCTTTTTCATCGGCGACCATCTCTGGTCGCTGATGAACAGGAGAAACTGAGCAATATATTGCTAGCAATATATCTCCCCCGTGTGTACGAGGCTTAAGAAAGTGCTTTTACTTAACTTCATAACTAGGCCCTCAATTAGAGATAGCCATCGACCATTAATGATTCATAATCATGAATGGTTTATAGCCGATGCAGAATACTGTTGCCATCAATAGGGGGAACTAGATTGTTTACCTCCATCGATGGAGCAGCATAACTGATTTTTTTATTTATTTCCCCCACGAAGCTCTGTGCCTCAGGTTCTGAAAAAGGATGACCATCGGTTGACAAAACAATTGATGATCATCTATCGCAGTGGTTCTCAACCTCGGTCCTCAAGGACCCCCAACAGTGCACGTTTTCCAGGTCTCCTGGCAGTTGCACAGGTGCAGTCATTATTCACTGACACATTTTAAAAGATAACAGGTGGAGCTAATTAATTCACCGGTGTTTCTGTGTGGAGACCTGGAAAACGTGCACTGTTGAGAAGCACTGATCTATCGTATACTGTACCATCGATCGACCTCTGTTTGGAGGCAGAGTGGTTCCGCCTCTGCCATCCCTCCTTCCCCACTGCGCCTCATCCGCTGTCCTGTCTTCAACACTAGCAGAAGAGGGGGGCAACACTCCACAGCCGATACTATAGCCCGCGGAAACTCCCTCAGCCAGTTCTAGCGGCAGGAATGAGACGGCAGACGTAGTGCAGTCATCGTGCTCCCGTCTCTCGTGCCTTTTATAGAAGTATGCCGGCGAAGGAAGAGATAGCTAAAATGGTGGAGGGGAGAGATGGATGGTACTGCTATGAGGGGCATTGTGTATAAGTGGCAACTTCTACGATGGGAATTAGGCATTATGTATAAGCAGCACCTACAGATTTATCTGTCCAATCTATCTGGTGGGAACAAAAGCCTAGCAATTTATTGGAGTAAATAATAATCAACCATTCACCCCCAAATGCTGTAAAACAGATAAAACTGATTGTTTGGATAAATGAATTAAGTCAAATGTCTCTAACTAATTTGTCTGAACAACAAATGTCTATTTTACAGCATTTTGGAGTAAATGATTGATTGTCATATGCTCCCATACATTACCAGATTTTTGTTCCAACCAGACAGATTGAACAGATAAATCTGTAGGTGTGTACCCAGCTTAAGTGGCACTGTTGTGATGAGCAATGTGTATGAGCAGCACTGCTACAATGGGCATTGTGTATAAGTGGCACAGCTATATTGGATACTCTTATGATGCACACTGTGTGTACTGATGTGTAAGCAGCACTGCTATTATGAGCATTATTGCACTGCTACTAGCATTAATTGTTTAAGCAGCAGTGCTACTATGGGCATTATTTCACTGCATATAAGGAGCAATACAGGGGGAACTATGTCTAAGTGCCAATACAATGCTATGGGTGGAGGCACAAAATTTATACCAATGCATGTATAGCTCGAATGCTTGCGCTGCCAAGAGGCAATGCAGAAAGCGCCTTTTATTGCCATAAAACCCAAATCGTGGGGCATAAGTTGGAAAGGACATTTTTGTGTTTTGGACAAAAAATGGTTTGCGAAACATAAATGTGTGTGGCATAATATCTAATGGGCATTATGGTGTGTGTGGCATAATATCTAATAGGCATATGGTGTGCGTGGCATAAAGTGAAATAAGCATTACAATGTGTGGCATCACAGGTAATGGGCATTACCATAGGAAGGAAACATGACTAGAAGGGGGGGGGGGGGGTCAAAGCATACCCTTGTAGACATTTTGGTGCTCTGTCTGAAATAGAATTGGCTCCCTTCCCCATGCCACAAAACATGGACTATGTTAACAGTCTAGTAATGCTATTTATAACCAATGGTCATTATAGTGGTATCCAATTAGTGTCTGATTTTATCGGCTCGAAAAGGACCTGCAAGATGCATGGGATCTGGGAGTTGTTGAGGCAATAGGCTATCGCGGCTCCAAAGTTTGGCTATTTGCTGATTGTTTTCTGAGTGCCTGAGGCATATTTCCCAATAAGTGTTGGCATTGGGGGGGAGGAGCACACCACATTGGGGCTATAGTAACATAGAAATGTGGCCTAGGGTCAGAAGAAAGATGTGAAAAATGCCTGGAATAACCCAGGTCCGTCACTTTCACGTTAAAACCTGTCACCCATTATACAGATTATACAGATGGCAACCGGGGATTAACCTTCTTATAACCCGGGTCAAATTGCCAGGTTGGTCAACCAAGGTTATAAGCTTTCAAACCACACCTCAACCCACGTGGACACACCATGAACCCAGCATTAACCCGGGTCTGAGGTGTGGCGCGAAGGGGATAATGGATAAATCAATAGTCACCACAGGATTACAATCCTATTTCAATGATTAATCAACATGGAAGAAATTCAGCCAGGTGTGACTTGGTTAGTTGGATTTAGCCCTAAAATTGTCAGGATTTGAATCCCGGGAATGGAGCTTCAAATTTCGGGATTAGTTTGCACATGCAAATGCCGGGCAGCTTTTGAGCCCTTGCTCAGAAGCTGCCCTGGCTGCTCCTGAACCCAGCTTTCCGACTCTCCACAGTGTAATGTGGTCAGAGGACACGCAGCCTGCCCACCGCACAGCCAGCACCACTCCCAACCACCGCACAGCCGGCACCGCTCCCGTCCTCAGCAGAGCCGAATCTTGGTATTAAAAAAGAAGCTCTAGGATTGGCAGCCCTGGTTCTTAGGTCTGTAAATATATATATATATATATATATATATATATATATATATATATATATATATATATATATATATATATATATATATATATATATATATATATATATCCTGCACAAGCAGGTGCACAGTTGATGTCCCTCGCTGCTAATTGGCTACACTACATCCTGACTGGTAACCTCCCAGACAAGACACACATTAAATTCACACATAAGAAGCAACACACTATCTCTGTTCTTACTGTAATATACTATATAGCTCAGTAGCATTGCAGCAGTTGTGATATCCCTATTTTTTTTTATTTTTTTTTAAATCCCTTTCTCTGCCTTAATTATCTTAGTAGTGGGTATGTCTCAATTAAAGCAATAGCTAGCTGATGTGCCCAGTTTCAACCTAGAAAAGGTGTGCTCAGTAGAACAATTTACCCCTCTTCACCACCATAGAAGTTGAATTTTGAAAAATTGCTGCTTAGTGGGTAACTGCAAATAACTGTCACAGTTTCCAGACAACCCAGCAGGGCACATGTTCCACGTCTTCTATTGTCACATTTTAAAATAGCTCAATGGTTAAGCAGTGTGATTGGCTAGCGGATGGTATGCCAAATTTCTCTAAAATGAAGCAACCACTTATGTTATAAATGTGGAGACACACGTTGTTAATGCTGTAAAGTACGATCAATTCATTAAGATTAATTAGGCAATTGATAAACGGAAGCGATGAGGAGACCCTATCTTTCCAGTGAGTTCTAAACAAAATGGGGGAGAAAAATGCAGATAACAGTTAGAGTACTAATGTTGCTGTGAGAGTTGTGCAAAATGTGGCTAAAAATGCCAGCTCACAGCAACGGTTTATTTTTGGGTGCAATATTTAACTAAATAAATGATTCAAATTCCTTGACTATGGCATTGGCATTTTTAGGGGATATTTTGAACAACTCTCCCAGCAACGTTGGCACTCAAAGGGTTAAAAGATTACTTTGCAAGTACCTTACATAATCAAAGAGGCATAGTTGCCTACCCTCCTGCATTTTGCAGGAGACTCCCTGAAATAACAGCAATCTCCCTCTCTTCCTTATTATTCTAGCAATCTCCCTCATTTCTCCTAGCCCACATTACACTGCTACATTTTTGGGGAAGAAATTAATGGGAGACCGATCCATTTACATTGAATCATCCGCACCATTTCCCAGCACTTTAGCAAGTATAGTAGCTCTTACTAACTGCTCTGGGGCTCATCTACATTTGGATATAAATTATTGAAATTTTTAAAAGATGTAGCAGTACACACCCACGCTTCTAGATGCCACATTCACAATCTCTTCATATATGGAACTAGCCACGCCCTTTGGGTGGAGCATGACAATAGGTTGCTGCGCAAAATTCGGAACTTGTGTATTATCTGGGCGCCCGATGTTGAAAATTGCATGCCTTAACTTAAGGCATGCAATGCGATGCGACCAACGCGATTTTGCATGTGATGCGATCAACGCGATTTTCCATAGGAATCAATGTTAAATGGTTCCAAGTGGTCCCTGACACCCGATTTCACATTAGGGGCAATGTTAAATGCCCCCCAGGGCCCCCCCCCATTAGGTGTATTAGCCCAAATGCCCCCCGCATTGTTAACGCCACCCCACCATCAACCCGAAGCGCAGCGGTACGCATCCTCTGACTTTTTTCATACCCCCACTATCCACGTCAAGTTGATTCTATATAGCGTAGCGAGCCACCGAGCCCGAAGCGTGGCGAGCGCAGTGAGGGGACGCGGAATACGAGCCCGATACGTGGCGAGCGGACGCAAAATACATGTTAAGTTATCCGCGTGCGCTCGCCACGCTTTGGGCTCGTATTCCGCGGGGCTCGCTGCGCACGCCACGTTTCAGGATCGCTGCGCTCGCCTCACTATATAAAATCAACTCCATGCCGATGTGGATAGTGGGGGTATGAAAAAAGTTGGAGGACACGTAACGCCGCCCCTCGCGGGCTCGCTGCGCTCGCCACGCTTTGGGTTCGCGTTGATGGTGGGGTGGCATTAATAATGAGGGGCCATACACCTAATGGGGGGGCCTGTGGGGCATTTAACTTTGCCCCTAATGTGAAATCGGGTGTCAGGGACCATTTAGAACCATTTAACATTGATTCCTATGGCAAGATCGCGTCCATCGCATATGCGATGCGATCAACGCGATTTTCCCGACCCAATGAAAAAAATCAGGCGCCCAGATAATACCCAAGTACCCAAAATTATTTTACCAACTATAATCTCCCTGAAACTAGTTTTCAAAAGTAGGCAAGTATGGGAAGAGGTAACAACTTGAAAATGGTTAATCAAGTGGCAGCCCCCTAAAAATTACAGTTTTTGGAGTTTGATACATAGGTGCAAGTCTGTAGTCCCCATTAGGAATATCAGAACTGTGGCTGCAGTGCTAATTAACCTTTTACAGGAAAATTCTGTGAAATATCCTGTATTAGGCTATTTTGATAGATATCTGGTATACATACAATAAAGGAACTACATAATTTTGATGACAAATGGGGTTTGATTAGATATGCCTTATAGGGCCAGATGTACTAAGCTTTAAAAGTGATAAAATGGAGAGTGATAAATAGCCAGCCAATCAGCTCCTACCTGCCATGTCACATACTGTGTTTGAAAAATGTCAGGCAGGAGCTGATTGGCTGGTTGTTTTTCACTCTCTATTTTATCACTTTTGAAGCTTAGTACATCTGATCCATAGTGAGAAATAATTAGTTTTTCTCCTAATGAAAGCTATGGATTTAAGTTTATGTATGTCAGGGCTTATACTGTGCACTCCCTACATTGAATGGGGCACAGAATGAAAGGAACATAAGTGGCAATGTTTATTTGTAGCTGTTTGCCTCCTCCTTATGCAAGTTTCCTCTGGAGACTTTGCAAGCGCCTCGTCCCTGTGCTATTTGCATGGGATTTATTTGATGGCTCTGTACAAATGTTTTTTTTTTTTTTTTCCACAGCTCTCCTTGCTCCTGTTACACTTGTGTTTTTATGTTCTAGTACTGTGATACCTTTATATAGAAAATTACAACATATGAGTGAGACAGAAGATCAACATGGAAACACAGGTCTGGTTGTTCTGCAGGCTGGGAGAGCGGAGACTGTTCAGAGTTGGCAGTGTTTGCTTGGTAATACAAATATATATTAAATGAATTAACATTTACAGTATATGGGAAGAGATAAAATAATAAATTTTATCTGAGCATATCTTCAGAACACATTAAAGAATCACTAAACCCAAAACATTTTCAGACATGAACAATGATTGTGGAATACACTGTATTCAGCAGCCCCTGTCTTCATTTTAAGAACGAACTTAAGAGGCATGCAATGAAGTAAAAGGGCCTTCTCAAGAAAGTGGGTGTGGTTTATTGGGGAGTACAAGTGGTACAGTAGGTATTGAATGGGGCTTATGTTTTCATGACTTTACTTGGACAAATAGTGTGAGGTACAGATGGAGGCGGCCTTAACTTTGCAGAGGCTGGGGATCCTATCCAGCCAGGGGCACACAAGGCCTCCCCCCCCCCCCCCCCCCCCCGAACTGGGCAGCGTCTCCCTGAAGCAGAGACGGGCAGGGAGACGCTGCCCAGCCACTATGATACTGGAACGCACGCATGTGTGAGATGCACGTGCATCCCAGTCTCTGTCGCCGGCGCTCGCCAGCGCAATGGATCTAGCGAGTGCTGGCCAAGGATGGCAGACGCTCCATCTGTATATAGCATATAGTTTCTGTGTATCATTCTTTGATGGGACTGTTCTAAAAGGGGAACCAAAATATGGAGAGAGGGACACTGACATTGCTATGGATGGGGGAAAGTTGTTAAGAGATATGGATGATTTGGAGAGCGAGGGAGCCTGAGGGGAAATGGGAATAGTGTAGAACTGGCTTGGTGCATAGTTGAGTTGCTTGTCCTTGTTTTCACATCGAAGGTATGGGTTTTTTGATTGCAATTCTTCAATGAAGACCACTTCTGGACAGAATTTATCCAAACAGCAGATACGTGCACCTGAGTTCTATTGGTTTCTGCTAGTTGTGAGCTGGTGTCCAATTTCCAAGGGGAGTAAGCATTATGTGTCCATCATCTGATGCACTGAATTTTCTTTTGCGTCCACTGTATTATCAGTCCAAAACATTGCCCATTTCTCTGAGCTTCTTCAAAAGAGCTTGAACAGCGTGTATTGAAACCCCAGTCTCCTTTGAAATCTTTGCCTTGGGGAGACCTTGTTGATGCAGTATAAATACCTTGTTGCTGTGCTCAGTCTTGCCTTGGTGTATGACCTGTGGCACAAAGCTGTCTAATGCCTCTTTCCCACTGCAGCCTTAAAACGGTATATTGCAGATTTTTGAGGGCAAAATACCGTTTAAGGCTGCAGTGGGAAAGCGCCAGAGTTGAAATACCGTTTAAAGTTAAACGGTATTTCAACCCGTTTTCAAAGCAGTGTTTTAAACGGTAATCTACCGTTTAAGAGGCAATGGGAATGCATCTTAAACTGTATTCTTACACACTTGACGATTTTCAGCTGAAAATCGCCTAGTGTGTATGCCTCAGAGATTGCCGACTAGCGATGATGCGCGCTCCCGCATCATCGCTAGCAAAGTGGGCAGTCTGCAAGTTTTACCAGCACATCTAGCGATGATGGCTGGTTTTTCTGCCATCATCGCTAGGTGTGTACTGCCGCCGGGCTGAAAGATAAGAGACTTTCAGCCCAGCTGACCGCCCTGCACACTCCCTCCCTCCCCCTGCTCCATACTCAACGCCGCTCACCAGCGCCGCCCCGCTCGTCCGCACCGCCCCGCTCCCTCCCACTGCCAATACTCACCTGGCCCCGCTCCAACGCTGTCTGCTCTGGCTCACACTGATGCACGGAGAGCAGGCATCTGACAGGTCGCCCCGCCCCCCGGCTGACTGGCCGCTCCCTCCTCCTCCCTGCTGAGTATCGACACAGCCACTGCCCACCAATGTAATGTATATGCCAGTAATGTATACATTGCTGGCACATGCCAGCAATGTATATATAACTGGCACCACTGCCCACCAACGTTATGTATTAGCCAGTAATGTATACATTGCTGGCACATGCCAGCAATGTATATATAACTGGCACCACTGCCCACCAACGTTATGTATATGCCAGTAATGTATACATTGCTGGCACATGCCAGCAATGTATATATAACTGGCACCACTGCCCACCAACGTTATGTATTAGCCAGTAATGTATACATTGCTGGCACATGCCAGCAATGTATATATAACTGGCACCCCTGCCCACCAATGTATATTTTGTTTCTACCTATGTGCACGGCAGCAAATGAAATCGCAGCCGTGCAGGTGGGTGGGATTTCACTCTGGCGGTGCGGCATGGGGTGGTGTTTACCCAGGGCTGTGCCATACACCGCAGCGCCCCAGGCAGGGGAGAGGTGGCCTCGCTTCTCACCGGGGGAGGGGGGAGAGGTGATGCGGTGGCCACCGCCAAGTCCGGGGGTGGGGGGTGTGAAGAGGCCCCTGCGGGGGCCGAGTCCGGGGGAGGGGGGGGGGGGGGGGAACAGAAATGCACTGAATAAAAAGGTGGGTGTGCACCTTTTTAACCCTGAAAAGCCCATTAAAGTCACAGGCACTCATTTGTGCTGTAAAAACGTTTTGAAGAGCTAAAACATTTTACCTGCAATGGGAATGGTACTTAAATGGCATTTAAAACTGTAATCTGCTGCAGTGGGAATGCTAAATACCGTTTAAGATTACCTGTAACTTAAAACGGGTCTGCAGTGGGAAAGCAGCATTAGACAGCCTCACCTGTGTAGCAGAGGTTGGCTTTTCCTCACCCAGTTTTAAGCCTCTTACACAGCTGTTTCTGTTTCAGTTAATGACTGTGTTTAAACCAACATACTGTATGAAAATAGTTATCATTCTTATAGTACCTGTTTGGTAAGATTGATCATACACCTGCCTATAATCTTACAAAATCACAGAATGTGTACAAGCGTACCTAGACATATTGATGCTGTTTTGAAGGCAAAAGGGTGGTAACACCAAATATTGATTTGATTTACATTTTTTCTTCTGTTCATTGACTTTCATTTTGATAATTGATAAAAATATTAATATAAATAATTTTTAAAGAATTCTTGCTTTGCAGCATTTTGGTCACACCTGTCTAAAACTTTTGCAGGTACTCTTTACCTAGCACGGCGGGCATCGCGGCCATCGCATGCACTAAAAAACGGGTGCGACGAGATGGCCGCGATGCCCGCGATTTCCCATAGGGAACAATGTTAAAAGTGTCAATGGACGCGATTTTAGTGTTCAATGCCTCAATGCCCGCTATTTTTCCATAGGAAACAATGTTAAATGGGCCACAGAGCCCAAATAGTCCCCCTGAAGTCTGAAATGGCCCCCACAATTGTTAACGCCACCCCACGATCAACGTGAACCCGAAGCGTGGCGAGCGGCGGCGGTACGCGTCCTCCGACCTTTTCATACCCCCACTATCCACGTCGGCGTGGAGTTGAGAATAGAATAGTGTGGCGAGCGCAGCGAGCCACCGAGCCCGAAGCGTGGCGAGCGCAGCAGATACCTTCACAGGTAAACGCGTCCCTTCGCGGGCTTCACAGGTGTCCGCGTCCCCTCGCGGGGCTCGCCACGCTTCGGGCTCGGTGGCTCGCTGCACTCGCCACACTATTCTATTCTCAACTCCACGCCGACGTGGATAGTGGGGGTATGAAAAGGTCGGAGGAGGCGTACCGCCGCCCCTCGCGGGCTCGCTGCGCTCGCCACGCTTCGGGTTCACGTTGATCGTGGGGTGGCGTTAACAATTGTGGGGGCCATTTCAGACTTCAGGGGAACTATTAGGGCTCTGTGGCCCATTTAACATTGTTTCCTATGGAAAAATCGCGGGCATTGAGGCATTGAACACAAAAATCGCGTCCATTGACACTTTTAACATTGATCCCTATGGGAAATCGCGGGCATCGCATCGCACCCGTTTTTTTTAGTGCATGCGATGGCCGCGATTTTTTACCCCCGATGACCGCGATGCCAATCGCGGGCGCCGTGCTAGGTAAATAGTACCCTTTTGCACATTATTGTATGTACTGTAGCATGATATAGATTGAATGTGGGGAAAAGGACAGAGCCAAGGATGACAGTGAGCTTTGGGGTTGGGGTGATTATGGAGTTATCCACAATGATAGAGATATCGAGTTGGTGGAAATATAGGGCAGTATTCAATGAGAATTTTGACGATGTGCAGCGAATCCTGTTTAGGATTCGCTGCACATTCGCCACTGCCCACCGCATTCCGGAGCCTCGCCGGCTCCAGTATTCAACGAGTCAGGGGCTCACTGCTGCGATGCCGCAGGGAGCCTGAGGACGGCGGCAGGCAGGGAGATGGAAGTTCACATGGCGATAAAAACCTTAAAATGTATTCGCCATCTGGTCATTGAATAGGGTGATTCACCGTTTTAGTCAAAAAAATCGCCTTACAGCACGAAAATAGCACAAAATCGCCATAAAACATGGCGAATCAGCCTCATTGAATACTGCCCATAATGTTTTGGATATATTCCGTTTTAGGTGGTGAGATGACATCGAAGATGAAACAGAAAAAAAAACTCAGTCCGTTATGCTACTACATTTGGTGACCAATCTGGGTAGTATAGGAAGAGTACTCATGTATGATAAATCCGAAAAATCTGATTTAGTTTGCCAAGAGATGTGGTGTAGAGAAGGTGGATGCCGAAAAGCGAACACTGAAAAAGCATTTCAATATGTAAGATGGGAACCAAGAAAGGACTGTGTCCTGAAGACCTAGGGTTTGTAGTGTTCACAGGCCAGATGTTCTTCGCTTCAAAAAGTGTTAAAAGTGGAGAGTGAAAAACCACCAGCCAATCAGCTCCATGCTGCCATGGTGTTTGAAAAATGACAGGAGCTTGTTGGATGGTTGTATATCGCTTTCCACTTTATCACTTTTTGTAGCCTAGTACATCTTGTCCTGGATGAGAAAAGAGTGATCAACTGTGTATTAAGCAGGTCTCTTTTAGTAGATATTCTGGAGACTTCTAACTTCCACCATGTCATTCTCACACAGTCTCAAGATTTCTTCTGCTAAGTAGAGATGAGTGGCCATCTTGGGATAGGACATGAAGCCTCCCTGGTGGAGAACCAGAGCACTCTTCACTTTCAAAAATATTTGGCGTATCTTGATAGGGGGATTCTTTTTTTGCAGCATCTCTATACCATGTGCTAGCAGAGTGTGATCCTGGTTACTCAAAGTATCTATCTCTATCCCTGACTCGTTGAATACTAGAGGCTCCGGATCGCGGCGGGCAGTGGCGAATGTGCAGCGAATCCTAAACAGGATTCGCTGCACATCTGCAAAATTCTCATTGAATACTGCTCTATGTATTATGCCAAACACCATAATGCCTATTAAAAATTATGCTACATAAGTGCTGCCTATCTACATGCTCATAGCCAAGGGTTCCATGCTCATTGCCAGAGGTTCCATGCTCCATGTGGGATTACATGCTTATTGCCCACGGGGAATACATGCTCGTGGTAAATGGGGGACAGCCGCCGCCAGGCAGAAGTGATAGCCCTGACAGTGGCAGAGTCTGGCTGTATTCAGAGCACTGCAGGTTCGAGCTATTTGAAATAATACCCCTTTCACACCAGAAAATGCATTCCCAGGTTGGCCCCTTTTACACCAGCCTAGTCCCTGCATTTTCTGGTGTGAGGGGGAGACAAAATCACACCTCCCCCCATTAAGCAATTATCTCATTTAACCGGCTTTATCTTCGGAATTAACTGACCCATTTACATGAGACAAGTATCATATTGAGTGGGCGTTGAATGATTTTGGTCCAGTGAAACTGGAATGTTTGGTTCCAGAGTAATCTGCCCTCAAAGAACATGAACAGCCATGAAATTACATTTCAAAAATAAAAAAATCGGTTTACACACAATATCTCTGGAACCGATTGACCGATATGGACCCTGGTATCATATTGAAGGCCAAGCGATTTGGAATTGAATGAGATCAACCACAAGCTTCTGTGATGCTAGGGGGGGAACTGGCAGCCATCGGAACCGGGTGGGGGTCGGAATTGACGGGTCCCATATTATCCTATGGGGAAAAAACTTTACAGATTTGCCAGGTGATATCTCCGGTTCCCGGGGGGCTAGAGACACGGGGCTGGGCTCGTTGGAAAGCTCTGGTCCTCAGCTACAGGAAATGACAGGTGGGCACGTACCCAGGTGCTCCCCCCTGAATCCGCCACTGCTGCTAGGTGGACCCTTACTGCACATTTCAAAATGATATTGATTAAAAAGATAAAACTTCCAGCAAATTGGATGGAATCTACAGTACTTTTTATGGAATAAATAATAAATAAATGTGAAATTTGACATCTATCCCTTTAAAGTCCTTAATTACAGACTGTGATCCTTTCCATTGCAACAATGGGACAAGCATGGGGTTCCAATTACAGATGGTTGTGCAAGTTTCGATGATGCGATCGAGGGTAGAGTATTATGACACACCAATATATATTATAGTGTGTATGTATGGGCACTAACAGTTTGCATCTCCATCCTTGCACAGGGGAAGGCATTTGGGGCCATTTGCATAACTCGGGCAACCACCTCTGGATACTGCCACATTGTATTTTTTATCATATTTTTTTTCTCTTAAATCCGTTTCCATAAACAGTCTTGAAAGCTGAGAAGTTATTCATAAACATTTTGGGAAATATTCATTATGGTATATTTTCCATGCCACTGTATTAAGTATTTCCAGTATGTAATGAGGAGAAATCACAATAGCGTTCTCCAATATCTCTAGCATCCTTCCATTATTTAAAATGGCTGCAGATTCACCTACTGGACATAATTGTCCGAGGTCAGCGGCCTCTGTGGTGGGATCCATCGGCGTGCTGTCGGCTGTGCGGCGCTGGGTGCGGACACGGGATACCGCCTTCGGGTACCCGTTGCTCCACTGCTGTCTCCTCGGTTTGGCTGACGCGCTTGCAGGGTGCTGGTCTCCGGAGTGATCCTGCGGCATCTGAGGGAGGAAGAAGCTCCGGGGGTTTGGTGTGCCGACGGCCATCTTGGACGGTGACTGCTTCAGTGCTCCTAATAATTGAGTCTTTCCTGCTATACGCGGCCATCACTGATCCCTCTGGTGGTCCCAGCTAAATCTCACTACAGTCTGCCATATATCTGATACTAGCTGACCCCTTTAGTTTGGCAGTGTGCTAGCCACTGTCAATCTTCTGCTGGCTGCTCTCCTAACAGGGGGATTGGAATCTACGTTGTACTGATCCTTCATCCTGTGCTGGGCAACGTAGTCATGGCTGACTCACTGCAGATCCTGCTGGCTATTTCTGACTCTACTGAAAGGCTCCTAGAAAGGTTTGACCTATCTTCTTATGTTTCTCCTAAGGCTCCTTAAATTGCATACAATGTCGACAAGGCCATTTTGGCAGTTCCATACAACCAAGTAGCTATGTGCTCCACAAAGCAATTTTCTCCTGATGCTGCCATTTTTCCCATATTCTATCCTGGGTATCCCTGTCATTTGGATCTGGGCAAATCCATGCCTCTCCACAATAGCGAGACTGTGTGTCATCCTATACAGGGACTTTCACCTGATGACACAGTTTCTCCCATGCCTACCCCTATGATTGCCTGTATGGGGGACTTCGTACAAAGATCCAGCGCTGTTGATGTGGCCTTCCTCATGTCCCATCTTTTGGAAACAGGCACTACGGACATGGATATATCACCAGACCGGGTGACTCTCTGTTACTTTATACCAAGATTATATCCTGGCATTGTGGACCCATTCGTTCTACACTCATTTTCAAATGAGGTCACTATACCTCATCAACTATCCGTGGGGGGGAAGGAGTGATAAACCCTTTGATGAACTTTGGCCAGACTGACGTTCTCCCTTGATTCCCCTTAGACAATGTCTAGGATGTTACTGTTGTTGACTGTCATTTACAAATTATATATCCTGTTATAAGCACAATCTGGTTGTTATTCTGTACTGTGGGATGTCTACTGCTTTTACAAAGATTTTCTAAATCTGGTACTTGTGGGAGGGCTGGATGCGGCCTAGCTTTAAGCCAAAAGTATTTTGCGTCATGTTTATTTGGTCAGGGAGGGAGGGATGGGTAAGACTTAGTATTTAGTTACTATAGTTAGGGGTATAGGGATAAGCTGGTTTCGGGATCCAAGTATGCCTAATTGGGGTTAGGTTATACAGGGTGGGGGGTTATGGGATTGGGTTTTTGGCTATATATATATATATATATATATATATATATATATATATATATATATATATATATATATATATATATATATATATATATATATATATATATTTGTAACACTGTAGGGGAAATTGGATGCCTTTTCCTGGGGTAGAAGGCAGCCAACAGCAGCTGAGTAATCGCACCAGTCCAGTCTTTGTGGTACAACTGGCCGCAACCAGTTTTATTTCAGCAGAAAACAAAATAAACATAAAAGAAAATACCTTGCCTGTCCGGCACTAACTATACACAGGGTGCTCCTAACTGTCACTAAAGAAAAATACAAAGTTTCCCAGTCAACACTGGGTGGCTCACTTGTAAAAGGCAGGTTTGCTTCTCACACAGAGACTCTGCAATCATTTAGCTAGGAACTTGCTTTCCACAGTGGGCACCAACACAAGAACTCTATCCCCCGGAGCAAATTCCCGTATCTTGGCACTCTGGTTATATACCCTCTGTTGAGCACTTTGGGCTTGTTCCATGTGCTCTCTGACAATAGGTACCACGGTTGCAATCCTATCCTGCATTTGTGATACATGTTCAACAACGCTTTTATAAGGGGTGGGTTGTCCTTCCCATGTCTCCTTAGCAATGTCCAACAGCCCTTTGGGGTTGTCTACCATACAACAAATCAAACGGAGAAAACCCATTGGAGGACTGCGGAACTTCTCTGATGGCCATCAATAAGTAGGGCAACAAACAATCCCAGTTTTTCCCATCTTTGTCAACAACTTTTTTTAAACATACTTTTTAACGTTTTATTAAATCTTTCCACCAGTTTGGGGATGGTAGATAGACGTCCTGAGGTGGGTGACCTTAAACAATTTGCACAATTCTTTCATGACCCTTGACATAAATGGAGTACCTTGGTCAGTCAACATTTCTTTTGGTATTCCCACTCTACTGAAAACCTGCACCAGTTCCCTAGCTATCACTTTGGTTGTGATCGTGCGTAAAGGGACAGCCTCAGGATATCGAGTGGCGTAGTCCATTATTACCAAAATATACTGATGGCCGCGAGCGGATTTTAACAAGGGCCCCACGAGATCCATGGCTATTCTGTCAAATGGGACCTCTATAATAGGCATGGCAACTAGTGGGCTCCTGAAATGAGGTCTAGGGTCATGATACTGGCATTCAGGACAGGAAGAACAATATTCAGACACTTCTTTATACACCCCTGGCCAAAAGAACCTTTGTAAAACTCTTTCAGTGGTCTTTTCCGCCCCTAAATGTCCTGCTGTAACATGACTATGGGCTAAATCTAGTACCGTTCTCCTATAAGGTTAGGGAACTACCAGCTGATTCACCACTTCCTCACCCTTTTTGACAACGTGGTTCAAAAGCTCATTACAAATAGCCATGTGGGGATAAGAAATCTTGGCACCTGGTACCATGGGTTCCCCATTAACAACCTTAACATTTTCTCTAGCCTTCAATAAAGTAGGGTCCTTTAACTGTTCAGACATAAACAAATCCTTCTTTACCTCCAGATTGGGCACTACTACCTCTCCGTTTCCAGCAAGAGGGTCCTCACTGGACTCTCCATCTGTTCACTCCCCAGCCAAACTAGCAAAAGGTAAAGGGTCAGAAGGTTCAAAGGACCCACATACATCCACAAAATCATTGGCATTAACTACTGGCTCTTCACTTCTCCCATCTGTGGATAAACGTGATTCCCACAGCTTGTTATAAGTGGTGGCACATATCCTGGTCACTGTATCATGTTCTCCTCCCAGCTACAATGCCATGGCAATAATGGTGTCTTAGGGTAGCTGGATGGGGTTTAAGTGTGTCAAACAAGATGGCTGCCTGCTGTGGGATGTGCAGAGCACTGCATGTTGGACTGCTGGCATGGAGAGGTGTGAGACAACAGCCTGCAGAGTAATAGAGTGGTTTACCTGGGAACCTGAGCTTGGTAAGCTGCTATACTACCTGACAGCCAAAATAAATCCATTCCCACATAGAACATTTTGCCCACTGTTGTTTGTCTCCTCCAGTGTATGATGTAGGTCTGCTGCACTTGTTACCTGTCAAACATAGCACTGTCAGTGTTCAGGAGAAGTAGCAATGTCTCTGAAATGTGTAACAATGGAATCCCTATGACTATTAAGAGATAGCTAGCTCAAAGCTCAATTAAAATGTCAGTGTTCTGAGTACAGTCAGATTCTTGACATAGCTTTAAAGGTCATATTTAGCCTGGAGATATTTTTTTTTAATTTGAATCTGGAACTACTGTACTGTATGCTGAGGCAAAGAGGGGTAAGCTGTGGAATGTACAGAAAATGTGCAATTCCAGTAATAGCAACCTTTTGTCCTGCTGGACTACAACTTCCATTGTGCTTTGCCAGCCGCTGGCTGGTATTCACACTTCCATAAATCACAGAATTACAGTGTGCCGAGATAAATATTCCGCTTACACTATAACTATGTTAATACATGAGACATTTAGTTGAATGTTTTTTTTTTTTGTTTTTTTTTGCTGTTAGGCCCTTGTTCTCTGTAAAACACAAATGTCATATTTAATATGGTCTGCGGCCATATTTATAATTTCTCAAATTTGACCTAAGAATTTGCTGTGACGAGGTCGAGCTAGGGGAGCGGGACATGTGGCTGTAGGGTGACCCGTAGGTAGACAGGCATGTGGATGTAGGGAGTGCCAGGAGATGCATGTGGGAGAAGGCATGAGGCTGGAGAGAGACAAGGGGCATGGAGCTGGAAAGAGATGAAGAGTATAGAGAAATATGATAACTCCCAGTTTACAGATTTTGTATTTGAATAAGATCAAAGGAGACCTGATTTGAACTCTTAGGGCAGTATTTAATTAGGCTGATTCGCCATGTTCTACAGCGAATGTGTGCTATTTTCGTGCTCTAAGGTGAATCTTTTTACTGAAAAAACTGATTTGCCCTATTCAACGTGCACTATTCACCGACGGCGAACAGTGAATGACGGACAATTCGTCGTCTGATAGTCGCCGTGATTCATTGTGGTTTTTCAATGTGTTTTTCAATGTGATTCGCCGTGAGTGTATTCAATGATCAGATGGCGAATTGCTTTATAAGTGATTTTCGCCATGTGTCACCGTGTAGCAATCGCCATCTTTTTATGGTGAACTGAACTAAAATACATTTTTATTATTTGTTGTAAAAAAAATCTGTGTTTTTATTTTTCTGTGAAGGGGCATGCTATTTTTTTTTATGTACTTACTGCACATGAATATTTATATAATTTTTTTTTTTTTTTTACACATAACAGCCAGCAGGGGGCTGAGAGCCGCTCATTAGATATCATCTATTCACTGCTCCCACTCATTACATATGCCGAGCGGGAGCAGTGCAGCGGCTCCCTTCCCCAGTAACCTGCCAGCTCTCCCGGGGGCCAGCTTCTACTGCCTGTGTCCCCAGGAGCCCTGCTTCTGCCCCACATTGTCCGGCGCAGGCAGGGAGGCTTTCATCTCCCTGCCCGCCGCCGTCCCCCAGCTCTCTGCAGTATTCGCCGCAGGGGTTAAAACTTGCCATCAGGGGCAGCGAACCCCTGCAGCATTGAAAAACGGTCAGACGGAGGGCTGGCAGAAAATGCTCCTGCCCTCTGCAACATGGTTGACTGTGCAGCGAATCCTAAATAGGATTCGCTGCACATAGTGATAATTCACAATGAATACTGCCCTTAATGTGCTTTGGCTAAGCATGTCTTTGCACCTGGGCCCACCACTAACTAGTTCCACCATCACTCCCGTAACTTTTTAAACGGCACGCCAGGGTAAATGTTATAGGCAATGGACATCAGAAAGAGGATGGGGTAAAGAGAAAATGGAGTAAATAAAGTTTTAGCAACTCCGTCATATAAATATATCAATCCCTGTACACATGCTTTTTGGTTTAAATTTTGAATGGGATGTGAAGAATCATTCCGTTTCTGTGCAGAACAGAAAATCAGCTCTCACAGTGCTAATGGCTCTCTATACCTTAGGTAGGACATAAGCTGCCTACAACAGAGACCTGACCATTCATTCTTTCTGGTAATAATTGGCATAGAGTGTTTCATTTAAAATGAAAGGACAGGTTTTCTGACATTAATCCTGTCTTTCTCTAGTCAATCTCATATTAAAAGCCTCATTAGTTATCCATTAAGGTTATCCCTGAAAGAGAAGTACGATTAAAAAAAAAAAGCTAATGCTCTCAACCATACATTACTAACACTGTATTTGTTTCCGCTTTTGTGCAACAGAAATTATCGACAATGTTCAATTGATTTCATCCACCAAATCCTGTTCCCAGCTGCCTGAGTCAGGCATCCCTGTCTGAACTTTCATTTCAAGTTACTAAATGGCTATGACTGGGATACGGTATTCTATCATACCCCCAAGAGCAAGGCAACTTTTGGTTTAATGTTTCCCAGGTCTTGTTCTAACTTAGGTGACCATCGATCAATATTACATTTTGCTCCAGTAATTCTCAATTATTGCCACAGAGAGCTCACTTTGGGGTCTATTTACAAAGCCTTATGGTGTGTACACCCAACACGATTTGGGGGCTGCAGGGCTGCACATCAGGATAGGATCAGGTTCGGCAAAACACGGTGTGATTTACACTAACTTGCTATCGATTTTGACTATATAGTCCAACTCGTTAGCTCAAATTGAACAGTGTGTACACAGCTGAAGAGAGAAAACATGGACAGAGATAAAGGAGCCTTTGATGGAAATAAAGTACCAACCAACCAGCTCCTAATGTTCATTTTTCAAACATTAAGGCAGATTTAGTAAGCCTGATAAAGTGCAAGGTGATAACTCACCAGCCAATCAGCTGAGCTTGAAAAGATCACAGCAGTTGATTGGCTGGTGGTTTATCACCACTTTTATCATGCTTAATATATATCTGCCCCAGTGGGCCTAATTCAGCATGGATCGCTAATCAGAGAGTGCACCGAGGACTGCGAACAGAAAGCATCTGCCCCGTCTGTATAGGAAAAAAACCATGTGCAAAATTGAGAATGTATTTGCAAATACATTCACAGTTATTGGTACATCAAAGAAACTTTGCCGTCTGTGCAAATGTAAATCCGCTTTCTGCGACTGAGACCGCCTGGAAGTGGTCATCACTGAGGTGAGTGTGAATGCTGCACGTGTGCAGTCGCTTGATGGGTAAAGTCTCTAGTTCTAGATCCATGCCCACAGCCTGTAACATTGCAGTTAGGAGCTGATTGGCTGGTACTTTTTATGTTCGTGTACTTCAACACTCTCCAAGACTTAGTGTATAGATACCCAGCTTGACTAATGTGCATACAGATTTAATGATCTCAAGGATCGCTCTCTAAAAACAGGAACAAAATGGAACTATGGGCCAGATTCCGATCTGAACCCAAGGCCGCAAATTGGCAGCCCTGCCGATAATGAAATGACCACGCATGTGCCTGGTACGTTTGTGTGCATGTGCAAGGCTTCCGTGTGAAGACAGCCAGCAATGGATAGCCATCGCTGGCTGTTTGCTGTGTGATTGACACCCTGCGACTGTTAGGGATGGTAAGTTAGTGGGTGTGCCCCAAAAAACTTAGGCGTTCCCCGGCCGTTAGCAGGGAAGGTGCTGACATTGGCAGCGGCCTCTTTCTCCCCATGTCCATTGCAGCGCTGAGTAAGTCCTGGCTTACTCGTCGCTGCAAACAGAGGGGAGAACCATTTAATGGTGAGTGATTGCAAATGTCTGGGAATTAGCATGTGCTGGGCAGCATTTACCTGAATGCTGGGCTCCGAAGATTTGCATCCCAAAGATCAGGCCTGAATTGGCCCAATGTCCATAGCCTTCAGGGGAATAAGGTCAATTGACAAATATCGCAGAGCTTGCTAATTGCTTATGTTATTATCACAGTTCCCAGTAACTGCTAGGAGATCTACTTTTTTGACCTACAGTATAGCGGTTGCAGCACCCCATAAAAAATGGCCCAATACTTAAGTAATGTGGCAAGACTCGGTAGGCACTTTTTATTCCTGAGGTTTGACTACGGCATGTATATTTTGTACTATAGGTCAGTTTTGACTGATTATGTGTATTTCCAAAGACTTTGGTTGATGTTGCAAACTGGAGATATACTAATGGCAAAAATCAACCCACAAATTCACTCACGGTCTGAACCAAGATATTGGACTCAATGTAAATCAGAGATTTACTAATGGTCTGTTTGTAAATATGACTGGAAAACAAAAAAAACTAATCGACCCAAACTATAGACAAATAAGTGATAAGTGATTTTCACTTCTAAAACATATTCTATTGCCTAAATCCTTCCTTCTGATGTCTGCAAAAGTAGAGATGATTGACGCTATGCCAATGTTCTTGCAATTGAGTGGTTATAGGTTAACTGTGCATGCATATACTTTGCACTCTGCATGTGCCAAAATCTAATAGTGATGTCGCTCGAAGCAATGGTGCACAGGGTGGGTTTCTGAGTACCTGGAACATTAACTCCCCCCTCCCCCCCCCTCCAGAATTAGCAAATATTATTTTACAAAAGTGGACCATGATAGTGGCGACGCTCACCCCCTAATGAGCTACATACATATAAAAACTCCCAGTTCAATTTTGCAATTTCACTTCATTGGCTTAATCCTCATGTTGGACTGAATTTATATTTAGATAAAGCATCAATACCAGAGCAGCCACTAGGTTACCTATCCATCAAAGGAACCTTTTTACCTTTAGTTGCTTCAAAATAATTTTAAACACATATGTCTGCAGTTAGAGGATGTTTACCCTGGCGCCTGATGATGATTTAAAATATATTGACATACTAAAGACTATATTGTGGGGCTGTTAAATTGTTGAAGTTTCCTGTTGACCTCCGGAAACCCACAACTCTGAAGGTGCCCATACACATTACAATTATTGTATACAATATCGCATCTCATCTCATCTCCCTTGGTGGTGGTGGGGTGTGCCTGCTTGTTGGGGGTCCCTGCTCATGAGGGGGTTCCCCCCCCCCCCCATGAGCAGGGACCCCCAACAATGGGGGTTTAAAAAGTTCTGCCTCTGAGTGGGTGTCTCTGTACTTTTTCTGGGGGGGGGGGGGGGGGGGGGTGTTGTTTATAATTTTCCAAATCCTCAGCATGCACAATCATAGCAATCCGCATAGCATTCATCAAGGACTCAAACCAGATGTTAATAATAGAATAATGTAGGGGGCAAAAAAAAAGTCCCCAAAAAATATTTTACTTATTTTTTTATACATTTCTAAAGAAATGAAAAAACACTGAGGATCGGTACACATCTCTAATAAAAAGGCATACAATCATGTGGTTCACTGTGGCTGTAGGACTTATGGGCCTTGTTAAGATATGGACGCATTGCACATCGCTGTGTGTGTGATGATGCAGGCTTTGTTTGCACATGCCCAGAAGGGGTTTAGATCCCCCATGCACAGTGCACCTGCCTCGTGACCTGGAAAATATATGTCCTGATTAATGTCTAATACCTTAGAACCGCCTGCTGCTGTAAGCCAGCTAAATTTCTCATGTAATGGTTATTTAAGTGTCATCTGGATTTGTAGTGTGACATTAGCTGGATTTGCAGGCTGCATTTTTCTGCTTTAATTACCCATGACCTATTTTACCTTTCATGTGATTAAATAAATTAACAGATGTTTTCCATCATTTCACTATTACAAAAACAAAAATGGAAAAAAATTGCCTTGTGATATTTCTGAAGCTATTTTCTGCTCTCCTAGAAATGATGTGCGAAGTAATGCCGACGATAAACGAGGACACCCCCATGAGCCAGAGGGGGTCCCAAAGTAGTGGCTCTGACTCGGACTCCCACTTTGAACAACTGATGGTGAACATGCTGGATGAGCGCGACCGTCTGCTGGATACGTTGCGGGAGACCCAGGAGAGCCTAGGATTGTCCCAGCAGCGACTGCAAGATGTTATATACGATAGAGACGCCCTCCAACGCCAGCTGAATTCTGCACTGCCCCAGGTATGCAAACACTTCCGCCATGATAAGCTGTAATGGTAACATTTTTGTTTTAGTAGTTGGGTCTCTCTACATCTGCTTTAACTGCAAGTCATTGCCTCTACAACAAATTATAGCTTTCATTTAAGCTTTCTAGTAAAAATGTTGCAGGTATTGGAGAAAAAACAAAAATTGGACTGTTGAACGTTCAGTTACCAGGCACTTGTATGCAATTACTCTGCCATGTCATAGGCTTTTTTAAATTTTTTATTGGAGTTGCAACTTTTGCTGGAAGAGTCATACTTTGCGTTACCATTCAAATAGCAGGTTGAATTTGCAACCTGTTACTATACCTGTATTTCTCTCCACTGACCTATCAGGAAATGTTCATAAAAATTTGTATTCCTGATCTCAAGTGAAGCTGCCCATACATTGGGGCAATTTCACGATTTTGTAATAATTGCTCTAAGCCATAGCTGATGTATGGGCTTCCCCCATTGACTATTGTGATCAAAAAGTGACTTCCATTGCAGATTTTCAAACACATTGGACAATCTGCGATGGACCTGACTTGCGATTGCTTATGTATGGTGGCAGCCAGTCTTTTGAGCGACTGTTTTGACAATCTTACAGTTCTTCCACTGGTGACAATCAGTGCTATGTGAAGATTACAAAAAAAATTGGAATGTCACTGGTAAATATCTGTAGAGTTTGGGAGCAGATTGCAAAATAGGGAATTTGTTGGAACAAATTGTAAATTCATCAAATAGTGGATTTCAGGTCATTGATGTATATAGCATTGGCCTAGAGGGGCTGAAGTCAAATTAAATAGTGCTGATGTTTCTACAGCCAGGCAATTAACCATACAGAAGAACCAATTTATTCATTAAATGAAGAAGGGCTTAAAGTCTTAAACGCAATTTTTTTTTGTGTAAAGACACTGCTTGTCTTATTTATGAAAATAAGAATGTGAATAAATCTGGAATTTTAAGTCTAGTTACGAGTGTTTACCTCCAACCCCATATAAATACATATATCTCATATCAAATTACTCAAGTGATCTCTCAGAATGGCAGCACCAACCTTTTAAATGGGGTTCAGTGCCACGTAAATGGCTACCCTGGAACACTCCTCCTCTGTCCTTTCCAGGTCAGAGGAGAAGTGTTCCCTCAAATAATATAGTAGTTGAGGTTGAAAAAAGACATAAGTCCAACAAGTTCAAACTTTACATAACTAAGGTGTATGGCCTAGCTGTGAAACCCCCTTTTAATATAATCTACATAGCTTTTGTCAAAATGCCGATTATGGGTTGTACCCCTGGATGTTTTTTTGTTTTTTTTCAGTAAACGTTTTTCCAACCTTTACTGGAAAAAATTTATTTAAAGTGTCTACCCATACTATCTCCTCCGAAAGGGAGTTCTATACCCTTACTGCTGTAACTGTAAAGAAACCGAATGGTCTGGAATCTATTTTCCTCCAATCTAAGCACATGCCCGCGTGTACTAGTCTCTGCACTCAAAGCAAAGAGGGTACCAGAACAATTGTTATATTACCCCCTGATATATTTGTACGTGGTAATCTCCTCTTTTCTAGTATAAACATAGTTAATCTTTCATCATAGGTTAATGACCCCATCCCTTTTTATCAGTTTGGTTGCCATTCTCTGGACTTTTTCCAGCTCTATAATGTCCTTTCGGTAGTGTGCGGCCCAGAATGGCACACACAATTCTAGATGAGGTCTAACGGGCGATTTATCGCTGGTGCACACTCCAATCACTGGCAATATGGTCGCTCAGCGACCATATTCCCAGCGATTTCAGCCCCTATCGCCCCCGTGTGTACAGAGCATTAGAATTCCCTTAAATAATATACCCACAATCAACATTGATCTAATGTGTCTATAATTTGCAGGCTCCTCTCTTTTTCCTTTTTTAAATATCGGTACAACCTCAGTCTTTGGGAACTATACCAAATGAAAAGTATTTTTCAAAAATGTAATGCGAGGATTTACTAACTCCTCCCTTAGTACCAACAGAACCATTGGGTGAATCCTATCTAGACCTAATGATTGTTTTGAATTTGCAACGCCCCTTGTAGATCTCCTCTTTGTCGAATTCTATTTTTAATGCTATAGAGCTCCTCCCTTTTGTAGTGCCCCTGTAAATTTCCAATGACTACTTCTCCCTAGTAAACACCAATAAAAAAAATGTATTTAGTAATTCTGCTTTGTTTCCATTAATGCTATTTATTTTAGTGTTGGTTAATGGGGCCTATGTTTTCTTTTATTAACAGTTTACAATTAATGAATTTAAAAAACTTTTGGTGATTTATTTTGCTTTCCAACACTATTCGCTTTTCAGTTTCTCTTTTTGCTGCTTTGATTTTCCCCTTTACAATTTTATTTGCCGCTTTGTATTTTATGAATGCTTCCTCGTCCCCATTGGCCTTATATAATTTTTTATACATTTTTAGTCAGCCATGACTGTTTCTTACTGCTGATGTTATCCTTATTTCCTTTTGGGATACATTTATTTGTTACTTTATCTAACTGCGTTTTGAAAGTTTCCCTTATTTCCTCTATGTTTTTCCCCTCAAATAAACTATCCCACTCTATTTCATTTATACAATCCTTAAACAAATCAAAGTTAGCTTTCCTGAAGATAAGTATTCTTTATGGTCCCTTAAGTGATCCCTGTATGTTACATAGCGGCAGTAATACTATCCGTTATAGGGTCTATTTAACAAGCCAATTTTCACTTAAGTCATATAGGAAAAATGATGTCCGAATGATTTAAGTATTCAGTAAAGTAGGAAAGGGTTAAGGGAGAAGATAATGTAATTATGTACTGCTGAGATATTCCACAATAAAAAAAAAAGTATAATAACTGCTGCCCAACAGCCTCCAATAATAAATTGAACCCTAATTCAAAGGCATGTACTGTCTATACAGGTATGAGATCTATTTATTGCAACTTGATCTTTCATTAATAATAAGATTGTCTGTAATATTGGAGTGGCGTGCCTAACATTTCCTCAAGGATATATAAAAAAAATCAACAGTCTTCCCCGGCAGTGCTGTAGCATTGTGGTCTTTACAACATGGATTGGCAGTACTCCGATAGGAAAAAGCCGTTTCATATTCTCACAAAGAAGCAAAAATATTGTGCGTTTTACTTTTTTTTTTTTTCAATTTTTTTAGATTTCTCCATAGCGTCTTTCTGTATAAATAATCCCATCCCTATAGATGGATTACCATGTATATATCAGCTTGGTTTAATATTAATTAATGTTTATTGCTAATAATTTTACTATGTCAGCAACTGAAGAGGAATATGTCTAGCATTGTGTTGTGGTAAATGAGTCTAGAGTTAATATTTTAAACTAGCTATAAACTATATTTTATTTTTAAAGAGCCTTTTAGTGTTTGAAACGATACAAGATTGTAAATTGCAATGTTTTTTGTTATAACTCTACTGAAACCCTATCTGGTGGGCCTACCATTTGCTTGGTAATATAATTAGTTATTTGCTTTGTGTTGAGGATCTTGATTTGCATTTTATATCAAATTAGATAATTTGATTGCTAATTTATGAAACAACTCCACAATTCTGTTCATGCTATATGATCATATTGTTATTGTTGTACTCTGTTTGTATTGCACATAATAAATATAAAAAACTATAAACCACTTTAGGCAGTGCATGGATTATACACTGGTGTTTCATGTCACTGAAACCAGATGCATTCAGCATCCCAGCAAATAGCATTCCTGCAGTCACCGTGCCAACGCCGGGACCCCAACTTCTGCCAGGAGCCCGGCACCAGTATACAGTCATCGATGAGCATTTTCTTCTTAATAAGACACATTCCATGCACCTCTTTCTATGATAGTAGTGTTACTAGCTTCTTCTAAATTGTAAATGCAAAATTCAAAGATTACCATTCTGCGGTTAATCTATCAATATGCTTTAGTCCACATTTTGTTCTACATTTATTTATTATTTATTAACAGTTTCTTCTATAGCGCACACATATTCCGCAGCGCTTTACAGAGAATATTTGAAAATTTACATCAGTCCCCTCCCTGGACAGCAGGCGCTGCGTCACTTACACCAATGAATTATTTATGAAGGCTCCAGAAATCAATTGTTTTTGGGTGCATATAAGTAATGGCAGCCCAATGGGTATGAATTGTTCTATGGGCATGAGTGCCGTGTTCACCCATTACTTCTTACACTTAATGGTATCCATGCACCGCAAAATTTAAGGGTGCTGCTAAAACAGCAGTTTGGGCTCCCAATAGCCCGCCGTTGGGTGTTATCAGAAATAATGTGCAGCCGCAGAACCCGCAGCTAGTGGCAATCTCAACAAATTAATATCTCCCATCACTTTTCACGAGAGCTGCGGGAGCCAAAATTTTTTTATTCCCTCCTATCTTCCCTCCTACTTTTTTGGGCCACTACATTTTAAGATAAATTCAATTTATCGTCAATATTTTTGTACCCGTGAGCTAGTGCAAACGGCCGGGCAATGTTTTTGTACCTGTGAGTTACATCCCAGTATATTGGTGTGAATCTGCAAGACATGTGAGATGTGGTGCCATTGCCAGTGTTTCTATGCCATTGCAGTGGCAACACTCTCACCAGGCGCCCACAATTAAATTGACCCCCTGGTAAATAAGGAGTTTTGTAATGATACAAGGTAAAAAACCTTTCTTTAACGCATTTTTGGTACTGGGCTATGTTGTGCTTCATTACTGTACGTACATGCAACTTTCTGTTTAAAGCAGGCTCTCGTTGTTGATTAAAGATGCACTGAATAATGTCCTTGTACAGTTAAGTTGGTCAAAACTCTAATATTTTATAACAAACCCTCCATTGAGGATAATATAATTTTTCTAATTTGGTACAGGGACGATTAGCAGATGGTAAATTACAAACCTTGTACACAATGAAATGCTGACTCTTACTGCTTGGATGCCAACTAAACCAAATATTACTTTATTGGTAAACTTTTTATGCTGTTTAAGACCTATAACCAGCTGTTGGGGAATATAATACGTAATATATTTAAGAAATATAAGCAGCTGTTGGCTAATAGACAAATTGGGGAATATAATATGGTCCAAGTTTGTAAAAGTTGCACTTTATACGCTGCTATTTTAAATTGATCCCAGCTTTAGATTTCACATCTAAAAGCAAAATCACACAGAGATTAGCCCTTTTCTAAGCTTACACTCTATTGCAACTTCATAGGGGTATATTCTATGTGTGCAGATATTTCCGACAGTCGGAAATATTGTAATATACCTATTCAGTGCGGGCCATTTTCATCAGCATTTTCGCCCCATGCAGATTCAACTTTGTTAAAAGGGGGAAACTGCATTGTGGAAAAGAGGCACTGTATTGTCAAATACCCATTCATTTTGAATGAAAAACACATGGATGGGCAAGTTTTTCACCAATTCATATGTTTTACGACCGCTGTAAAAATTTTCCAACAGTCAAATAGATTAAGCAGGTCAAATATAAATTCAACCTAGTCTGATTGGAAAGTAACAATATTTCTAACTGTCTAAAATATTTGCACACATTGATTACCCATAATCCTAAAGGGCAAGAGAAGACAAAAGGGTACTTATGTAATATCTGGGCTCCCGTTATTCTTATGAGACCGCGTCCCCTCGCGGGGCTCGCCACGCTTCGGCCACGGTGGCTCGCTGCGCTCGCCACATTATATAAAATCAACTCTATGCATAGTTGGATAGTAAGGGTATGAAAAAATGGGGTGCATTTAACATGGGAGCCCAGATAATACATAAGTACCGTCAAAAGTTATCAAAGAATTTCTGCATCTTTGTACATCAGGTGGGGTAAATGTGAGATTTGAATAGACTAACTACAGTTTGCAGCTTTAGTTATATTGGGACAGTAACTTTGGTGTTTAGGAAGAAATATTTAGAATGTGAATATGGGCGCTAGAAGAGTGGTGGGTGTGATTAGAATACAATGTAGAAGCTGGTACTTCCCTGTATTGTTTCAAATTCTCCTGGTAGGGATTTTTCCACAACGTAAATTCTTGTTTGAAAATATGAAAAGACTAGAAAAAACAACAAGGCAGTGCCCCTCGTGTAATCCTGTTTGACTAATTTAGATGTAAATTCTAAACAAATGGATCAAAGTGGTATTTTATGATCCAATATTAATCGGTCGGGGGGTCACCCCTTCGCAACACACTTACACCAATCAGCAAGTGTGTTTGCCAAAAACAAGATCTTTCAAATCCAAATTCAAATCACACTGTACAGTAGAATGATGTATGACGGGGGTTTCAACCCCTAAACCATATACTCACGTATAGATGGTTTTATCTGCACATCAAACGGTATCTTTCAATGGCACAGAACAAGGATGGAATGATGAAAAAATATTTCCTGGGTCCTTATATATAAAAGTAGGTATCCTTTATTGGTACAATACAACAATAAAAACTTAAGGTGGGGTCACTGTACTGTGAGTAGCCGGTCAGGACTGGACAGATATAGATGATGGTAATATGGTGAACAAGGTTACCGGGGCCCCTTCTCCTAGTCCACTCTGTCCAGGATCCTTTCCGCTCCTCCAGCAGTATTATCCACCACAAGGTAAAAAATGCAAGGGAAATCCACCGACGCGTTTCGAACCATAGGTGGTTCTTTTTCAAGGTGTAGTCCTTCCCCTTGCTGATCCAGAATATATAGGTGTCCTATTGATTACCACAGGTGTAGCTCAATTTATTTAATTGGCCCACTGTGTAGCGTAAATTTCTCAATGTTACTCTATCTAATGTTATGTAGTACACAGGTTTCGTTGTGGTTTCCCACATAGTCACCTCTAGTAAGTGATCTCCATCTGTATGGTATATAACCCGGAATCCATATAGCGTTATTCCGGGTTATATACCATACAGATGGAGATCACTTACTAGAGGTGACTATGTGGGAAACCACAACGAAACCTGTGTACTACATAACATTAGATAGAGTAACATTGAGAAATTTACGCTACACAGTGGGCCAATTAAATAAATTGAGCTACACCTGTGGTAATCAATAGGACACCTATATATTCTGGATCAGCAAGGGGAAGGACTACACCTTGAAAAAGAACCACCTATGGTTCGAAACGCGTCGGTGGATTTCCCTTGCATTTTTTACCTTGTGGTGGATAATACTGCTGGAGGAGCGGAAAGGATCCTGGACAGAGTGGACTAGGAGAAGGGGCCCCGGTAACCTTGTTCACCATATTACCATCATCTATATCTGTCCAGTCCTGACCGGCTACTCACAGTACAGTGACCCCACCTTAAGTTTTTATTGTTGTATTGTACCAATAAAGGATACCTACTTTTATATATAAGGACCCAGGAAATATTTTTTCATCATTCCATCCTTGTTCTGTGCCATTGAAAGATACCGTTTGATGTGCAGATAAAACCATCTATACGTGAGTATATGGTTTAGGGGTTGAAACCCCCGTCATACATCATTCTACTGTACAGTGTGATTTGAATTTGGATTTGAAAGATCTTGTTTTTGGCAAACACACTTGCTGATTGGTGTAAGTGTGTTGCGAAGGGGTGACCCCCCGACCGATTAATATTGGATCATAAAATACCACTTTGATCCATTTGTTTAGAATTTACATCTAAATTAGTCAAACAGGATTACACGAGGGGCACTGCCTTGTTGTTTTTTCTTGTCTTTTCATATTTTCAAACAAGAATTTACGTTGTGGAAAAATCCCTACCAGGAGAATTTGAAACAATACAGGGAAGTACCAGCTTCTACATTGTATTCTAATCACACCCACCACTCTTCTAGCGCCCATATTCACATTCTAAATATTTCTTCCTACATTTCTGCAATTCTTGGGGAAACTAGGTGATCCCCTATTTTAGAACAGAATACAGGCAGCTGGGAGCGCAGTACCAATTTTCCCACAAAACCCCTACTATAGTAACTTTGGTGTTTAGTTTCTGTGATTTGTAAATTGGGTTCAGGTTTAGATCATCATACTTGCCGACTATATAGCTGATCCCTCCTGGCCGGCACAACGTAGGTCCGGGGATGTAGAGACTTGATTGTGTCTTTGCGGCCCATCCCTGTTACACGATGTACACACTACCGGCTACGTGAAGGGAAGCTATGATGGGTACAAGTTTGCATGGTGCGACTGATTTGTTGTGTCTTGAAGTGCCAACTTAGGATCAGGCTCCGATTCATGTTTGTAAGCAAGCAAAAAAAAGGAAGGCAGCTGGGCAAAACTATGCTACACTGCAGATGGGACAGATATAACATCTACAGAGAGACCTTAGCCCTGTACAAATTGGGCGACTTCAGCCTCGTGCTGAGCGATGTAGTTTAGAACAGATTGCTCAGCACAAATCACTGACGTACAGTACATGCTATGCACCAGCGATGCGTGCTGACCAGTGTTCTCTGATCAGACTAGATCTTGATTTCATATAGTTAAGATCTAGTCAGGCGATGGTGACGTGTGTGACCGTGCATGCCTGGCACTCAGGGGGAACACATACTGAGCGATCTGTGCTTCATTTCTAAGCGGTCTACAGAGATCGCTTAGAAATAGGGCTAAAATCGCCCTGTGCGAATGCCCCCTTAGATTTGGATGGGTGTATTGAAACTGAAATCAAAATTGCAATGTAAAAATTAAAGCAAACATTTGTGGGCTACTTGCAAAAGCAACCACTATTTACCCTGCACAGAAAACCTTTAAATGTATTTGCCCCCCTTGTACTGTATATCAGCATGGTTTATTCTAGATACAAAGTTAAGCAGGACACGTTTGTTTGGTCAACACAGCTAAGGTTGCCATACATTGGGTTGACCACTGAAGGCCGACATGCCTAAGGTCCAAAGGGTCATAAGGTCAACACATGAATTAGGTTGACAGTCAAAAGGTCATTTTTGAGCCGATATGCCAACAGGCGGTACTTCATGTCTTGCCATCCACTAGGGCGTGGAGGTAGAATAAAATAGTGTGCATAGCGAGGCACCATACCCGAAGCATGGCAAGCGCAGTGGTGCACCTATACGGTGTCCATGTCAACTTTTTGGACATTTGGGACAAAGACTAAAATTAAAAACCCATGTCTCCCCCGCGGAGGAACTTAACAATATCGCCCACATTGCAAGTCATCTGGTTTGTATGGGGCTTTACAGTACTTACATTTTTCATTACTTACAGTACAACCTGAATCAGGTCCTTAGTGGGATGTAGCTCTGAGCATTAATATACTGCAAGGTATTTTTGTGTTGATACATTGTAAGGATACATATGTTATTGAGCAGTACCTACCAGCTTTATAGATTTATACATTTCTACTTTCTTTTGTTTTACTTTATTTTTGAGTATAACATATAGACAATATGACAATATAGACAGGTTTACAGTATATACATAACGTATGCCTAGTGTACAGAACATCTACATTAAATTCTTAATGCTATAATATCTAGATGTTAGAGATCTGCAGTATGGATGATCTATTATAAATCTTTGTAAACAATATTTGGAACCGAATACCAATGAAGTTACCAATCCAATAAAAACTAAAATTACAATTGTGTTCTAGAAGTCACAAGTTTTTTTTTTTCGTTTTTTTTTTAAATGTATAATTCTAGTACCACATAGCATATGATAGTATTTTCAATAACTTTATATGTGAGATTAGTAAAAGAGGTTGCCAGCCTACTGTAGGTTAAGTCCTTTATATATGGCTTATGTCACAACATGGTCTCTTTTTGATGCCTATCTAAAAACATTTTTCCTGACAACCTGGTATAATCCGTTAGGACTGGTGTACTTTGAGTATGTCAGTAGTCTTTGTTTCCAGACATTTTTCCTCAGCACTTGTGGCTTTAGATAGATACAAAATCAACCAGTGAATAGTAGAAGGTGCTCTGTACACAAAAGGCGTCTTAATATATGGCCGCTTATTAGAGCCACTCCAAAATGGCAAATTATAAATCTCTGCTGTATCAAACCCATGTAAATTGCATAGCAAAGAGCACATTAAAGATGTAAGCAGGAACAAGATTTTCCTTGTACTCCCTTCCTATTGTATTTTCATTTCAAACGCTATAGATAATAGACTGTATTACCTAGCCTGAAGGCATGCAAATGAAAGTACATTTTATTGTACAGGGTTTTTTTTGTCTAATTTTATGCCTTGCTATGAGGTTTTCACTGTAAATGGAACATTGGCTTGTTTATTCAATTGGGCACTTGCAAAAGAAATCATTCTCCTCTATTCTTCACGCTGAACCACCGACTATATAGTGGAACACAGATTTTCAATCAATAACCCATTATGTGTTAGCATACACATTCAGTGGCTGCAGGAGGAAGTTCAGGCTTCGAAATTGCCAAGGTCTGTAGAAATTGAATCCTCTTACTGAAAACCCGTTCTGAGTAAATGTATGCGTGTCTAATAATAGCAAATTATTTAATACTAATATAAGGAGCATTTTTTGTTATATTTTACTTATTTTTATTTTTTTGGATGTTTAAAACCCCTTGTTCTACATTGGGGGTATTCAATGTTGGACGCTATGTACGACAGGTGGAAATATCGGCCATCGGTATTCATTCCCGGTGATCCACAGAGTTTCTGACTGTCGGATGGACCCTTTCTAGCTGCCCATCACACCATTGTGCCTTTTCAAATCCATACATTTTTAAGTGTAAGGGTCAGAAGGGATATTTGGTCCTAGGCACTGGTCTACAGGGGGGTAGAAATCACATGGCCCAGCAGTCATTGGTGCTTTAGGTGTCAACAACTTTACAGAGATGATTTACAGTGTGGGATAAGGCCTAGGAGCTATCTGTCCTGCCCACTCCACCCTCTGCATTTCTGTTTCCCTAAACCCCTGTACACATGGTGAGATATTAGCGAATGACCAATTTTGAGTAAGCAATTTTGAGTAGATGTTGACTCAGTAGATTTTGGCTAGATACACTGGAGATTTTGACTAAGCAATTTTGTCTAAGTAATGATCGTCTATGATCTAGTCAAAATGGTCTTGCCTGCACAATCAATCTTTACTAAGCAATCTATGCTAGACAATATTAACGAGAAGGATTATTGAGGGGGGACAGCTGCCTATTTGTCTGTCCCGGGCCCCACAATATCTGATGGCAGCCCTTTTCTACATCATATAAAACTATTTTTATTCAATACAGAATGGAGGAAATAAAAAAATAAAACAATATAAAAGAGGATATTTTGAATCTACAGTATAGTCATTTGCACTTAAATAACAAAAAAAAATCATAAAATTGATACAGTAGCATTTAACAAATAATGACAATCCTGCAATAAATATTGCATTTTATTACAAAATGCAATCTGTCCAAATTTACAGAAAGAAATAAAAGAAAATACCAGTGGGAGCCCTGTGATAATAATGCTATCTTGAGATAGATTTACCCAGATTTCCTTCCAGTTCTGACTCCTGTACATGCTCCTCTACCTACTGCCAATAAAGGACATGCATGGTTCTGGCCCCTGCGATCAGCCATGTCTGTCTGATAGATGCACAGGCTGATCACTGTTTGAAAAAAGTAATACATAAGAGTACCTGCACCCAGAGCATGGTGATCAGTCTCTGCATCTTCGTCCACTTTACTACAGCAGAAGCACAGACAAACAGATAAGCAGAGGTCACCATTTCAGGGTGCAAGTAAGTGTACATTTTGTTGGGTGGGCACGGTAGGTGGTAACGATGGATGTGTGGTTACACTTTCATAGTATGGTTCATGCTTACATGAGCAGTTGTTCGGTGAGAGGATTCGCAGGGATGGAGATTACCCAAAAGCTCAGTCTCAGCATGTGATCATTTATTAATGTATTCAATTGTTGCAATGCAAATTTAGGTGAATTTATCACATTCGATCCACATCTGAGATGCCCCTTAAAGAGGAAAAACGTATGATAGACAGGTTATCCGTGTTTTCCAGTAATCTGTTTTGGATATTAATGACCAAAATCATTATAGCGAATTAAAAAGATGCAAAGTCACAGCGAATCAAGAGACCGGCAACTCTAAAAAATAGAGAGAGATGTATCAAACCTTTTAGTGGGAAAATCTCCCTAGGACATAGCCAACAAGCTTCTGTGGTATATAATGGCTAGAAGCTAATTGGATGCAATGGAAAACCCCTACTTTATCTCTCTTTGATAAAACTTCTCTTATAGGAGAGAGAAAACTTCAAAGCTTGGAGAGATATAAAGTACCAACTAATCGGCTACTATCAGTTGACAGGCTTATGGCCAGATGCCAAAGGCGTAACTACCATAGGTGCAAGGGGTGCAACTGCTATGGGGCCCAGAGCTGAAGGGGGCCCATGTTTATTATCTAAGTAATATATTTTACATACATTTATTATCTGTTGATAAATAGGGGGCCCTTACAAACTTTTGCTATGGGGCCTACGAATATCTAGTTACGCCCCTGCCAGATGCACTGAGCTTCAGAAGTGATAAAAAGGAAAGTGATAAACAACCAGCCAATCAGCTCCTGCCTGACATTTTTCAAACACAATCTGTGACATGGCAAGCATTTTATCACTGTTGAAGCTTATTGCATCTGGTCCTGTGTTTGAAAATGACAGGTACGAGCTGATTGGTTGGTACATTAGAGAAAAGCACTTTTTTTATGGCTTTACTATAATTCGCGCCATTACCAGGTTGTGTTTCCATGGAGAAGTTCCTGAGTTTTCTAGGGTCACCCCCACTCCCTGACTGAAGCACATGGTCGTACTTCAGTATTTAAGCCTATTGCTTCCACTGTGTTTAGCTTCATCATCTCCAGATTAAATTATCTAAACTGCAGAGCAGAAACAGGGAATGTTAATGTTTCCCCGCTCTCTGCTCAGCACTCTGCTGTTGCTCCACCCCCTTATATCCGGGCTCACACTTTAAGCAGGTTATCCAAAAGTTGGAAGTCGAAATCATTACAATAAAAAGCAAGTGGAATAAATACACTCGGGAACAAGCTGTGATCAGGAAGCAGACCATTTACCACAGTTAAAAGAAGTTAGAAATGCACTTCGAAGCAGCAATACAGATTTGCTGAAGTTCCAGAACATTGATGACTGTTGTCTGTGTATTCAGTGCCTCAGCAAATCTGAGTTCCTGCTCATCTGTGTATTGAACCAGTTTATAGAGACTAGCTGTACTCCCAGCTCCCTGACATAGATTATTACTGATGGCAATTTTTTCTATTTGCATCGTATGTAGGTATTTCAAGATCTTGGATTAACTGCTTCAGTGGGTGCCCAACTACATACCTTCCAACCTTGGGAAAGTTTAAATCGGGAGACCTGAGTGTGACGAAGGCATGCAACAACATTTTGGGGGGCATGGCCTCAGCAACAAGGGGCATGGCCTATTAATGTGGCCCTCCTATGAGGCCACTCCCTGTATTCGCCGACGTGGGGGCATGGCCAGCGGCTTTCTGAGCTATGCCTTCAGCCCCTCTTTCTCCGGGAATAAACGCTGGGCAGGGGGGACTCACAGTTGCCCCCACACCACAGGACACTTGTAAAACCCCACCGGCACTAGGTATGCATAACTGCAGTCACTGTGTATAGTGCATCACACTTACTTTCCTCCGGCTGGTCATGGGTAAGGCACAGGTACCAGGGGGTCCCCTGAATAATCAGGAGTTTAATTACGGTTGCATTGTGGGTGTGGACTGCAGGTGTCAGTGCAGCGCAGGAAAGAATTGGGCTCCAGGCCATCTCATAAAATAAAACAGTTTATTTAACATATAGCAGGCATAACTTGAACACTCTCCTCCAGTACACAGCAAAATGGTTACATTAGATCACGTATCATGCCAACTCCTCCAGCACATTAATCGTATCGGTTACATCAAGGCACCTCCTCCAGCAATTCATACCAGGGCATCCTGGGACCAGTAGTGCTACACATCACAGGTTACTGTCTCTCTCATACATAACAGGGTCTCTTGTCAATGGGGGGCTACTCAGCATGCCGTGTGGCTTCGACCACTCGCCCAGATACGTCCTCTCCTGAGACTCACACCTGGCACTCTTCTAGGGCACCTCTACAGGTGGGCATCACCCTCTCACTGGACTCTGTGTACTGCTGCTCTCACGCTGCGATCTCTCTCTCTCTGTCAGGTGCCTTGCTGGGACTGGTAGCACTCCTCACGTGCTGTGAGGGGCTGCATTCTCCTCATATTACTCTACAGACAAGCACCCCCAGGTGCTGCGGCTCTCTCCATAGAAAGGGTGCAACTCATCACTGCTGTTTCCAAAGCTGGGGACCATGGGAACAACGGCTGGCTGTCCCATGGTCCCAGCCAAAATGCATCCTTCTCCTAGCTTTTCCTCATAATTTGTGCTGAATCTGCTGCTTTCTAACTTACACTTCCTGTCTTTCCCCTGTGCAGGAGGCTTGCATGTCACCCTTGCCTGATCTCCAAACTTCTCCCAATCAGTGCACAGGAAATAGCCCTAGCTATGCATGATAAAACTAAATTAGTATTAACTCTTGCAGTACCAGGGTATTACACACTGCCGTCCCGGGCGCGACATGGGACCATCCTAAAAACCCGGGACGGTCTCGCAAAAATCAGGACAGTTAGTAGATCTGAAACTACAGTAGGTACTGCACAATTGACCATGTTGTTTCAGATACCACATGTCCAAATTTTTTTATTTAGATTGAAAATAATAAATGTATCTGCTATAATAGCCGTAAAAACCAAAACAGGCTATTCTCTTCCTGCAGGTAGTGTATTTACGTACCTCCCAACTTTGAGAATGGAGGTAGCCTGGAGAAAGGGAACTGCACCATGCGGCGCAGTCCTTGGCCTTGTCACTCCCGGACAACAGTGCATCCCTCCATCCACACTACTATGTTTGTCAATCAAGCAGAGGCTCTTTTTTTTTTTTATCCTTTTTTTTTATCCTTATGTATATGAAGGCCAATTATTGGGAGCTAAATTATTATTAGCCACCTTTATACTCAGTGGTGTAACTATACATTTTGCCCCCCCCCCCAATAATGCCACTTACATATTATGCCATACACCATAATGCCCCTTACACTATATGCCACACACCGTAATGCCACTTACAATATACACCACACCAAAATTCCCACACTATGCCACATACTGTAATGCCATTTACACATTATACATATTTACAATCGTGTGTGTGTGTGTGTGTGTGTGTGTGTGTGTGTGTGTGTGTGGTATATGTATGTATGTATGTCAGTGCTTAAAGTGGTCCTGGTGGGTTGGTGGAACTCACTTTTACTGTCACTTCACCCCCCCACCCACCCCCATGTCACAGCCAAGGAGGGTGTTAGGTCCCACCCTGCAAGCTTCAATTTTATGGCCTATCCCAAATACAGATGAATAGAATAATGCGCGCCACATAATTCCACCCCTAATTAAAATTATGTCCCACAGTGCAAACTAACCCAAATTGATGGGACAGTGCGCGCCAAAGGCACGCATCAAAAATTTAGGGCATGGCTTTGTGGGACAGGGGATTATGCACACCGTAATTCCAACTACACATTATGCCACACACTGTAGTGCCCATTACACAATATACCACACACTATAATGCCCATTACATATTATACCTCATAAATGCCACTTACCTACATGCTCATTGCTAGGATTTTCTTGCTCAATGCCAGGAGTTACATTCACAGTACCAGGGGTTTCATGCTCCTTTCCAGGGGTTTCTTGCTAGATGCCAGGGGTTGCATGCACAGTGCCAGGGGAGAGTGATGGGGAGAAACAGAGGAAGGGCCAGCAATGGGGAGAGAGAGAGGGTGAAAGCGATGAGGAGAGATATTAATAAAGGACATGAAAACAACAGGCGTTTGAGTAAAAAAACGGTTTGTTTTAATTTCAAGGCAGCATGGACGGGACTCCAGCGTTCAAGTCAGTGGACTTGCATCAGTCCACTGACTGCAGGTCCTGTGGTCAATGGACGGGCCTCTAAAGCTGAGCGATGGAGTCCTGTCCGTGCTGCTGCACTAACATTTCAATTTACCCGCACTTCTGCTGCTCACCCTCTCCAGGCTTCCTCTCCGCTCTCCTGACCCACTCCACTTACCCTCAACTTCTGGTTCTGGCCCCTCTTGTGGGGATGTGGGGGCTGCTCGTTGTTTCTATCCCCTGGTGCCGGCCCGGGACTGAGCAGTGGGGGGGAATGTGGTGCATCCACAGTGCTGCTTGTCATTTCTTTCCCTGGCTGCAGGGAGCGAGCAGCGACGGGGTGGGGGTGGGAGGTGCTGTGCAGCCACCGGGCCGCTCGTTAGTTATTTATTGAAAGAGAGATAATGTACTAACCAATCCCCTTCTGTTATTTTGCAGGCTGTGTTTATCAACTCTCAACTGTCATTTTTCAAACACAGCTGATTGGCCGGTACATTATAACCTTCTACTTTTTCTCCACTTTATCTCTTCACCACGCTTAATACATCTGCTCCAGTGTTTTAAAAAAATGACAGGAGCTAATGGTTTGGTATTTTATCTCTCTCCATAGTTAGATATAACTTCTCCTTTGGTAGAGTTAGCTTTTATCTGGTGCTGCTGACCATTAAAAAGCATTATATTGTCTATGAAAGTAATAAGCCTTTAATTTAGATTTTATTGTTAAAATATATATTTTATATTCAGAGCATGGATCTGATTGTTCATTTTTATGTTCAGCACAGGTTTTTTTAGAACATGTTTTGCCCAGAAGACTACTACTTTCTGTTTATAGAGCACATGGCAATTTAGATTATGGTCAGAATCCTTTCTGACAGCAAAACTATGCCTTTTGGTAGGGATATGAACCACTTTTTAATGTTACCGGAGGTATGCATGATAAAAGATCATGGAATAGCTGAGGCTTTTTTCATGTCCTGTAAAAATCAAAATTCACTACTGTTGGATTTTTAACTAATTGAAACACTGCCATCTAGTGTATGAATATGTATATAAGTAGTAGGGTTAATGTTAAGTTTTAGCCAAAAACAGGACGCTGGAGCATCTGTTTTACGTCATGTTTTCATCATGTTGTGTAACTAATGCTGATTTAATTGGATATACCTGATTCCAGTGACCTTTATGAATATATTTCTTGTTCATCCTGTCCGTTATATTCACTTGTATCTTTTTGTTAGGAAGACGGTTGTGGCAATACATTACTACATCTAGAACTTTCATTGCCATTTTTAGTGGAAAGTGCTCGTAACAGTATAAAAGTGCCATAAAAGTCGGACTGATCTCATTTTACTGCTCTCATGAAATTTGCACTGAACATCTAACATATCTACTTTGTGCCAGCTGCTTCTCTTATACTGTCTGCTTTTTCCCACTAGAGCAGTGGTTTCCAACCTTTTTTCTCTCCCGTACCACTTGATCAAGCTTTTCATTTATAAGTACCCCCTCCTCTCAATTTGAACTATCCACGGTATGTGTGTCATTATGCATGGCCTTATATTAAGGAATAGCTGAGGGGTAGTGTGTGGTCAGGAATTGAGTCCCTCTGTGTCTGGCCGCTGGCTGTGTACTGTCTCCGGAGTTCCTGCTAATGCCTGTAAGATTAATGCCGCTGCTTCTTCCACCTGTGGCAGCGCAGGTAGTTCCCAGTGGATTGCTGATCGGGCAAAAACATGAGAAGACGCTAATGACGATGCAGACAGAACAAGAATTGATGCAACGTGATTCGTCTCCATGGCAATGGGAGACTTATGCTGGAGACTTCTTCTTCTTCCACCATTACCAATATCATTTTCAAGTACCCCCAACTGGTCTGCAGAGTACCCCCAGGGGTACAAGTACCCCAGGTTGGGAACCACTGCACTAGAGGAATAATCTAGAATATATAAAAATATACATAGAAATAAATAAATAATACAAAAAACCTGCTCAAACTTCTGTCTCACCTGTACACCTCCACAGCATCTCACACCCCCATAGCCTGTACACCTCTACTGTACCCCCCCCACATAGCCTGTACAACTCCACTGCACTGCACCCCCCAAATAGCCTGTACACATCCACAGCACCTCACATCCCACATAGCCTGTACACCTCCACAGTGCCTCACACCCCACATAGCCTGTACACCTCTAATGTACCGCACACCCCCACATAGCCTGTACACCTCCACTGCACTGCACACCCCACATAGTGTTACGATCCGGGGAGTAACTGAGGTGACTGAATGCCGCCCAGACTGGATAGTGAACATGCCTCTAACCTGACTCTATTGGCCCTCCCTGACAAGTGATCATGGACTGCAGGATGCTAGGCTTTGCCTGTAGCCACCACGTTCGAAAGGGCAAGTTAAGCCCGCCCTAGCCCCGGTGCAGCCAGGTGTTAGGTTTTGACAAGCCCGAGACGACTGGAAGCTGTGCGCCGGACTGGTTGCTAAGCAACCCTAAGCGTCCGGCGCTACAGCAGAAAGCCGCCGCCCGCCTGTCAGCCTGTTGCACGCCACCAGGGGACCTCCTGAAACAGGTACAGGATGCCGGGGATCCTGTGAGGTCAGCAGACCAGCCCCAGTCCGTGCACCCACGGGACCCCAAGTCCTAACACATAGCCTGTACACCTCCACAGTACCTCATACCCCACATAACCTGTACACCTCCACTGCACCGCACACCCCAAATAGCCTGTACACCTCTCCTGCTCTGTAGACTCTGCACACTTGGGTACCAAATACACCTATCCTCAATTTACACCAAATAGGCCAGTTTATTGCACCACAAACTATACTACCGCACCAAAACACTAATTTTACTGGGGCTTCCACCGCTGTAGTGCTCTTTGATGTCTCTGACTGTATGCTAGTGCTAGTAAAAGCCTTTACCTATCTTACTTCGATGAAAGTGACTAAATTTGTCCATACACCAGTGGTGTATGTATTAGGGCAATTGCCCCCATGAATTAGGAATAATAAACATGTATAGAATACCGATCCTCCTATCCCGGTCCCCGGTCGGATGGGTAATCATTGTTACATGCTGATTGGCACATCAGGTCGGCAGAACAGCAGTGATCTTAGGTCAGGGGATCAGGAGATTGCGTTCGCAGATGTATGGCCACCTTTAAGACCCATACACACTGGGCGACTTTGAGCTGAAAGTCGCTCAAAACAGCAGGTTTGTGCGGCTTTCAGCTCAAAGCCGCCCAGTGTGTATGGCCTGGCGATGAGCGGTGATGCGCGCTCCTGCATCATCGCCGGGAAAGCTGCTCATCTGCTGGTTATATAACCAGATAAGCGGCTTTCAGGACTGCTTTGCATAGCGCTCCGCTATGCAACGCCGTTCATCCCCCCTCAGTCGGCGCCGTCCCGGGGGAAAGCTGCTCAGTGTGTATGCACTGAGCGGCTTTCCCCCCAGCAATGAATGCATCATCGCTGTCCATACACACTGGGCAAAGTTGCCCAGTGTGTATGGACCTTTTAGGCCCAATGCTAGACCGTGGGTGCCCTTGTTCCAAAGTATGGGTTATTCAATGCCTGGAAAGCCACTTGCAAGCTTGCAAATCCAGCGTCTTTTTCTGATCACTAGCAGTTCTTAAGCTGACTGACAGAAAGCCGGAGTTTGGGGGTGGTAACCGGCTGCTTTTTTGGGAGTGTCAGAGAAAATGTAGGCTTACCCAGGCATTTTCAGGGATGGCTTGTGATGTCCACTCTGGCCTCGATCAGCCTGTTCCTATTGCACAAGCTGAGTAGGTCCTGGATTAAGCACAGACTGATTTGATTTGCAGTGAGTTTCCAATGGATTTGCAGCTAGTCGCTGATCTACAATATTTTCGCAAGCTATTCGCTGCGTTGCACAGGGTGGGATTTTTTTTTTTTTTAAACGTCTAAAGGGATAATCCAATTTTACCACCCATCTATATATCTTTGTCTGCTAAGAATTGGGTCACAACATTGGAGATCAGTGATGTTTTTGAAGTGCTGGTCCCACTTTGCAAGATTATTGGTTATTACCATTATTTAAGAATTCTTACTCATACTCCATACTCACAGGCATACGCATCACGACATGCGTTATGGCACATCGGATTGCGGCTATTCGCACCTGGCAATCGGTCCATGTATAGCCATCTATAGCCGCGAACTTGCACTTTTCACGCTAGCTATCCATTACAAAATATGTTATTAATACATCTGTAGTTACATATTTTGAGCAGATCTTAACCTCTATACTATTTGAACAGATTCTGGCGCCTTCTAGGTTTTCAAATTGTTGACTCTGTTTGTATTTTGTACCTGGTACTTGATGAAAACTGGCGCAGGAAGCTGGCAAATTCTCTAGAGTACAGAATAGCTAAAAATACAGTCTTGGTTGATTCATCTTCCCATCAATAATGCAGCTGAAGTAACTCGGAGGAGACAGAAAAGCCTTGGAGAAGACTGAATGAAAATTGCTTTTAATATAGTGTGGAGTGCCTGAGCAATATGCAGAGCAAATATGTGAATGGAACCATTTAGACTACTATTCCAAAAGGCCGCCACTATTGAGATGTGCGGAGCATTAAATGTGGAGAGGGAATGCTACTTATTTGCAAAACAAACAATAACTTGTATAAGTGTTCACTGGAAAACCCAACGTTCCGTTACATGCGCCACCTCTAATTGGACTGGCATATGGGTGCTTTGTGCATATTGTATGTTTTAGCTTCATTGGAACTCTATTGTCTGTTCATACCTAAGGCCTAATTCAAACCTGATCGCAGGTAACGTTTTGTTTGCAAATGGACAAAAACCATGCTGCCCTGCTGGTGGGGCTGGTGTAACACGTGCAGAGACGTTAGATGTGGGTGAGTTATTTTGATTCTGCACAGAGTAGATACTGGCTGCTGTAGTTTACACTGCAAATTAAGATTTCAGTTTGATCACACCCCACCCACATGTTACATCCGCTCCGTCTGCAGTGCACATGTGCCCTGTGATCAGGTATGAATTAGGCCCTTAGTGTGCAGTGATTTAAATGCAAGATGCCTGACATCTCATGGATGGGATCACTGATGGGAGTGCCAGGGAGTTCTTTCGATTTCCCTGCAATATGCCAGCAATAAATCATGCATGTGACTAAAGGTGCCCATACACGGTACAATTTAACAGGTGCGATGCGCACATCACATTGCACAGCACAAAAAGCACAAACCGCTTCAGACTGTCGTGTTATAGGCTGGGTTTAAAAAAATTACTGTTAGACAAAAAGGATTATAAAGTCCCAACGTGCAGTCCTTGCAGCCTCAACATTGATAGGAGAACACTGTAAAACCTCCTCTATGGAATTTATGAGAATGAAACCATGTTGATGGCACTTGACTCTGTGATATGGGTGTGACATCAAAAGGTGATTGATGGTCATAAAAAAAACAAAAGTATGCATACCGTATTTACAGCACGTCTGGTGGGAGGACACCTATAATGGTTTCTTTAAGACGCGGATCCTTTGGACATCCCCAGTGGTCTTTTAAGGCCCATACATACACAAAGATGTGTCAGTAACGACCCATCGTTAACTACCATCTTTCATTTTCACCCTTGAAGTGAAAATGAACGACCTCAGCATTGCAGGTGATCACTGGCGCACGACGGATGACAAACGAGCACAAACGATGCAGGACCTTTTCTATTAAAAAAACAAAGAATGTTAACGACCATAGCCAAATTGACCTGCATGCATTGACGATGGCTATGGTCTTTAACGACCCACGGGTACGCGCATCGTTGGTAGTCGTCCGTCATTCACAGCATAAACACTAGACGATGTTAAAAGATTCACCTCCTAAACGACCCTGAACGAAGTCGTTCTGGGTTGTTCAGGAGGTGATTTATAATGGGGTCGTTCATCATCGTTAAGAAGACATCGTAGTGTGTGTACAGGCCTTTACTCATAGATGTATAAAGGAGAGGGGGGAATCTTTAATAGCAAGCATCTAAAAGCAATTAAAACTAAATAAAAACAAAAACAAATAACTGAGGATCATCCTTGGGTGGACTAGGCGGTGTTCCTAGGCAAAAAGAAAGATCAGTCACTCTGTCTTCCAACGTATTTTTGGACAGCTATTGCTGTCTTTTTCAAGGCTACAGAGTGACTGACACCGTAGCTCTCTTTATACCATGCAGGGTGAGTGACATATAGGTTACCGTAATGCACTTCCTGTTTGTGCATTGGAGGTGTTAAGCTATGTATACAGGGGTGTTAACCCCTTTATCTTTCAATTATGTGTGCACATTAGGAGTCAATTATGACTTCTAATATATTTTATGCATGTTATGTCAATGCATAAAATATATATATGCGGTTTCTGAGATGGACTGAAAGCCCTTAAACAGCATTGCCCAGCCGTCAGTTTCCGGTGTGTGGAATGCTTTAACGCTAGCAGTGGAACGCACAGCGGATCTTCATCGCTGATTCAGTCATATATTTTCCAGGGTATGCGGTCCACATGACATCCAGATATCCAGAGAATATGTGTGTATACAATGCATATCTCTTGTTAAAACGACTCTTAAAAAATGACAATGACAGATAGTAGCTGATTGATGGTTTATCCCAGTCCATTTCATCACTTTTTAAGGCTTAGGTCAGGATCCTGTCAATCAAACAGTGGCTACTGCAACCAAACTGCGAGTACAAAGCTGTCAGGAATTTTGACGCTATTTGCGGTCCCGCATGTTCAATAATCGGATGAATTGTGAAGTCGCTGATCAGCAATAATCTGTGAATCAGGGCCAGAAAACAGTACATTTGTGCATAAGTTGTTAGAAAATTATTGATTTGCTTTGCAGGAGTGTGAACGCTGGTAATTTTAATTATTTAATTCAGTTCAATGTCATACGGGTGCATAAGATAAGAATCACAGATGTAAGGCTGCCAAATACAACTAATTTTACTGACCTCTAACATCTGTTGGCAGTCTAAAGGTACATACACATGGTGCGATATGTACAGTACTATCAGTGGCGCAATCAGGATTTCTAGAGAGGGCTTTCCAGATGTAATCCAATGTCTCCCACTCTGCAGCACATTGGAATAAGTATGGGAATTTGGACATACCTCCCAACTGTCCCTCTAAACACGGAAACGTCCCGGTTTTTGGAGACGTTCCCACGGCCGGCAGTGTCCCGGCTGCGAGTCCCCCCAATCTGACAGAATAGACGCTGTGCGCATGCGCACAGCGTCTATTCGTGACCAGAAACGGAGCGTGGCCTAATTTGCATAAGCCACACCCTCCTTTACATATATGCCACGCCACTTTTAGAAGACGCATAAGTGTCCCTATTCTACCATTGATAAAGTTGGCAGGTATGGTTTGGAGGAGTGGTAACAGCCCTGAAAATTTGTCTTTTATACACTGGATACTGTATGAAATACAGTATTGATATTTAACAGTACAGATGGTCTACAGAATAGGATGTTTCAAACATTTAAATAAGATCAGTGGTCAGGAAAAGGTTAAACATAAAATAAATAAATACACAGACATAATAGAACCAGTACTGCACTTTCTAAGATCACATTCTCCCACCTCATGTTAAGGCTCCTGTCTTCCTCCTGACAGCTACTCTCTGGTCTATTGCGATGTTTGAGGGCTCAAATCCACACACACACCAAACTTGGTAGGAAAAGCTGCTACCACAGGGCATGTGCAGCAGCTCTGCTTTGTCCCCTTACACTGATGTGTTATATACCAGTACTATTGTTGTCATAAATTAAGGCACTTGACAAGAGTAGGGGGGTTTCTGCGCAACCAGAAACCCCCTGAGTTTGCCTATGACTATATAGCCAAAATCGGAAAAATATTCTATATGCGTTCCCCCTTGGGATCGGCATCTCAAGATGAAGCAGACTGTGCAGGCAAGGCTATTCAAGGGAAATCACATTGACCATAGCCGAAATCGCACCCTGTGTATGCACATTTACATGTATAGAATGAAAATCCCAACCACTTAGCCTTTCAAAGACTACTGAATAGAACAAACCTCTTTGAAGTCATGAGACAAGTCTGGGGTACCAAAGAACATTCAATATTTGCACTGCCATTGCACTATTTTTATGCATTTCATATGAGAAGGGGGTCATGTGACCTATCATCAAGTTTCTGTAATTGGAGCTCCTTTACGTCATCTGAACTGCGGTTCCTATGGTACAGTATCTTATAAAATGTGAGCTATAATGGTTGTCAGGCGTTTGGGGTAAAAGGCAAGCTTTGTAGTTAGACTATGGAAGTTTTTGATAATACAGAATCATAAATAATAGAATATAGATCATCATAGGCGTGCGCAGCACATTTTATTAGGGGGTGCACTGTCAAAGCGGTGTGTCTAGCACCACCTATTGGGCATGTCTAACACCACCATTGGGTGTGTCTAACACCGCCAATCAGGCGTGCACTCACTACAATATAAAATGTCTCTCAGCCACACCATTATATACTGCCTATTTCAGTTTTAATCTTCTAATTACTCTGTAACAGTACATGCAAATAAAGTCAAAATCATATCTGGTTGACACAGGTACTGTATGTAGTCATATGACAATGGTGTAATACAATTAATAATGCAAAACACACATAATTGATGGGCGCTTATTTTAATGGAATACAGGTCTAAAAAGCAATAGTCTTTGGTAAAAGGTATTGCTGGTATTACTAGCAGCAAGAAGTGTGGTAGTGGGGGCACAGCATTAGGGGGTGTCTGTGCACCCTTAACACTCAATGTGCGCACGCCTATGTAGATCATCTTGATATTTGGCTTTTGTACTTTAATGACCAAGTTGTGGAGTGAGTGTTCTATGAGGAGTATGATGATTTTTGCTTTGCTTGGTGTTGCTCTGAGCGGTTACTAGAAGTGATATATGCCCCTTAAGAAATCAAAGGGATGACACCTAGATGCATCTGGATGAAAGGTAATTGTTTCCTAGCAGGGCGCCCAGATTTCTTATGTACTGTATGCAAACGAAGTACGAACGAAAATGTAGTGAAATCGCATCGCATGGTACGTGTTTGCCGTGAGATACGATTTCACGCCCCCTTTCAGTGAATTCCATCACTCCCATAGATGGAGAGTAGAATCTGTTCCTAAAACCCCACCAGTATCAACACCACCCTGAAGCGTGGCGAGCGCAGCCGAACGCGTCCTCCGACCTTTTCATACCCCCACTATCCACATCGGTGTGGAGTTGACTCTATATAGTGTGGCGAGCGCACGCAGATTACTTTACATGTATTTCGCATCCCCTCACGGGGCTCGCTTTGCTCGCCATACTATATAAAGTCAACTCCACGCCGACATGCATAGTGGGGGTATGAAAAGGTTGCATTTGGTGCACTGAGATCGGATTCGATATTTCATTGTATAAGCACTCCTGTGCACTTTATATGGACATCGCATTGCATCGCATGTATCGCATGCTACTATAACGCGGCATGCGATGCAATGCGATTTCACTACCGAGAAAGCCCAGGAAGTATTTAGCACTAGGAAACAAGTACCGGATGAAATACATAGAATACATCTGCGATGAGCTGTTTTTTCTTGTTCATGTATGAGCATTCATGTATTCATGTATATTTGTATGTTTCTAACCTGAAACTGGATTACACTATGGCCCTCATTCTGGTTGGCTCACAAAGCAGAGTAATTTCGCTGCTTTGCTAGCCTTGTAGCACCAACCACTGTTCGCCCGGATGCACCCCCCCCCGCGCTTTTCGCATATTTTCCCTGCAGTGCTGCAAAGGGTGATTTGCATATACATCCATTTGCAGTCTTGTGTGGGTGCCCAAAATCATCAGATGGTCGCCGACCATCAAATGATTGATTTCTGAAGCACTCACTAATCTAAATCACTCTCTGGTGACTAAGATTAGCAGCAGCCTACTCCGTGAACAGGGTGGGCAGCTGACATCCGGTGACATCAGTTGCCCACCCCTGAAAGGCAGATAGCTGCCCCTGTTTGCATGGGGGCGACCAGCGGTTTCCTGGGCACACCAGTGACGTGCGGTGAGGTCATTTACTGGGGAGGCACTGACCTCACCACCACCACCCCCCCCCCCCCCCCCCGGACATGGCGGTGCTACATATGCAGCGGCCGCCGGTACATGCGCCCCCCCTCCCACCACCCGGCGGACTCACCTGTCCTCGGGGGTGGCGGCGGCCAGTCCTCTCGGCGGTGAGACGGGTGAGTGACATCGGCTTTCTCCCTGCAGGCGCCGAACTCCCCGCTGCCCGCGCTGCTGCATCCTCTCCAGGGCCCTGCATGTATGTGATTGGACAGCGGATCCAGCACTGGATCTGTTGGCCCAATCACATCTGGGGGCGTGCGTTTATACTGGTGCCCCTGTCATTGCGGCATCAGTATAAGGGCCGCTTCCCCATTCATTTTCAATGGGCTTTTACAGCCCATTGCTGCACCCTGCACCCTGCCCACCCCTACCCGCCCCCCGCTGCCTGGAGTTTTAATGTTAACAGCGGGAGGCACCTCTCCCGCTGCCTCCCACCCTCACATGCAGCAGTGTAAGAAGGTGGGAGGCAGCCGGAGAGGTAGAAATGATGAAAATAATAAAAGAAGATATATAAATATCTTCTTTTTATTATTTTCATCATTATGACAGGGGAGGCTCTGTCTCCCCTGACTGCTCGTCCCTGGGGCACACCCAGCAGTTTCCTGGGTGCACCCAGCGTTTTTTCATGGGTATGCCCAGGAAATGCATGGGTACTTGTTTCCTAGCACGGCGCCCATCGCATACCGTACTTAGTGGTGTGCTATGCGATATTCCCGTTAAATTAACAGGAGTGCGTGTACAATGAAATATCGCATAGCATTGCATGCCAGCAAATAGCATGCGATGCGATTTTTAATTGTACAAGCACCCTGATGGGTGCTTACAATGTTAAATGCACCCCCATTGTCAACGTCACCCCCACTATCAACGCCAAACAAAAGCGTGGCGAGCGCAGTGGTAAGCGTCCTCCGACCTTTTCATACCCCCACTATCCACGGCAGCGTTGAGTTGATTTTAGATAGTGTGGCGAGCCCCGCGGAATACGAGCCCAAAGCGTGGCGAGCATACGCGGGGCTAGCTGCGCTCACCACACCATCTAAAATCAACTCTACGCCGACGTGGAAAGTGGGGGTATGAAAAGGTCGGAGGACGCGTACCGCCGCCCCTTGCGGGCTCGCTGCGCTCACCACGCTTCGGGTTGGCGTTGATAGTGGGGGTGGCGTTGACAATGGGGGGTGCATATAACATTGTAAGCACCCATTAGGGTGCTGGTACAATTAAAAATCGCATTGCATGCCGCTATATTGCATGCAATGCGATTGTAGAAGATGCACTTCAATCAAAATCGGAGGCGCCGTGCTAGGAAACAAGTACCAATGCATGCAAATGCCCCATGCCCACCTCCTGTTCGCCTACCCCATTGTGAGTGCCTAGGAGACTATGCAAGTCTCCAAAGGCACCTGTAGAGAAGACCTGCACATGCGTATATTTGCTTTTGCACATGCGCAGATCTTCTACATCAGTCCCCGTTGTGTATTCGCAATGGGGTGAACCGATCGGAATAAGGCCCAATGTGTATTTATTTTATGGTTTTTAGAACATTTGGATTTCTAATAAGGTACTTGTGGATTATCACGGCTCCCATCGCATGCCATAAATAGTGGCATGCAATTGGATGCGATTTATGCAGGTTTTTTTAACCGTTTTTACAAAATCGCATGCGATCGCATGCGTTTTTAACAGAAAAGCATCCAAATGCATTGAAATTAGTATGAAACATGTTCAATGGCCCCCAAATGTCATTTTTGAGGCTTTACCACTTCCACTATCAACGCGAACCCGAAGTGTGGCGAGCGCAGCGAGCCTGCGAGGGGGTGTACGCATCCTACGACCTTTTCATACCCCCACTATCCACGTCGGCGTGGAGTTGAGAATAGAAAGTGTGGCGAGCATAGCGAGCCACCGAGCCCGAAGCGTGGCGAGCGGACACCTGTGAAGCCCGCGAGGGGGCGCGGATACCTGTGAAGGTATCCGCGTCACCTCACGGGGCTCGCTGCGCTCGCCACGCTTCGGGCTCGGTGGCTAGCTGCACTCGCCACACTTTCTATTCTCAACTCCACGCTGACGTGGATAGTGGGGGTATGAAAAGGTCGTAGGACGCGTACCGCCGCCCCTCGCGGGCTAGCTGCGCTCGGCACGCTTCGGGTTCGCGTTGATAGTGGGGGTGGTACAGCCTAAAAAATGACATTTGGGGGCCATTGAACATGTTTGATACTAATTTCAATGAATTTGGATGCTTTTCTGTTAAAAAACGCATGCGGTCGATGCGATTTTTTGCTATGCGATGCACATCGTGGGAGCCGTGATAATCCACAAGAACCTCTAATAAACCAGTGAAAATCATATTGATTATGACTTCATGTGGATCACAAAGATGTTACATAAGCTGACATTAGTATTCCTATGGTACAGGTTTACTTTTAACCCTATTTTGCACATTATTCTATTCAACTAGTACTTGACTGTAAATTTTACATTTTTGGAAAGTAAATGACTGTAATATTGTGCTACGGTATTTGTGTCACAATTTCTTCTAAATTGGAAGATGTGCATCATAAAAATATGTATCAGCTGTGCCTGCTAAGAAGATAGACCATGAACAAAGAATCATGTACTAAATATGTCTTCAAAGCTGCTAGCTACACAGAAAACCGTTCTCTAAAACTTACATTTCACTAATCGTTTTCTCAGCAGCAAATAATAAAGTAATGAGTCAAGACAGTAGATGGCAGTAGCACTTCATCTAACAGCATAAATAGGATTAATAACATGCTTTAATGCAATATGTCCTAATGATGGTATGAAAGATAAAAAAAAAAATTAGAGACTACCAGTAACTGGCCCAATTAAGACTATGGGCCAGATGCACTAAGCTTCAAAAGTGATAAAATGAGAGTGATAAACAGCCAGCCAATCAGCTCCTGTCTGACATTTTTCAAACACAGTCTGTGACATGGCAGATAGGAGCTGATTAGATGTCTGTTTATCACTCTCCATTTTACCATAGTCTTAATTGGGCCAGTTACTGGTAGTCTCTATTAGCCATTTATTAACAAAAATTTAGTAAAGGGCGACCATCTCATGTTGCTCAAGATTTTAGAGATAAAGTGTGATATATAAATCTACAGATATGTAATCATATCATATAATCAGATGTCCATATATGAAAACAGAGCTTATTGGAGATCATTGGGTCACATGGGGATCAGTCAATTAAACGTGAAATGAGTGCCTTGAGCAACAATATAAATTTTACCATGGATTTCTGCTCGCACCCTCCTGAGGTGTGAGCTGAGAATGAACAAAGCTAGTGCCACAATGTGAGTCGCAAACTTACCACCTGCGCGAGCAGCATTGTACCCACCATATAAGTTGCAGATTGCTATTTACTGAACCTAAAAAATGGAGTTCTTCAGGAGCGTTACCTTCATCCCCCGACTTAAGGTACATAGGGGGAGGGGCCCTAAACTGCAAACCCTGGACATATGAGGTGCTACCTGCTGAGACCTGTAGTGCAGCAAGCAGGAGGAGGAGTTTGCAGGTGCACACTAAATATAAATGCTAGACCTTTTAATATCATTGCTATATAGCATTTCTGAGGTTATTAGCATAATGATGGCCATTATTATGGGCTTGTCCACCGCGTCCAGGTTACCTCAATAGGACAAGTCCCTAACACTACTCTGAGACAGGTCCAGGGCACAGGACCCCCCAGGCCAGCCCAGCAGAACCACCCCATGGCATCACATTAGTGTGAAATTAAAGTGATAGTAAAAGGGATAGGGGAAATTATATGTGATAACACTTACCTAAGTAAGAGGTAATAATAAATGTGAAGGGTGTTACATATGTACTAAACAGACTAAAGGGGTGATGGAAAGTGTACGATATGATTCCATGGAGCAGCCCAGCAACAGCAGCCCAAAGAGCCCTGCGCCCCAAACACAGTCCCACAGACTAACACTCAGCATATATGTATAGTAGGACTTACCCTCATAGTGCCAAGCTGAAGTGTGCAGTCTTGAGTGTAGGACTCCAAGCTAATTAAAAACAATCTGGGACATGTGATAGGGGTGCTAGTTAAGGAGGAAGGCGTCTCTAGTTCTTTCCAGCAGGGGCGGATTGGGGACTAAAAGTGGCCCTGGAAAATATCTGGAAGTGGCCTCATGTGGGCGGCAGAAAATCATTAATGGGCAGAGCAAGCATAACAGTAGGCGAAGCCGCATCCAGCAGTGCTCGGTCTTATATTTACTGCAGTATATGGGCAGAAGGAGGTGGGGTGGGAGGAGGTGGGGCAGTGGCCAGGAGCGGGCAGAGAGGAGGACAGCTGGGGTGAGAAGGTGGAGCTGCTTCCAGCAGCAGGGCCCTGTGTGGCATTGCCGCTGCTGATACATTGCCTGGCAGGAGTGGATCCAGAAAAGAATGACAGGGGGGCACCATAACAGGGAAGGGAGGGGTTTATTTGCGCATGTTCCCAAAACAGTTGGCGTTGCTTCAAAACAAGGGCATGGCCTCAAAGGGAATGACAAGGAGAGATAGTGGGTAACAGTGAACAGATGATTGAGAGAAGAGAGATTGAGAGAGGCAGAGGGTGATGTCTTGGAAAGGCAAAATGACAGGAGAGAGAGGAAAATGGGCCACAGGGGAGAGGTAGATGGTGATGCAGTGGGTGATGGGGAGATAGAGGACCAAAGGTGGCAGTAGAGAAATAGGGAGCTAGGGAATGTGAATGGAGGGATGGGAATGAGAGAGGGTGAGAGGTACGGGAGATGGGGACAGTGAGAGGGAAGAGGAGTGAGTCAGTGAGGCACAGAGAGTTAGGGGAGAGAGGAAGAGAGAGAGGGGGAGAGAAATGGGCAGGGCAAGAGGGGACTGGGAGGGTGTGAGTGAGAGACAAAGAGAGGGGGTGAGAATAAGTGAGAGACATAAAATTAAGGGGGAGAGAGGGAAGACAGAGAGAATGTAGAGAATCAGAAGGTGCATGAGAGGGGAGAGTGAGAGGGGTGAGAGAGGTGGCAAGAGAAAAAGGTGGAGAGATTGATTGGGTGAGAGGGGAAAATGAGTGACAGGGATAATAGGGGGAGGGGAAGTCAGAGAGAGGAGGTATAGTGAGAAAGGGAAGAGAGAGAGAGAGAAAAAGTGAGAGGGGATGCATTAGAGGGGTGAGTAAGGGAGATGGGGTAAGAGTGGTGCGCAAAGAAAGAGAGGGATGGGTGTGAGGAGGAGAGAGGGGAAAGTGAGTGATGGGAGGATAGTAGAGGGAAGGGATAGAGAGATTGGCAGAATGAGAAAGTAAAAAGAGAGTGTGTGAGGGGGAGAGAGGGAGAGTAGGGTGACAACGGGTGACAGAGGGAAAGAGAGTGGGGGAAAGGGAGAGTGGGTAAGAGAGAGAAAGAGGGGAAGAGTGAGAGGGAATGAAGATAAAGAGATGGGGAGTGAAAGAAAGATGGGAGGAGAGAGGGATGGGCCGGTGCAAGGTATCTCAGCACACTAGGCAAACTATCTGCCTACCCCCCCCCCCCCCCCATATTCCCACATACACACACCAATATCCCCAGGAGACTGGGGTTAGAGGATGAGAGGAGGTGGTAGAGGAGGAGATGGGGTTGTAGAGGAGGAGATGGGTTAGAGGAGTAGAGGGAGTGGTATAGGAGGAAAGGAGGTGGTAGAGGAGGAGAGGGTGGTGTAAGGAAGGAGATGGGTTAGAGGAGTAGAGGGACTGGTAGAGGAGGAGAGGGTGGTGTAGGGGAGGAGACGGGGGTTAGAGGAGGAGATGTGGGGTGGTAGAGGAGAAGAGGTTGGTTTAGAAGAGGAGAGGAGTTGGTATAGGAGGAAATAGGGGTTTAGAGGGGGTGGTAAAGGAGGAGACTAGGATTGTATAGGAGCAGAGGAGGTGGTAGAGGAGAAGGGCGGTGGTATAGGGGGAGAGGGGATAGTATAGGAGGAGAAGGGGGTGGTAGAGGAGCAGAAGGGGGTGGTAGTGGAGGAGAGGGGTGGTATAGGGGAAGAGGGGATGGCATAGGAGGAGAGGGGGGTGATAGAGGAGGAGAAGGTGGAAGTAGAGAAGGGATAGCAGGCAGGTATTTTAAAGTTACATAAATTATTCTGCACCTCCAAATCCTTCCTCCCCCTCAATCTAAGTGGTGAGTGTACCTCAGGCAGCTTTCCCTCTCTCCAGCTTCGGGCTTCCTCCTCACAGGCGCGCAGAGCGTCTTGTCTGCGGTCCCCTGGTGTAAAGCCTCCTATCTGTGGTGCCAGACTTTTTCTTGTGATCCCTGGTGCTGGACCTCCTTCTTCCAATCCATAATGAGGAGAAGACAGGGGTTAGAGGAAGAGAGGCGGTGGTAGAGGACTAGATGGGGTTGCATAGGAGGAGAGGAGGTAGAGAAGGAGAGGGGAGTGTAGGGGAGGAGATGGGGGCTAGAGAAGGAGACGTAGGTTGGTAGAGGAGAATGGGGTTTAGGAGAGAAGGGTGGTAGAGGAGAAGATGGGGGAGGTACAGGAGGAGGTGGGGGATTAGAGGGGGTGGTAAAGGAGGATACTAGGGTTGTATAGGAGCAGAGGAGATGGGGTGGTAGAGGAGAAGAGGGGGTGGTGAAGGAGGAGAGGGGGTGGTATTTAGGTCGTCGCCTCCTCTAGCATCCTTAAAGTGACATTCTAACAGGTGGAGTGCCGGGACTGCAGTGCAGACATGAAGCTCTGCAGGTTCCGGGTGGGCGGCATCAACAGATTTGGCAGCGGCCGTAGCAATAGCTTCCGCTGGACTTATGTATTAGCAGGGCGCCCATTACGTAGTTTGCGTAGTGGTGTATTGAGAATACCAATACACCACTATGCTGGCTACGTAAACTACGTAAGGTATGTAACTGGAGCTGTGCTAATACACAATGGTTCATATCCCCACTATCCACGTCATACCCCCAGTATCCACTTGGGCGTGGAGTTAATTTTATAAAGTGTGGTGAGCACAGCGAGCCCGAAGCGTGGGGACGCGTATCCGCTGCGCTCGCCACACTTCAAGCTTGGTGGCTCGCTGCGCCCGCCACACTTTATAAAATTAACTCCACACCCAGGTGGATACTGGGGGTATGACGTGGACAGTGGGGATATGATGTTGTTAGCGGGGAAAATGTGTGGTGTGTGTGTGTGTCAAGAGCTACGTACCAGCTGCTGCCAGACCCAGCGGACCAGGAAGCAGTCCCTCCAGGAATCCATAGCCGGGCAGTGGCAGCTGCTCTCTCCCTACGCTGGCATGACCGCCATGAGTCCGCCTGTGGCCTCTCGGACTCAGGCGCTGCCCCTGTTGGTGCGGTGGGGATTGTGGGGCATAGGTAGTGTGCCGGAGGCTGCTAGCGACACGGGCAGGAGGTGGGCTGGGCTCGGGGACCAGGGTCTGCTGGAAGGCATAGTGCGCCGGAGGCTGCTAGCGACACGGGCGGGAGGTGGCCTCTCCCTGCACCTGTCATTGTCTATAGCAGGGCGCCCGGCTACGCTACACTGACAATGTAGCCTAAGGTAGGTTGTCAGCGTAGCGTAGCCGGGTGCCCTGCTAATACATAAGTACCGCTTCCACAGAGGGGGGGGGGGGCGCATGTTGAGAGGGGAGATGCAGGTGAGAGAGGGGACGCAAAGTGAGAGAGAATGCAGGATGAGGGGAATGTACAGGGTGGGAGGAGAAACGCATGGTGAGAGGGGGACACAGGAAAGGAGTGAACACAGGGTGAAAGGGGGGGAAGCAGGGTGAGAGGGGACACAGGTGGGAGAGGGAGAGATATATAGATATAAATATACAGTATATGGATATATATATATATATATATATATATATATATATATATATATATATATATATATAATGCAGAACATTGAAAAAATAAAAAAAAGCCTTACTTTTGCTGTTTTAAACAGGAGAGCGATATCTTCCACGTTCCTCTCTCCTCCTGTTAGCACCTCCCTCCACCCAGCATGCTTGTCTGGGGCCATCCCACCTCTCTTCCTTCCTGCAGCCTTTGCTCCAGCAATCACGGAGCCACAGGCTGCAGATTATCATGTCACTGTGTGACTCTGCAGCGCTGGCAGCCTTGCCCTTTATGGCTGTCAGTATAGGGAGCGCAGCGCCGCGGATCGGCAGTAGAGACCTGATCCGCGGTGGGTAGCGGCGGGGGGAGTCCTTACAGAGCGGGGAGAGCGGGTGTGATTGCGGCTCTGTTGGTGTCACCCAAGCCGCGGCCCTGCACCCCCCAAGTGACGCCACTGTCCTCCCGGCTCCTTTGCACAAGGCATGTGCCTTACTGCCTTAGTGTGCAGGCGGAGGACAGCAGGCGGCAGGACATGGGCCATGAGCCACATCCAGCCTGCTGATATACACGGCCCAGGGGAGGGGACGGCCCGGTCGGGAATAAATGACAGTCAGAGTCAGTATATCATTTACTATATTTCGGCCTCACTGTCGTCGGCCTCCCGGGAAACTTCCCGGTGGATATAATGGCCAATCCGCCCCTGCTTTCCAGTGTGTATGAAAACACGATATATAGTACATAGGGGGACTTACGTTCCTGATACAGTTTTTGGCTGCCTCCACCCCATCTTTCCTCACATATACTTTTTTGACATGTGATTACAGGACCCGTTCTGCACATACCCAGAATGGGTCCTGCGTGTGCAGTTTCCTGATCATTTTGATACTGTGATACTGAGCGCTTATAGGATAAGTAAAGAATTAGGCCCTAAGTTTGGGAGTGATGTGGCTAATTGAATAGCTCTGAGCACTCATTTCAAGTTGGTCTATTGTATAGCCAGCATTAGGCCGCCGTTGCATTTTTCGCAATGCGACCACGATTTGTGAGATCTGCTTGTGTGTGAGATGATCTGCACAAATCACAATTTGGGATTTTTGCAGACTTCCAAACGATGCTGAATTAGGCGCATAGCTCATAATTTACTATTGATATTCATTAGATGAAAATATCATTATACATCAATCCACGTCGGCGTGGAGTTGAGAATAGAAAGTGTGGTGAGCCACCGAGCCCGAAGTGTGGCGAGCGGACGCGGATACCTTAACAGGTATCCGCGTCCCCTCGCGGGCTTTACAGGTTTCCACGTCCCCTTGCGGTGCTCGCCACGCTTCGGGCTCGGTGGCTCGCTGCGCTCGCCACACTTTCTATTCTCAACTCCACGCCGACGTGGATAGTGGGGGTATGAAAAGGTCATAGGACGCGTACCGCCGCCCCTCGCGGGCTCGCTGCGCTCGCCACGCTTCGGGCTGGCGTTCATAGTGGGGGTGGTACAGTAACAAATGCCCTTTGGGGTGCATTTAACATGATTTTAACACATGTCAATGATTTCTGTGAAAAATGGCATCGCATCGGATCGCATGCGATGCGATTTTTTCCTATACGATGCCCATCGTGGGAGCCGTGATACTACACAAGTACCCCATCTCTGGCCACTGATGAAAACGGCAGACTGAGCAATATATTGCTCCGTGTGTACCGAGCTTAAAAGACATATCTAAGTTTTTTAAAGATACGTAGGAAAGTTAAACACATTGCAGAGATTCATCGTTTTGTCTTTTTTCCCACAATACCCCTTTTTCGTACCATAACTCTTCTGTATATCTTAATCTTGTAAAAGTTTGTGTAGGTCTGGTGACGGGGGAACCAGCAGGTGACCAAGAGCAGACAAAGAGTAGACACCGCTGTCTACGTTTGCTCATAACCCATAAAGTTCTCATCCCCTGCAGTTGGCCCTGTTCAGTAAAAGAAAAAGTTTCAAATGAAATTCAGTCTTGGATTTTCCTTTCCTATTTCAGCTCTTACAATATTCAAGCTATTGATCAGAATAATCTTTGTACTGTATTTTATCTTCAAAATGTCCAGAGAATCCACCACAAATGTATCCTGGACATAATAGAGGGGACTGCACAATGTGATCTTTAAGCCGTGTACTCGCACGGTGCGATTTGGACTAGATAGTCGCCTAGAAGGTTAGCCCAAATCATACGGTTTGTACGCTGCAGGCGGTAGCGACACCGCACATACAGTTCAGGCAGGGCAACTTTGACTAGCCGCACGTCTGTGTGTATTTGGCCTATGGCCAAATCCCACTTCATAAAAACCGCTCAGTGCACCAAGCCAGCAGCCTCCTTGTGTGTACACCCGTTCAGTGCTACTTAAAGAATTGAACATGTTTGACAAAATCCATGTTATTCAATCATGTTCCTACACATACTGTAGCTCCTTCTTCTTTTTTAACTGCTGCAATTTATCAGATCGTGATCCATCCTCCAGCGTTTCTAGTGCGGCTGCTGAGTATCACTACTGACCATGGTATTCTCTGCTATGGGCAGCAGATGTGCACCCTTTACACACACACACACACACACACACACACACACACAAAACCATAGAGTATTTATTAACTCTTTTTGAATAAGCCAAATCTCTAAACATACAAAGTGAGCATGGGCAGAAAACAGTTCATTATTCTCATTTTGTCTGCCCAATCCAATGCACATCTGCTGATTATTCGCTTCATTCCTGGATGACCCATATTTCCTAATGGTCTTTTTGAGCAAGATTGTGTGCTAACCAGACCGCAATAATTGTAAGATTTCAAGTACAGTAGCATCAAGATCTCAAGTACATTGATTTAACATCATGGCCTTTATTCAGTACTGATCGCTGTACAAATTAGTTTGGAAAATGGGCAAAACCATGTGCACTGCAGGTGGGGCAGATGTAACATGTGCAGAGAGAGTTACATTTGGGTGAGTTATTTTGTTTCTGTGCAGGGTAAATACTGGCTGCATTATTTTTACGCTGGAATTTAGATTTCAGTTTCAACACACACCACCCAAACGTAACTCTCTGCACATGTTACATCTGCCCCACCTGCAGTGCACATGGTTTTGCCCATTTTCCAAACAAATTTTGTATTGCAATCAAATCTGAATAAGGGCCCATTAGGGGAAAAAAAAGTAAATGTAGAATTGGAGTTTACTTCTATTCTCTCTACCAGCATCTGGAGGAGGAAATGGAGTAGGTTTGTGGAAACCACCAAAAATCCTAAAATGAGGGCGCCCAATTAAATAATGGTGTATCCCAAAGTGATTGCTCCCCTTTAATATCATATTTGGTAGCAATACCATTCTATGGAAGCAGCCTTAATATGTGATTTTGCTTTCAAATACAGTACTATTTACTCCGCTGGCTAATAAGCAAATCACCTATCATGTTCACGCTCACTGTTAAACTTGAACACTTTCTGCACTGTTCATGCAGTATATTTTATTTATTATTGAACTGTTAATTAGATTAAAATGTTACACGATGTTCCCAAATCATTTCTAAACTTAGTGGAACAAACTTAAGCCCCATACAAACTAGCCAGCCAGCGGCCCCGCCGAAGTTTACTGTGACGACCGTTTCGCATGTCAAACTAGATAATGCGCACACAGTGAACAATATCGGATTTCATTCATTGATGTTGCCCGCCCCCCGCTTCCCATGCAGGTCAATGGTTACATACCTAAAAATGATTTGCATATACAGCTAATAGAGGAGTCATTAAAATGAACGTGCATCTTGAACAATATTGAACGTACACAATAGCCTAAAGTCTGCAAAACGGGCAAAAATACCTACTAGGCATCGAAAAGTCCAGTTTTTTGCTATTCAAAAAAAAAAAAGGAATTAATTGAATACCCCCCCTATATATTCACTTGTGCAAGCTATTGTCATTTTACACATGCATTTGTTCTCTTGTCTTCAATCATATGTATTTTGTTAGGCATTCCGGAAGCCTTGTGGTACCAAGTACATAAAGGATGAGGATGATCATTTGCACCAAGCCTGTGTAAGCTTTAATAGGCAGATGGCTTCTTGCATGTGGCACTTTGCTTACAACTCTGAACCAGGTCTACCATGTTTAAGTTATAATAGTGTACTTTGTTCTAGTACTTTCTTGTACTTTTAATCCTCCATTTTATTTCAAATTGTGGACTTTGCCTCGCCTCATCTCTATTAACCACCTCTGACCGTTTGCTACCCACTTAATTAAATTGGGAATAGTACCTATTTGTTACTTAACTTGCCCATTCAGACTGTTCCTTCAAATCTTTTAACCTGTTATGAAAAACCATATTTTTTTAATCCCATACAATCTCCATTCTTTTCTACCCACACTTGTGTTGCCTCACATCTGTCCCAATCTACAAGATGGAAGACGCTCTCCCTCTTATTTACCACTCCCTCTCTTCATCCCATTCCATCTCTCTCTATTATCTGTACATCTTGTTTCTGACTCGCTTTCTCTCTGATCTCCCCCTCTGTCTTCCAGCTGGGGCCTATGTAGTCACTACAGGTTTGGCCCACATATCACTTGTTTTGTGCACATTTTAAATGGTCATCACTCCTGATCCTCCCACCTGAAGAAATGGGAGGTCATGGGGCAATATGCAATTGATCTTTCTATTTTTTATCTTTTTTTGTTTTTTTGCACTAATTGCGCTCATTATAGAGGGTTTAGCCATGCATAACTGCTAAACCCAACCAAAATAATAGGCATGCCATGAAAAAGTCTACTTTTGAGTGCTCAAACCTGTGACCTTTTTTTTGGAATTTAGCTCACCATCACCAGGTGTGAGCTGAAGTGACTGTGGGATGTAATTGAGCAGAGCTACATTTGAATGTAGCACATGGTGCACATTGCTGATCTTGGTTTTGACCTTGACCAGACAGAAGTAGTGTGCAGGAAGGTGTTACAGATGAGGGTGGCATGGAACTAGGCAGGTTGAAGTTTGACAAGGTGGGGTGGGCCTTAGTTCTATCTAGAAGCACTAAGTAGCCTGAGGGAAAGAGGGCCTCCCCTCATCTCTAGTGAGCAGCTGCTAGCCAGACATTAGCAGTATTTTGTAATATATGAATAATCTCATGATGAAGTGTGTTCTTCCAAATATCCTCAGATGTTTTTTGTTTTTTTCTGAATTTATTTGTTGTCTTATTTGGATCTGACTTTTCCTTAGTGTCAGAAGAGCATCATATTGTCAGTATGATTATTTTAGAACTACCACATCTCTTCAACAATGACACCATGCTACAGGCAGAGTTCCCTTGGGGTTAAAAATCTAACACTGCAGTCTCGGTCAGCTTTACAAACTGTCATTGACTGCATTAAAAGATAATGTCATAAAATGACATAAATCAAACCAAGACTGATCACCAGCCTCAATCTGACATCTGCTAAATATACAGTATGTCAAGGACGAGTTGATAACCGCCTGCCATGTTCAGTCACCTGCTCGTCACCTCTCTCTCACAGTTTCAATTCAAATATGGATCAAAAGATTTATGAAGGATTCATCACAGGATTATCTTATTTATTTTAACTGAAAGAAAAGGGGGATTACTCAAATAAAATAAAAGTCTCTTTTGCGAAATGCTGTATAATTGTATAGATATACTGGTCATTGCTATGGGCCATGACTCCAAAATAACAAAATTGTACAAAACATTAAATCAAATATCGGGACTCTTGCCTTTCGTGAACATGACAGGCTGTCAAGCAACAGTATTGTAGAAGCTGTTCTGAATAATTATGGAGTTTCTTGGGCATCACAAATGTATTGTTTGATGAAGGTTGCGTTTCTTAGGGGGAAATGTAAACGAGGGCAATTTCAGTGGCAAGTTCCCACTCACTGCAAATTGCCGTCGGTTTTGGCCTTCAAAACTCCTCATTTAATACTTAATAATTGGAGCGTTAAAATGCAAATTAGTTGATGTGCAGAGATTTGAAACCACAGACTCTGGCTCTGACTGGCAACATTGTTCTTGCATGCCGGAATATAATAAAAAAAGGCACATTAGACGTATGTCTCTGATTTACCATTGAGAAAAACCTAAATAAAGAGGTCTTAAATGTAGTATTGAGACGTCATTATGTTATGAATTTATAAGTAATAATAAATTCATAAAAGCTAACATTTTAATTACACAATATAATATATTAAAGGGCTAGAAGTAGAAGGCAGATTTAGGTCCCATGAGTGATTCTGCTTGGTAGAGAGCACTCGCCTTCTCATGTCTCCATGACCTCTATTAGATTTTATTTGATTGTTTATATTGCACCATAACTATTTAACTCCTGTTCCCCTGAGAAGATTGGGGGCTGAGCATATTTTTGTCTGTCCTAAACATTGAGCTAGCAGTGGTACTTTATGAACCCTCCTAGGCACAGGCGTCACAAGTGGGGTTCAGGTCACACCCTGGTGCAGGTCGCTCCTCCAGGGAGCAACACCAAAATTTAGTGACAGGAGCTGGGCACTACAGTGTGACATAATCTTGCTGCAGCTGGCTCGTATCACTAATAAGGAGCTGTCAAAGCTAATTTCCTGGGGGTATCCCAGCATATCGGAGAATGCTGAGCACATCCCCAAGAGTTATGGGACAGGAAGGTTTCCTTCTAGGCTATGCCCCCATAATGATGCTGGTAGGGTTCCTCCCATTGGGAGGGGTTCTCCCATCCCTCCCACCCCTCTCTTCAATCCCACACCACTTTTCAGGTGCACATATATTTTTTTGTTTATAGTTAAGCGCCACCATATACTGCAATGCTTTCCCAGGAATATTAGTTAGTCCTAGCATCACTGAAGCTGTGCTGCAGCCCTATAGTCAATAAAGAATATTATTAATATTGAAAGAAACTTATTGATATTCATTATACATGGATTGTAGTTTCCTGTTTATAATACATACAAATTACAGCGGTGGGGATGCCGACGGTCATAATACTGATGCTGGCATCCCAATGCAAGGAATCCCATAAGTGGTCCGGTAAGCATACTCACCTTCACCCACCCAGCAGCCTAACCCTCTATGCTACTGCCTTACCCTGACCTTCATACCCCACTGCGTAAAACTAACCCTGCAGCCTAACCCCAAGGTTATTTAATCCATTTGTATATATTATTTGCAAATCTTTATATCTTTCTGTCTATCTAAAACCAACTTCTAATAATGATGTGCGCATGCATTAATCCTGGCTCATGCTGCTGGTGCAGACATACAGTACATCGTGCAAGTTTTGCTAATTTGCATAGAAAAATGGCAACTGTAGCGATATAGAAAGATTTTATTTCTGCAATCCTTAAATCCTGAATTAGGCCTATAGTTAACACATCTCACAGCTGCAAATGTGACACAAAGGTGCTGTTATTGGTATTGATAACTATGACAAGTTGGAATCCTTAAATTTGAAGCTTAAAATCCGCTATTCAGCTGATAATTCAGGGTTGCCTACCCTCCCGGCCCTAAAAAGGTGGCCAATCCTCCCGAATACCGGCAAGACCCCAAATTACCAATGGCAACATTTTGCTTTACTTGCTAGTGGGGGTTATTGAGGATCTCAAAAGCAAAATCTTTCTCTAATGGAAAAAAAAACCATGTACACTGCAGGTGGGGCAAATGTAACATTTGCAGAGAGAGTTAGATTTGGGAGGGGTGTGTTCAAACTGAAATCCAAATTGTGATGTAAAAATAAAGCAGCCAGTATTTACACTGTACAGACACACAGTATAACCCTCCCAAACTCTCTGTACCAGTGGCGTGCGGTGGGGTGAGGCAGGTGAGGCACAGCCTTTCCTGTCATACTAGCGCATATGCGGGCGTTTTGAAATGATAAAGTATGTCAAAAATACAAAGGATACATATATAGAAAATTCTTATTTTTATTATGCTATTCATTTTTATAGTCAAAACTCTTTAGTAAAAAGTCTAGGGCATGTGAGGCAGTGCCTCTTTTACCTTTTCTACTCATCTCTTATCAAAACTCAGCGAATCTCCAGCAGTATATACTGCTGCACATGTGTATAATGCTGGCATGTACCCTGTGGCTCATATATTGTGTGCATATCTGGCTCTGGTACTTGCCAGGGACTCTTGAGCCATTTACCTCATTGCATGTCCCTGCTCTGTACATATTTGCTTTTGAGATCCTTGCTGAATAACCCCTACTATGTTTAAAACCTTGTTTTTGCCTCCCTGTGGCTGTCATCTATCATGCCTTCATTCTCATACATTATAAAATGTAAACAATACAGTTGTATATGGTTGATGGTATTTTCTTAAATTATCGAGGTAATCGTTCAATTTAAGTGCAGCTTGCATTGTGACTCAGAATCATCTTCATAATTATATGTGGTAGCTTACACTACGCTCCAAACCAGTGTTTAACTTCAGCCTTTTACAACTTAATAACTGTATGGCTGTAACAATTTATTATATGTCTGAAAAGTGGCAGCTTGATTGGCACATCCAGTAAATTTTCAAGATTATAGGCTGAAGAAAGCAAGGCTGGATTTTAAAATAGTTAAACCAGTGTTATTTTTAAAGTGCACCTTTCCCCTACAGTTACTGTAAGGCCGTTATTTTGTGGACTGAAAAAACAATGCAGCTTATCAGTATAGTGTATGTATATATAATATAAAATATTTTTTTATTATCATACTGTATCATGCCATTGTTCATGAGGCACTGATTTCTAGAGTTATTTTTTTTAATGCATATTGTTGAACATGATTGTTCGTTTAATAATGGGTACTCTTCAAAAGCATTATTATAAAGGAAGGTTTATCCCAGGAGCATAACTAGTACTTTGAGGGCCCCATAGCACAATTGTAAAAGCCCCTCCACCACCACTACCACCACCACCGTTGTCAATACAATACCTCTTGGGGGTGGTGGGCAGAAGAGAAAGCGAGGGCAATGAGAGACAAAGGGGATGTTTAAATTCACTATGCAGTGAATAGCACCAGGAATAGCACTGTGAATTAAATTGACCCCAAAGAGGGTCATCCCTGATAAAGGTGGTAACAAAGACTGCTGAGATCATCAAGGGAGGAGGCTTAAAGAGTGATGAGACTGGGTCCAAGGGCAGAGCTTTATGGAACACTTATGTGAAGCAGAAGAAAGGGTGATGTAGAGTTGAAAGGAACTGTTAGAAAGATAGGAGGGACGGCCGGAGTGTGCAGTAACATAAAGTCAGTAATTCAGGGTAAATCTGGATCAGCACATCTCTGTAAGAGAGTGGAGGGTTTGAAATCGAAAAGGTTGGTCTACTATGTTAATGGCAGCTGACCAGTCCAGTCAAAAAAGAAAGAAAATTTAGCCTCCAGAACGGCATGTGTGGCCTTTTCATGGCAGTTTCCATGGAGTGAAGCAAGCAAAAGGCCAGACTGAGCAGTCAAACAGGGAGTGGTAGAAAATGAAGTTGGGGAGGCAATAGAAGAACAGTCATTCCAGGTGTTTAGACTGAGACCAGACGAATGAGACCTGGATGTGTATAAGAGAGGAAGGGACCATGGCAGAGGAGAGAGAGATTAAATAGGTAAGCAAATGGGAGCATGTGTCAAAAGAGGGAGCAGAGGAAATTGTAAGGAATAGGGGTCCTGATTGATGTGTGCTAATGCATACATAGATGAGACCATGTGTGCAGCAGATGTTTGAGAGATGCCTACTGACTGCTTCACAGATCCAAGGAACTGCGTACAAATAAGCAAAAGCGGTCATACATCCTTCAATAATGGACATCCTGAATAATCCTACTGTCACATAGAAATTTCGTTGGAATTGAAACATAGGTGCTATGCTTTGTGAATACATGATCGCAGTTGAAGGCTGAGATACACTCAGAACATGGTCATGACACCTCTTCATTTTTGCTACCACTCCCCAATACCTCTTCCAAGCAGCAGGATTGGAAGACAAATGGGAGCATAGAACAGACTTAAGGTCCATGCACACACAACGATGTGTCACATCGTTAACTACCAGCGTTCATTTTCACCCTTGAAGTGAAAATGAACGACCTCCGCATTGCAGGTGATCGCTGGTGCACGACTGATGACAAACGACCACAAACGATGCATTTTCTATTGAGAAAACAAACAATGTTAATGACCATAGCCAAATTGACCTGCATGCATGGACGATGGCTATGGTCTTTAACGACCCATGGGTACGCGCATCATTGGTAGACGTCTGTCATTCACAGCATAAACACTAGAGCTGGGGTAGCCAACTCCAGGCCTCGAGAATTACCAACAGTGCATGTTTTCCAGATCTCCTCACAGAATCACAAGTGAAGTAATTAGCTCCACTTGTGGATCTTTTAAAAAGTGTCAGTCAGTAATGAGTGCACCTGTGTACCTGTGAGGTGAGCTGTAAAACATGAACTGTTGGTAGCTCTCGAGGACTGGAGTTGGCTACCACTGCACTAGACGATGTTAAAAGATTCACCTCCTAAACGACCCTGAACAAAGTCGTTCTGGGTTGTTCAGGAGATAAATACAATGGGGTCGTTTATTATTAAGAAGACATCTTAGTGTGTGTATGGGACTTTAATCAGCATTGTTGGGGAGAAGGAGGAAGCATTGCATTGGCCAACAACAGTAGGTGCTGGAGAGCAGGAGATGGATTTAGGGAGAAATGTCCACTCCAAGCAGTAGCAATTTTAGAGGAGAAGTAATTATATAATGACTATGTACATATGGAGCACCCTTCATTCAGCATTGGGGCTCACCAGAACACCCCCTCTGGCGAACCGGGGCTCCATCTGATGTGTCCCAGTTTCCTGTTGGCGGAGGACGCAAACCCTGCCCATCTCTGTTTCAGGGTTAGAGGGGGAGTGGTGACCGGCTGTGGGCGCCATAGTAAGGGGATGATCGCGCGTTCCCTTCTGGTGGCTGACTAATCTACCGCCAGCCCCTGCAAGGAAGAGGGATGCTCCAGCTGTAATCATAGTTTTTTTATATGCCAAATAATTGCCATATAATTTGGATATAGAAGGATAATCTTACAGTAAATTTTTTTTTACTTTTTTATTATTTTATTTAATAACTAGACAAATTAGCGGCTTTGACAGCAATTATCAATTAAACATGTGTGAAGCAAGTTTGGTGGATAGAGAACAGAGGAGAATAATCTATTTATAATTGCATAAAGTTTTGGTTCTCATTACTGATGAGTAAAAGAAAATTGTCCTAATTTATCCAGCATGTCTGTCAACTTGATGATTAAAAGGATCCCTGTTGCGTTTAAAGTGTTGTTTTTATTTCAATATATTTTATACTTATCTAATTATAGAAATAAAATAAGATGAAACCTTGTTCAGCAAATAATTAGACAGTGTAAACTTTGATTCAACTGTAACTTATAATGGATAAGTTAAGCAAAGTTTTTCTCTAACTTCTAAAAGGCCAATGTAATGACTAACCCATTAATCAAATGTGCTTACTCCATATTAACCATTGATTGTGAGTCGTTAGCATTTTTTCATAAGTTTGCTGCGTCCAAAATCGCAGTTGCCAATTCAACTGCGTGCAACTCCTTAGGCATTTTGAATTTGATTCAATGAATCTATTTTTTTCTTCTTATTGATCTACTTGTAGATTATTCAGTAGATGTATGAATGCCTACTGTATATTATTCTTTCTATTAAAAATGCTGAATACTGTAGATGAGTCTAAGGAAATGCTTTTGCATTTTGTCTGGACTCATTTGCAAATACTTGCAAGTATTTTTCTGATAAATGTCTGAAGTGTAAAGATCAAGGTTTTTTTTTTTTTATCTTCGGATGTAGCCATGTTCATTTTTACCCTGGCAACTTGGTGTGCCATACACCTGACTACAGGGCTTAAAGTGGTTCTGGAGAGGTGGCAGAACTCCATCCCCTCTGCCAACTAATTTCTCCCCTCCCCCATTAGGTAGGGCTAGTCATATACTATACTACATAACTATCATGCCTTTTTGTTGTGCAGAGTAAGGGTGAAAGGGTGAAGGTTGAACTAGTTCCACCTCACTATTACAGATTGCAAAACTCAGTTGTACCTGTTTCACCCCTCCCCCCTTTAACCTCTGCCTGGCTATACCCCTACAAAGTCCCTGACTGTGTGCAAGTGTACCTAGAAGATTTGTTGCTGTTTTGAAGGCTAAGAATGGTCACACCAAATATTGATTAGGTTTAGATCTCTCTTCTATTAGTTTACTTTGCATTTTGTTAATTAATACACATGAACTATTAACACTTCTATTTTTAAAGCATTTTTCCTCACTTACCTAAAACGTTTGCACAGTAGTGTACATATGTTACTGCATAGAACTATGGTTTGTTCTTTACAGTGCATTACTGTTATTTATCGGTTATATTGTTATGATCGTCTACCAGAATTTAATACCTTTATTGGTACTTGTTTCCTAGCACGGCGACCATCGTATGCCATCACATACCACTAATTAAGGTATGCGATGGGACCCGAATTTCGGGTCCTAAGACCCGAACTGTACAATTTTAATATCGCGTTGCATAGCATGCCATTACAATGCCTTGAGATGCGATTCGATTTTTAATTGTACAGGCACCCTGATTGGTGATTACTATGTTAAATGCACCCTCATTGTTAAAGCCACCCCCACTATCAATGCCAACCCGAAGCGTAGCGAGCGCAGCGGAATGCGTCCTCCGACCTTTTCATACCCCCACTATTCACGTCGGCGTGGAGTTGATTTTATATAATGTGGCGAGCGCAGCGGAATACATGTGATGTAATACGCGTCCCCTCGCGGGGCTCGCTGCGCTCGACATGCTTCGAGCTCGGTGGCTCGCTGCGCTCGACACACTATATAAAATCAACTCCACGCTGACTTGGATAGTGCGGGTAGCAAAAGGTCGGAGGACGCGTACCGCCACCCCTCGCGGGCTCGCTGCGCTCGCCACGCTTCGGGTTGGCGTTCATAGTGGGGGTAACGTTAACAATGGGGGTGCATTTAACATAGTAATCACCCATCAGGGTGCCTGTACAATTAAAAAATCGGGTCTGATTGCACCGCATGCGATCGCGTCGCATGCGATGCGATCAAAATGATGGCATAAGATGAAAATCGTGGGCGCCGTGCTAGGAAACAAGTACCCCTTTATTTAACAAGGAACCCAAACCATGTACTCTATATGTATGTGGTTCTGATAGACTGTATTCCGACTTTATTTTATTTTTTATTAAAAAGTCAAATACTGCTGGGTTAAAAACATTGGCAGGAATTTTAAATGTATGAATGTCATCAGCATAGGTATCAAAAATAATTATGAATTTACTGTTAAAACACTGTTTAAAATTGGGAGTCTGTACTTAAGATTCTAAAAGTGAAAAGTGGGGATGCTGCCCATAGCAAGCAACCAATCAAATTCTATCTATCATTTCACTGTTACATTATAGAAAATGATAGACAGAATGTGGTTGGTTGCTATGGGCAGCACCCCCACTTTTCACTTTTAGAAGCTTCAGTAAATGTACCTCCTGGGTTTATTCACATTTGCAAAAACCATGGTCAATTAATTGTAATGTATTCTCTGTCAGGGGATGCAGTTTAAATCCCGGCGTTCAGAATCCCGACGCTGGAATCCCGACCGCCGAAATCCCGACCGCCGAAATCCCGACACTTTCTCCCTCCGTGGGTGTCCACGACACCCCTGGAGGGAGAATAAATTAGCGTGCCGAGCGTAGCGAGGCACCGGGCCCGCTGCGTGGCGAGCGCAGCGAGCCCGCAAGGGGGGGGCGATCCACGTTCCCCCCCCTTGTCGGGATTCCGGCATTGGGATTTTGAACGCCGGGATCCCGACCGCCGGGATTTCATACTGAATCCCTCTGTCAGTAATACAGTAGTCATGATCAACATGGACATATATATATAGAGATGGAGCCCCTGTCACTGTTGCGGGTCCTGGTGATGCTATCCCCAACCGCTAGGACCTACCATCAGACAGAATGGGGCATGCGCATGAGGCGCTCGCACGCCCAGTTCTGTCTGAGCCCTCCGTAGCTACCTGCACCCCCCTAACCCTGCCATCTCCCTGAAGCGGAGACGAGCAGGGAAAGCGCTCCCCACCGCTGTGTTGACAGGGATGCGCATGAGACGCTTGTGCGTCCCCATCAGATGGAGCGCCTCACCGCCAGGCTATTCCCACCTCTGACTGAGAAGCGCTCCATCTGCAGTTCAATATTTAAGAGTTACGCATAAGAGAGGAGGGGGCCCGTGTGCAGCCTCCCCTGGCTGGGCCTCCTCCTCTCTGCTGGGAGCAGCGCAGTGTGTAGTAGAACAAGAGCATTCAGACCCTACTGTGCATGCACAAATCTCTGCAAAAATAGCGCGATGGCTATTTTTCTTATAATGGCTAAAACTATTGATGGTTATCCATCACATAGTTTGTTAACATCGATGGCGATTGCACCGATGGCCATCCCTACTGAATACCTCTGACCTATATAAGCAACTTCCTGAGATTCTCAAAGTGAGTACTTGCATGAATTTGCAAGTTCTGTATTGCCAGCTGTCTGCTTATACTATGCCAGATCAATACACTATATAACTTGGTCAAAAAGTGTTAGCAGTAATTAATAAACTACAGTATACACGCTCAGCTGTGCTGTTGCGGCAGTTTGCTGTGTGCATAATACCTACTGTGTGTGTGTGTGTGTATATATATATATATATATATATATATATATATATATATATATATATATATATATATATATATATATATATATATTTATTTTTTCTGTTATTACAATAACTGTAATGTACTGTACATGTAAACAATTTTATTTTGTTTAAAAAAGCGCCCAGAATAATATGCGATAGTACAAAGACTGCTGGGAAAGTCTTTAATAAAGTAGCAGTGCAGTGGGTTGTCCTGCTGTTACACACTCTCTTCTAGGAGAAGGAAAAGAAAGCATCTTCATGCAGTGTGTCGGAAGAGGTCCCCTGTATTACACTGAGCAGTGAGCACACACATACTATAAGTGAAGTGGAGCGTTATTGGTTAGCTAGGATGCTTAGCATAATCACTTAGCTAGACTGTGGTTGAGGGGAGGTGATTATCACTGAGAACAGATGGGCAGGACCAAAGCATTGCCAGATTCTGTACAAGCTTCATGTATTGTAGGGCTCTTCTTTTTTCCTCTTCCCCCATCCATATGTGTTTTTATTTAACTACCTTCACATGCCCTGTGAGGTTCAAATGAGAGCAGGGACGAAGGGCCTTTCCTTCCAGCTCCAACATGCTGGCAGAAGAACATTTAAACGCATCAGTCGGGCATATGATGGGATAGGGCAGATTTTATTTTGTACTGTAGCCTTCCGTAATGCATGAAAGGATTTAAAAAGAAGCTTAACTCCTTCGCCTGCATCTGTATCATTTTGTGGATTGTATTGCCTATGAGATCAGAAATGATTTTCTCGGATATAAACACAGTTTCCGGATCTCCTAAAGTACATCCTCCGAATGGAACTAGGTATTACACTTTTCAGGTATGTGTTTAATATGTCTATGATTCACCGGATTACTTTTATTTTATTTTTTTATCATTTGTTACTATCCATAGTTTTATTGTGATGTGCCCATCGCATATAGAATGCTGGGATTTAATCTTTTCCTTAATTGCTCAAAGATGACAAATAATTTAGATTTCTAATACAGTTTATAGTGCACTATTATTTGAAACGGTAAATAATATTTACAGGAAGGCCGTGACCAGTAGTTTAGCCTTTGATCCTAAGAGGTAAAGGATCACGCAACGACCCATGGCTCCGTCAGTTTATGATCAATCGTAACAGATTCACGAACCGCTAATGTTCCATGTACACACTGCAAGGGGCTGTGCCACCCTTAGGAGACAACTACTGCTTCAACAAGTTGATAGGAGACCCCTTACAGAGAGCTTAGTAAACCTGTATTGTCACTGTTTCTGCTTGCAGAGTAGCAGTGCAAAAATCCCATAATAGCTCTGATTTTCATACCCAGCCTCTCACGAATGTTGGCAGTCCTTAGACACTGAATAAGCAGTTCTAAAAATGTAACTGAGAAGAAGAAAAAAAGAGAAGGGGGGGAAAAAAGGAAAAAGGGCTATTTTTGTTAAATTGCTGAATTTTCCTCTGCTGGTATAAACTGCCATCTGAATTGTGATGTTAGCACAGCATATGCAGATATAAAAGCATCCGTCTAATAATGGAACCTTCAATGTTCTGTCTTATTACAGTCTTTATGTTACTACATGCACATAAATCTAATGATGCTTTTATTTACCTTGTCAGTATGCATTTTGTGTGGTTCTCGTTACCTGTTTTAGCACTTTTAATTGCATATATTATATGAGGCTGATGGAATGGGTATCATCAGATTATCACCAAATACAATTTCGAACACATGACTATATCAATAGCTGATATGATGCTCTGTTCTAGAGTGTATATCGCTATATGTGGACACTTATCTATATAATTGTTGTTTTTTGGGAGGATGGGTTTTGCATTTGTATTATATGGTCCAGGTAGGCAACATATAAAATGTATTGTATTCACCAATTACTACTTTGTTGTTTTACTAGTAATCCGCTGCAATACTACAAAGTCTACAATATCACGCATAGATGGCAGCACCTGAATGCCACTTTCTGGGAAGCTTTGGCATTAGGTCACATGACTTACCTCTTACTTGGCCTGAGCTAAAGTTCACTGTAAATATTCTATTATATAACTTTTGTAGTACTATGAATAATAGATGCTTAAACTTGTATACTGGTTAATGAAGATAAATGTAGGATTATGCCATTAGCTGCATTTAAATAGAGACAAAATCTTCCATTGAGAACCGCTAAAACCAGCAGAGGTGGAACTACCAGTGGTGTAGCAAGTACATTGCATTGGGCCCCTGAGGACTAAGGGCCCACTGCTGTCCAGCAATGACATCTTGGTTTGTGGTAGAGGAGGGGACTTTATATTTATATTTTTACAACTGGTCTCGCCACCCACAAGTTCCACCACTGGTCGTCAGCTATGTGGCTGTATGTGTCACTCTAGAACAGGGGTGGCCAAACCAGTCCTTGAGCTCTTCCAATGGTCCATGTTTTTCAAATAATCTAGCTGGTGCACAGCTGTAGTCATTACTAACTGTCACATTTTCAAACATGCTGCCTCCATTCCTACCACAGATCCACAGGTTGCCTGAAAAACATGAACTGTTGGTAGATCTTGAGGACTGGTTTGGCCACCCCTGTTCTAGAACTATGTCTTATTGTCTAAGGTTTACTGTAGCAATGGAGCACCCCAGTATCATATATAAGAATCCTTCTTCCCAGCTCAGGATGAGATGTTCTAGGTGGATTATCCACATTTTAGATACATTTTAATTACTGTTTTTAACATTTCATCTGCCAAATTTTACTGTACATGTTGCTTTGTTCTTTGCTTTACATCATGATCTTTGCTATGAGAAGATTATATTATTTGTATTGACCTGTGATAGGATTACCTATTTGTGGATACAGCTGTAGCCAATGATGAAAGCACAGTGTGGCCTTACTGCATTCCAGTGCAGTACACTAAACTGCCCCTGCCAGAAAATATGACTGTAAAGCATCTGAACATCGGGAATATATTTGTAGTTAGGTACACTGTAGTCTTATTTATAGATCAGATTCGTACCGATTTTATTTATTTATTTTGGCTTATCTACTTTTCAAAGCAGAGTATGGTAAATTGGGATCATATGGCAGACTGTGATGTACAGATTACAGTGACGCCTGGCACAAAGTATGTCGCTGCCCAGCTGTCATAATCAAATGGCTAAACCCCAACACACTCTGCAGTGTGGTCATGTACAGACAAAGGCTTGTGGGGATATGGAGATCTACAATACAGACATACAGTAGGTATTTCTACCAAAAATTACATTAATGCCATTTTGACCATGTGTTAATCATTTTTAGAGACCTTTGTGTTGCCCTATGTTTTTGCCAACAATGGGCATTGAATTGTGGCGGAACGTTTTCCTACTGTACATGTGAAAGTGTGCAGCATTTCTACTGCCACCGTGACTTAAATATAATGATAAAAATGTGATATTGCTGTGCCCAGCGGTGTAGCTAGGTGCCATGGTGCCCGGAGCAAGGGCATGTTTCGCGCCCCCCCCCCCTGTAATGAATTAGTGGCCTGGCTAACGTGATGTTGGTAGCCCAGTGTAGCCAGGGCAGTGTGGTCAAAGGGGGATCAGCACTGACCACACATGCGCACACCCCCAGCATATGGCTGAGCGCATCGCAGGGATGGGTTCCTTTTGGAGCCCTGTCCCTGCATGTGCAGGTTGATACATCCCCGAGATAGGATTGCATATTACAATGCGATCCTGGGCGGTAATATTCCGCCCAGATCACATTGTATATACAATCTTTTATAAATGTAAATATATATACAATCCTTTATATAAATGTACTTATAATTAATATTATTAATATAATATATAAGCCCTCAACACCCTCTCCCCACACCCAGTTTCCCATTATTACATATATTTGATTTATTTAGAGAGACTCATCCCCCCACCAATCCCCCAAACCCCATGATCCATGATTATTCCCCATGTTCCATGATTTGATCTTTACTTAAAAAACTGAAATCCACCTTGATGACAGCAGCACAGCAGGGCGACAGCCAGCAGCAGCCAGCCTCCTCCTCCAGGCTACAGCCAGCACTTGGTACGGAGTGATGATGATGCTCCTGCAGCCAGGTAGGAGGGAGGGTAGCTGGGGCAGGGGAGGAGTGTCCTCCTGATTTTTGCTGCGCTGCCCAGCCAGCTCGCCATCACAGCCGACTGAGCCAGCCCAAACAGCAGCTTCGGCCAGGGAGGAGACGCCGGATAGGGGGGGAAGAAGACTGTGACATGCGTGACCTCATCAGTTTGCGGTCCGTGGCACCTTCGGCGCCCAGAGAGTGTGCTCCACTGGCTCCGCCCTCCCTATGCCTCTGGCTAGCCATTATCTATTTCATTCTTTTAGCAAAGTGCTTTTTGAATGAATGTCTATTGGCCTAGCACAGATGGTGATCTAGAGTTATTTTTGGTAATGTAGTAGCTTTATATTTGTGCACAAACTTGATTCTGCTTTTCTTGTGCTGGTTTCATTAGTTTGCTCTGTTATAAACTGTCAACACACTATTTTCTTTGTTTTTCATAAGAATTCATAATCAGATAGGGCGAGAAATTAATCAAAAGTGATAATTAAGTTTTAACGCTGCTTTATGCATAGGCCCCTTAGTAATTTTCCTATGTGCATGAAATTATTTTCTCTTCACTTTATCTCATTTGACTTCCGGGATACACTAAAGATGGGTAATGTGGGGAGCAAAATATACATACTGTAACAAGGAATTACATACACTGGCTAAGATGAAGTCTTGGTCTTTATTTTGTAGCATGTAAACCGCATACCAGGTAAACAGCATAGGCAAGGATGGTCACAGCATTGGAGCATACAGATGTCACCACATAGTACAAACTCCTCAGTATGTTTCAGTGGTCCCTACCATAGCACACACCCTGGCGTATCACCTGGGCAGCTGTTCCACCATCAGGAGCCCTGACCAGCTGCCCTGGAAATACATATATCAGGAAAGCACAGGTACTGCTAATCAGCCCAACCCTGATCACTTCAGTTTCCCTGCTGCTGCTCTAAAACCTGGACCAGATCCTCCACATTTACCTTCATGTTGAAGTATGCTGTCCCTGCAACAATACACATTTCTGTTGATTTGCTGGATTTCTTGCTCTCCAGCTCAGAATTACCTTTATTCAGAGCCAGATTCAGCCAGCCTTTTTAATTTACCACATGAATAAAATGGTGGCAGCCTCTGACTTTTACGTTCTTGGGCTATTTCATTATAACCGCTTTTCCCCGCGTGGTGAAACTGCCACTAATATGCATTAACTCCTCGATTTGGAAATGAGTACAGGGAGCTATGGGTTAACCCAGAGGTCCCCAAATGCAGTCCATAACCACCATATTGGTCCAGGATTAAGTGCATCGATGCTTGGCCACAGGTAACTTAATTAGTACGTCAAGCAATATGATTTTAACATTCTGTGCTCAGCCATGAATTTACTTTAGCAAAAAAAATTGGTTCAACTGGTAGGTGATTGCGCCCGGGATTGCTGCTGTGTGATGTTTTATGATTGATGAATACGGGGTGTCGAGTGATATTGAAGATTAGGATCCTTGTTTAAAGATACCTTTATGTGCAAATAGGGCCTTCTATACAGGTCAGTAACGTATACATTTTGCATGTGAAGACGTGAGGTGACAGCAGGATTAGAAGAGATATTGTCGTTTGAAAAACATAAAGATACCTTTATGTGCATATAGGGACCCCTATGGAGGTCAGTAGGAGTCCTTCATTTCTGTGCAGACTATACTTGGACATCAGTCGGTCCAGGGATCTACAAGCAAGTTTGATGTGCTGTAGCTTTATTCTATTGGGATAGCGCTGAAGTGTATCTTCAATTTCTGATAAATTTCAAATTCTGATGTACAGTATCTTCAAATTTGATGAATTTACTTTAGGCCTGTACAGTTAGGGTACCTTTAAAACTGCATTTGGGAACCTCTGGGTTCACCTGTTCAGGGCAACCTTAATCAGGTGGATATCAACACTTTGAATATCAACTGTCCAAACATGTCAACATTACAGTGTTGATTGTCAACACAATGACTGGAACCATTTATTTGTCCCTCCTTCTGTTTATATAATGATTGGAATCATTTATTGTAATCTATCAAGTTCATGAAATGTGTTTTAATGGGTGACATTCATCATCCTGGCGGTCGGGATGGCCATGTTCAGAATACTAGCCTCTGTGTCCCCACGACTGCCAGAGATTGGCGCCAGTATCCCAATATCATTGAGGATGGTGGCCTCACAGTCCTGACTGCCGGGATGCCGAACATACATTGTGAAGCTCGAGTCTAGCTCATCACTCTCTTTAAAAATCAGTTGTGATGGCAATTGCTCATTGCATTCATTTATGCAGCTTTATGCAAAAGAACTGAGCAGGATCTGCAACCCAGAGATTTTCAGTTATTTATTGTGTGACCAGCTAAGGCTGTGTAGTGCTTGGTTTCAATTTTAAATATACTGTACTGTATGTACTGTATTTAATTTTAATCAACTACAGATAAGCTTGAACCAGGCTTATAAATGGCAAAGATAAACAATGGTTTTCTAAATGAACAATGGTTCTTCTAAAAATATTTGAAGGTCTAAATAAAATATAATGAATCATGTTGTTTTAAACTTGTTTGTATAGTACACCAGAGAAACTTGATCCATTTCTGGGTGCAGAGTGGATGGCAAGGGGGTACCCTGACTTAAGGCCTGAAGATTGCACACCCTGCACAAAGTAGTGATTTGCCACTGATTAAGTCATAACCTCCATAAAACTGTACAAACTTTGTTAGGCTTATGTACCCCAGCTATCATTCCTAGATGCTGCACATCAGTGCAGTAAGGCTATGTATAATGGTACATGCCCTGAGACATGGACTACAATAAGAAACCTTATTAGTGATGAGTAAAAATAAAGGTTATTGGGTACTCTTTACCTAGAACGGCGCCCGCGATTAGCATCGCGGGCGTCGGGGGTAAAAAATCGCGGGCATCGCGGGTACATAAAAAACGGGTGCGACGCGATGCCCGCGATTTTCCCATAGGGATCAATGTTAAAAGTCAGATTGGACGCGATTTTAGTGTTAAATGCCTCAATGCCCGCGATTTTTCCATAGGAAACAATGTTAAATGGGCCACAGAGCCCTAATAGTCCCCCTGAAGTCTTAAATGGCCCCCACAATTTTTAACGCCACCCCACGATCAACGTGAACCCGAAGCGTGGAGAGCGCAGCGAGCCCGCGAGGGGCGGCGGTACGCTTCCTCCGACCTTTTCATACCCCCACTATCCACGTCGGCGTGGAGTTGAGAATAGAATAGTGTGGCATAAAGATCACCTCCAGCCAATCAGAGAGGATAACAGAATCCATCCCTACAATCCCCTTCCATTAACTTTAAATGCAATTACTGTAGCAAACACATACAACCTCTGAAAAGCTAAGCATTGCCACATAACCCCATACCCATAGTGATCTATGTGGTGGCTGAGCAATGGCTGCAGCTTCTGCTTCATATATTGCTACATACTGGTGACTATTAAGTTTGTCCTTTTTAAAAGGGTTACACATGTACTCCTGTAGATGAAATTTACATTTAGTCAAGAGTTTATCATCTGTTGTATACCAAACTGCAAGGTAACATGATGGTATATAAAACTGTAACACAATCCGTCATCTTCATTGATGTTGTTTTGTTTTATGACTATATGATTACAGCCACAAAATGTGAGGTAAATCGACACATTCTGTATTCCCTAATGCAATATACTGTAGATGTTGCCATTAGGTAAAACATGGCTGGGCTTTCAAGATAAAAGTCTACAAGCTCTGGGAACAGTCCCAGAATGGTTGATGAGCTGTGTGGTATAAAACAGTCTTTACAAATGCACCAATATTTCATCCTGAATGATCTGTTATTTGCAATAACTGTACACAATATAGATGAAAATGTTCATATTTTTAACTCCCAGGTTTACATTGTTTGTAATAGCTGAATTCATAATATTTTTAAAGGAAATGTTGTCTCCTGCAGACATTCGAGCTTTATTCATCCCAGTCACCCAGAAACTAGTTGAAAATGTATTTGGTGCCCATTCCCTTGAGTGGGTGCATGGTTGCTTGCTGCAGAGCAGGCTAAAAAGTAACAGGCTGGAGCCATCCAGTCCCCTATCTGGGACAGAGCTGATTAACCATTCAGCAGCACCAGGTATGGCAGACGAATATAGTATGTGTGAGATGTCTGGGACGTGAAAGAAGAAAGACAGTGACAGGTATTTTGTATCCAAAAACTTCTGTCAACTGAGCAAGAACTTTCAGTCTGTGGGCCCGAATAAACTAGGTAAATTATGGTGGGGGAACAGTCTGGATCATTTCTGATTATTGCCCAGTGGAGTTCTTGAGTGCTGGGGAGTAGGAGGGGAAGTTGCACCCAAAAACCGGTTCTTGCAGAGGATAGGTAACAGTGAGATGTGTGGTGGGTCATGTCCTGCCGGCCACTCCACCTGGGGGTATTAGCCCAGGCCTCTGAAATGTGATCCTGCAGCCTGAGCTGAGCTGTGACGTTGTGGACAGCCTGTGGTCTTGGTTACTGATGTGTGCGGCTTTGGCTACTAACAGCAGTTGGCCGTCTGAGTCCCTCACCTAAGGAAGCCCTCCTACTTACCCATGCACTCCTGTCCTGCACTCTGTGAGGATGCCGGTGTGGGCTTCAGTGATTCTCCTGCTGCAGCATTGCTTGGTCTTTAGTTCCAGGTCACGTGACCTAAGTTGTCGGGTCCTTTCGTGGGGTCTCTTTGACTGGAAGTTTCTTGGTTATGGTGGTGTAGACGCAATAGCACCAACGTGTTTCAGCCTTCTAATGGCCTTTTTCTAGGGAGATTGCGAAGGGTTAAGCCATGTATACACATGGTGCAATATAATGAATGATATTGCATTTCTGGATGCGATTGCAGATGTCGGAAAACTGCCAGGTCCCCACTGCTGTGTGAAAAGAATCTAGCACGGGGCGCTGAAGTATCACACAGAGCAATCAATAAAACCAATAAAATGTATTTGGTACACACAGCAAAAATTCAATTGATACTCTGCAATTGCACAATAATAAAATCACATTACATAACAACCCTAAACCATATGAGAAAATATATATATAAAAAAATAAAATATATGAAAGAAAATAAAAAAATAATTAAATAAAGAAAAAACAAGTTAATGTATATACTATCCTTGTACACGTGTTATCAATAAATGAATGGCTTTAACTGAAGAGCAAACACTGTCCATGAGTGAATATCATTACCCGCGTCCGGGTTTTTGTTATTAAACTGAAAGCACAATTCCTGTGCAAACAGAGGATATCCAGCCAACAACCTGATGTCAGTGTAGGGGTTAATGTGCGCTGACCGGCGCTCACTGCTGTGTACAGGGCTTTAGAGTTAAGCTGTGGGATGGAAGGATTAGGGTTCAGGCCCCCAACCACTAAGCAATTTGGCTACTCTTTTACCCAAATCCAATAAATCAGGCCGAGAAATCGGGTGAAAAGTAGCCAAATTGGATGTGTTCAAACTCAACGTGTGGTCCCGAGTCGGAGATCGGACATGCTTACAGGTTTGATCTCTGACACGGACAGCCTCCTGGCAGTGGAGAATGTGCAGTACGGATAGTTTAATGGTTAGCATTACTGCCTCACCTCATTGGGATAATGGGTTCCCACCATGGCTCTAACTGTGCGGAGTTTGTATATTCTCCCCGTACTTGCATGGGTTTCCTCTGGGTACTCCAGTTTCCTTCCACAATCCAAAAATATACTGGTAAGCTAATTGGCTCTCAACAAATTAAACCCTAGAATGTCTGTGTGTGCGTGTACATGTCATAAGGAATATAGATTGTAAGCTCCACTGGGGCAGGGACTGATGTGAATGTCCAAATATTCTCTGTAAAGTGCTGCAGAATATTTATGCGCTATATAAGGAACTGATAATAAATAAATAATAAAGGGTGATCGCATGCAATATATTGCAAGCAAAAGAACCTTTCCATGTGGCTATTGGATGCAACTTCTCCCCTCGCGGAAGGGATTGGCTGCAACTTCGGCTGCACCGGGTGGCTTTTGCAAGATCCTAAGCCCTGCTGGAGTTCTCCTGAGCGACACGGCTTTCATGCAACCACTCTTTCCGTGAGACCCCACCAGACTGCAGGCGCAGGCAGAGCCTGGATGTGAGGGTGATACGTGCATTAACATCTAAAGCCGTACACCTAGCTCGGAGAAACCAGCCCCTTCTTTCCACCAGAGTCCTAACACACTGAGAAAATCTGAAGGAAAGCCGCAGTGGCAGTGCGGCATCCAGAAGAGCAGTACTACAGGTCGAGTATCCCGTATCCGAATATCCGTTATCCGAATTATTCCAAAAACCATACATTCCAGAAAGTGAAGAATTTTTTTATTTTTTATAAAAACTCACTGGGGACATATGTAACAGCACTACTGAGCATAGGCGAATCTAGAATTATGGTAATGGGTGGTCCCAGATCTAGACACAACAGTAGGGAGACCTTTGCGCGGCGTAGCCGCGCGGCAAAAAGGGGTGTGGCTTATGGGAAGGAGGCGTGACATCACAAAAAGGGGTGTGGTATTACACTTTAGACCTTACACAGTAATGCCCATTACACATTTTAGCAAACTCTGTAATACCCATTACACATAACACCACATGCTGTAATGCCAATTACACATAAGGCCACACACCATAATGCCCATTACACATTGTGCCACACATCATGATGCCCATTACATACTATATAACAAACCGTAATGCCCATTACATATTTGCCACATAAGTGCTGCTTACCTACGTGCTCATTGCTAGGGGGTTCTTGCTTGATGGCACCATAGTACCCATTACACAAGATGCCGCACACCATAGTACCCATTACACATGATGCCGCACACCATAGTACCCATTACACATGATGCTACACACCATAGTACCCATTACACATGATGCCGCGCACCATAGTACCCATTACACATGATGCTACACATATAATGTCCCTTACACATGATGCTGCACACTGTAATGCCCCTTACACATTAAGCCACAAATTATGCGTAATGCCCCCACATACCGCCACTTGTAGCGTCCCTTAAGCAATGCCCCCAAAAGTGCCACTTACTGTAAATTTTTATATGAGCCTTCGCTGCTGCTGCTGCAGGGAGAGATGGAGAGCGGTGCAGCTGCTTCTATGGGGAGAGGAGCAGAGCGCAGCGCAGCGCACGCTCCCACTCCCCTCCTGGTGTCCCCTCTAGCCGAGTGGACATTTGAAATATTGTGCGCGCTGTTGTTGTGCGTGACTTTGGGGGAGCACGCCGGGCGCCGGCACCACAAGATTAAAGGGGGGGTGGGCTGAGCTGAAAGCGTGGAGAAGAATTGGAGCGGAAGCTGCAGGGGTGACAGTCATTGACAGCTGGGCAGAGAGCAGGGGCTGCCCGGCTGTATTCAGAGCACTGCAGGTCACGGCTGTTTGAAATAATACCCCTTTCACAACAGAAAATTTAGGGATTTACCCGGGAATATGGTCCTAGGATCATGCAGGGACATTCCCAGGCTGACCCCTTATACACCAGCGTAGTCCCTGCATTTTCTGGTGTGAGGGGGAGAGGCAACCACTCCCCTCTCCCTACCCCCCTTTAACCAACCAGCTATAAATTCAGAACCAACTGACCCATTTACATGAGACCAGTATCATATTGAAGAACTTTTGAGTTGGCTTCGAATGATTTTGGTCCCGTGAAACTGGGCTGTTTGGTTCTAGAGAAATCTGCCCTAAAAGAACATAAACAGTCATGAAATTACATTTAAGAAATGAAAAAAAAAAAAACGGTTTAACCTCAATATCCCTGGAACCAATTAACCCATATGGATCCAGCCTGGTATCAGATTGAAGGCCCAGCGATTTGGGTTAGACTGAGATCAACCTCGAGCTTCAGTGATGCCGAAGGGGGAACTGGCAGCCATTGAACTGGGTGGGGGTCGAAATTAGCGGGTCCCATGTTATCCTATAGGGAAAATGTTCCAGCTTTGCCTAGCCGTATCTCTGGTTCCCAGGGGGCTAGAGACACGGGGCTGGGCTTGTTGGAAAGCCCCATCCCTCAGCTACAAAATGGGCTAATGGGTGGATTCGCCTATGCTACTGAGGACATGACATGTAACTGCCACTATAAATGTACATGAAAATGATTGCTTGCCATTCAAATTCAGTATCTGAGATAGTACACAAATTTTGTTTAATGTTTTGAAACCTTGTTTTTTGAACAAATAAAATATATTTGTGTGTATTTTATGTGTTTATACAGCATAAATGCAAGATACTTCAAAAAATATCATTGAAATATTAAAATATTCCGAAATACGGAATAATCCGTTATCCAAAATTCTCCTGGTCCCGAGCATTTTGGATAAGGGATACTCAACCTGTAGTGTGAAAGTGGCAATGGTTCTGCCAGAAAAGGATTATATAACACCTATGGAATAAAAGAGCAATAAGGAACTGGTTCTTAATTTTATGTGTATTTTTTTTATATATTTTTTATTCTTATTTTTATATTTTTTTCTTAACTGCTGGTTTGTGGAGAAATAAAAAGACTGTTATTTTTAAGAAAATTGTGGAGACTGTATATTCTAAGGGCAGTATTCAATGTCAAATATTCTCCGTGCATGGCGAGAGATTTTTTCTCTCGCCATGCACTCTCCGTGTTCCGGAGCCTCCTGCTCCCCCTATTCAACGTGTTAAAGACTCGCCGCCACTCGCGGCGAGTCTTAACCCCTGCAGCGGACGAGCGTCCGCGGCAGGGAGCTGTCAGGGAGCCGGGGGACGTAGCAGCCAAGAGAGATTAAAGTCTCTCTTGGCTGCTGCAGGGGATATGGGGTGGGGAGCAGGGCTCCCCTGGACCCAGGCAGCACAGGCTGCCCCCCCTATAGCCAGCGGGGGACCCAGTATTCACTGTACCCGAACGTGCATCGGGTGCAGTGAATATATGAATATCTAATGAGCGGCTCGAGCGCTCCGGCCCCCTGCTGGCTGCACTGTGTAAAAAATAAAAATAAAAATGTAAAAAAATATTTTTTTAAAAATTAAATATATATTCATGTGCTATAGGCACATGAATAAAAATAACATGGCCCTTCACAGAAAAAAAACCCTGATTTTTTGACACCAAAATTAAAAAAAACACCCTTTTAGTTTAAAAGTTCACATTCCTGCTCTCCATCAAAAGATGGAGAATTTCTACACGGAGAGAGACGGCGAGAATCACTTAGAAAGACGGAGAATATTTCACATTGAATAGGGTGGCTCGCCTTTGGAGAAAAAAAACCTCTCTCCACCGCGTGAAAAGCACAAACTCTCCAGAAATCACAGCGAATTTTTCTCATTGAATACTGCCCTAAAAGTCCATGTTGGGAATATCTTATATTTTTCCTGCATATCCTACAATAAGTTCTTCACATATGTTACCAGTGCTGCAGTTAACCCTCATACATTTTTAGGGCTAGGTAAAGCCTTGGAAGGGCCCATGGCACTTCTGATCCTCCATATTTTCCCACTTGACATCCTGCCCAATCCCCATTATGGCACTGCACAGTGCAAGTGCAGCAATGTGGTCCGGGGTAGGGGGTGTATATGAGATTGTGTATATAAATATAAACAAATGGTTCAATAATACCTGGATATTGTTCATATTTACATTCAGAGACAACTATTTTATAAAGTTTATTACAGTGGGACAAAAAACGTACACATCTTTAAAATACACATAGAAAACTTTAAATCTATCTTGCCACATGCAAGAATATTAGCAGCATTTGTGGTACTTACACGCTGGGACAGGACACAAGGACTAGGGGGGTAGTGGGGAGGTGCTGGCATCCCTGGGTCACTTAAGTTACAGCCCTCTACCCACTCCTATAACTCCTCTATCTGAGAAGCTCCATCAGCAACTTGTTTTTAACCAAAGTTTTTCACTAAGAAAAATATAAAAATTGTTGGTACTTGTTTCCTAGCACGGCGCCTGTCGTAGGTGATCGCATACCTTAACTTAAGGACCGACGCGATTTTAGGGCTATTTTTAGCCTTTTCCCCGACAATGAATAGGGAACAATGTTAAATGGTCCAATGGACCATATTTTTCATTGTATACCCACCCTTATGGGTATTTTACATGACAAATGCCCCCCCCCCCCCCATTGTTAATGGCACCCCAAGATGAACGCCAACCATAAGCGTGGCGAGCGCAGCGGTACACGTCCTCCGACCATTTCATACCCCCACTATCCTCGTTGGCATGGAGTTGATCTTATATAGTGCAGCGAGCCACTGAGACCCGCGAGGGGGCGTGTAATATCTGTGAAGTAATGCACGTCCGCTCGCGGGGCTCGCTGCGCTCTCCACGCTTCGGGCTCGGTGGCTCACTGCACTGGACACACTATATAAAATCAACTCCACGCCGACGTGGATAGTGGGGGTATGAAAAGGTCGGAGGACGCATACCGCCGCCCATCGCGGGCTCGCTGCGCTTGCCACTCTTCGGTTTGGCGTTCATCGTGGGGTGGCGTTAACAATGGGGGGCATTTGACCCATCAGGGTTGGGAAACAATGAAAATTGGGGTCTGGGGGCATTTAACATTGGGGCCAATGTAAAATGGGGTCTCCGGGACCATTTTACATTGATTCCAATGTAAAAATCGTGTCCATCGCATGCGATTTGGTTGGATGCGATGCGATCGACGCGATTTTTGGGGTCCCGATGGATACAATTTTTATCGCTTGCGCCGTGCTAGGAAACAAGTACCAAATAGTTTATATCAATTTCAAGATCAATAACCGTCAAAGTTAGGACTTTTCCATGACTTTTCTCTGTTATAAAAAAAAAAATACACCTTTAAGTGAAGTTGCAGACCAGAGTATTTGCTTAGAAGTTCACATATCTGGAAAAGTCAGTGGTTCTTTCACCGGTTGACACAATTGCTTGTGAAAATCAATCACGTCAATATATGAATTGGTATTAGGACTGCAAAACTGCATTTAAGATGACGATGTAATTTGATTTGTCAGCATTTATAAGATTTGCCCACTTCAAGTGAAATAATCATATCATTCTCCCGGCAGCAGAACTCAGCATTGTACAAGTGAATGAAGTCACTATATATTATCCATGTATCACTCTCCGAGACTTGAACAGATGCAGGAATTCCAGTTTTTGCTTTTGCGTTTCGTTCAACTTTCATTATTATCATGGCAGAATCACAGAAATGTGAAATAACTGTTCTACTGTAGTAATCTGAAACCGTTAAATATTGGCATAAATACAGTAATAACACATTTATTTTTGTACAGTAAAACAATAGTTCACTTAAGTTGTGTCCATTCCTATACTAATTATTTTGTTCTGCAGTATATAAAATGAAAATTCAAATCCAAATTCTGTAAATGTAGCATATTTATTCTACTGCTGCAGTGTGACATTTACTGGCGGGTATACAGTACTTATCTGCAGATGAAAAGGTCTCCCCTCACCCTTCCAAGTCATTTCTATAATTAGAATAATTGTGGATCAACTATACTGCGTAATTTGCTGTGTACGCACCCTAGGCTTGCCGTGGTTCTAATCTTTTTTTAAACAGTCTGCCCATGCAGTAGATGCTCAGCTCATTAACAGATATTTTTAAAGCGCATACTTGCATTTCACAGGTTATACACTGGGATTTTTGTCAGGAAGAGACTGACAAAGAAAGAAAAAAACGCTTTTTGGGCGCACTCCAGTCCATTTCACAGGTTGACAAGTTTTGGTTAGTGAACTTAATTATAGTTACCATTAATATGAACTTCTGTTTTCTGGAGTCTGGCTGACCATTGGCTCAACATTGTTGGTTTTAAAATGTCACCCCCTTTGCGTGATTTAGCACTTCCCAGATTCTACGCAGCTGAAAAAATGTTCGGTACTTGTTGATATGAGATAGTGTGGTGAGCGCAGCGAGCCACCGAGCCCGAAGCGTGGCGAGCGCAGCGCGCCCCGCCAGGGGACGCAGAATACATGTAAAGTAATACGCATCTCCTCGGGAGGCTCGCGGCGCTCGCCACACTATCTAAAATCAACTCCACGCCGAAGTGGATAGTGGGGGTATGAAAAGGTCGGAGGACGCGTACCGACGTCCCTCGCATGCTTCGGGTTCGCATTGATAGTGGGGGTGGTGTGGGGGGTGCATTTAACATTGTAAGGACCCATTAGGGTGCTTATACAATTAAAAATCACATCGCATGCGGCTATATGGCATGCAATGGCATAAGATGCCAGAAGATGGAAATCTTGGGCGTCGTGCTAGGAAACAAGTACTGAATGTTCACCCACTGACATACTGCAGTGAAGGGTTGCAGCATTTTCAGAGCGTAATCGCTGTCTTTTCTTACTGGAGAGGCATTGAAAACAGTACTTGACAACTGTGGGGGCCTCCCATTTAACAGATGGCCAATAGGAAGTTCATGAGACAAGTGCAGCAGATATCACAAATTGCTTCAGAATGGTTCAACACCCTGCTGGGCATCACAAAGTGAGGGATGCAACCATGAACTTACAGTTTGCAGCAAATAAGCCATATTCCACCCACTTCGCTAAGATCGGAAAGGATGCCCCATGGTCCTGGAAAAATTACTTGGAATTTGGGCGTAGGCACATTGAAATGTACAATATTCTTATTATTATTCTTTTTGGGAGATAATGGATTAAAGCTACTGCCTATATCAGTGTGTACTGTTTGCAGCAGCTAATTGACTAACAATATAGAATATTTTCTTCAATTTACAGTAACTTATTAGGACATGCTCAGGCTTCTGCTCTCCGTCCAGTTAGTACTTTCTAATGACAATTTCCTGTTCTCGTAGGGTTGCCACCTTAGTCATCATGGATTCCTGGAGATTCCACCCCACCTCATAATAATGCGTGCTGTGGGTGTGGCCTCGTAAAGTGGGCGTAATATATATATACACACACACATATACATACTGTATACACATCATACAGTACACCCACATTTGGCCAATACATTTTTTCAGTATAAGTTTACCTACTGGCACATTGGTGGCCAGGCTGGCAGTGTGGCTGGGCAGGGCCAGGGCAGCTGGCAGCGGCAGCAGGAGGACTGTCTGAGCAGACTCCAGAGAGTGGACAGACACAGGACTGATGGACAGAGCGGAGCAGAGGCTGCAGCGGCACCCACAGGCCTCACGAAGATCATCCTCACGCGGCGCACCCGACACACCTCCTGAGTCCTGACCAGCAGTGGGCGGGCGGCACATCTGACTGGCAGCTCACTCCGCAGGACCGCAGCAGAGCTCACAAGGGGCGAGTGGCAGCGGCGGGATGGAGGAGAGCCTGGAGGCTTTTTTTAGAAACCTGGAATCTGGGAGAGTGGAAAAGCCTCCGGTAGGGTTGCCACCAATGTTCCCTCTAATTTTACGAAGACTGTGTGCGGCTAAAGATTTTGGCTGTGCAATTTTGGAATGAAATTTACATTTTTGTGCGTCACTTATATATAACTGGAAAATGACGTTCAGCATTTGTGTTAACTTTACTTCAAAATTATATTAAACATTTGAACATTCAAAATACAGTACACAATGTAGTTAATGGGTGAAACACACATTAATTGAGTCCACAACTGCAAAAAGGGACCACTGCTGCTTTGTGCGCTCAGTTGTAATGTCTGTGCGCATGCTCGTCAAGGTGTGTGCGCGGGCACGTGCGCACAGCTTAGAGGGAACACTGGTTGCCACCCAAAACGGGAGAATCCTGGAAATCCGGGTGAGGTTGCAACTCTATGTTCTCGGCCTGTTATCTTCTTGTTCAAAATCTAAAATTTCCATGGTACATACAGTACATGGCACATACTTGATATGTTACCACAGATGGCCAGAGAGGAGAAGCATGTGGGCAATGAAGGGATTCCACGTTTGAATAATGGTGAGACTAAAATTTTACAATTTAATGCATAAAATTGTATCATTAATCCCCACCCTTCAGCAGATCATGCAGAGTCGCTGTAATTATCCCAACATTCTTCCCACTTCCCTAGAAAGTGGACAGAATGCGGGAGGGGTGCCCACTCTTCTGTAGGGGGAGCAGGGGACTACCCAAAAAATCATGAGTCTGCAACAGAAACTGGGAGAAGAGCAAGTATTCATCACTATCAAATATGTTCCATTTATTATCTCCTTTTTTATTTTAGTGTAAGTAAATTGGAGTGAAGGGCTACTGCATGTATCAACCAACTCGGTCTTAAGCTGGGTACACACTAGGCAATATATTGTGTGTTTTAAGCAAAACGACTATATAAAGCCAGCTTTTCAGCAGGTGTGTACAACCAATATGTCTGAAATCAATATACAGTCATTCAGATATTTTATGTTGGCTGTGTGGCACAGCTGTGGCTGAGTGTACATGTGGTCCACGACAGCCTGTATACTTGATGCATGAGAGGACTGACACATTGAGCAGCAATTTGGTTGGAACAATGGCAGTTCCTCTTCACCTATATGTCTGGTGTACTTCCATCCATCCAGCATTGTGTATCCTGGCAGAGAAAGGGGAATCAACTTTTTACAAATCTGTGATTAACACTGGGATATTTATTAAGTGTACTAGTTACAAATGACGGCTTCTGCAATGTACTTTCACTTTTGAGCTGTGATCGTTTTTAGCGCACAAAGTACCTAACTCCTCCTACTTCCAATCTCTCTTCACAGCTCTCTCTTTTTCCATATCAGAAAGTTCGACACAGATCCATATCCCAGCAAAAATTGCTTTCACTTTGGCCCGTCAATGGCCTCCATTAATCACTGGCAGTACTTTATAGAAAATAGATAAGGGTAAAAATACTAAGCCAGTGGTCAGATGTACAATATGCAAATGAACAAAAAGGGAGAACATTTATTCTGACATTCATTAATATGACTAAATGGCCTAAGATATTATCTTTAACATGGGGTGATATTCTGTTAACCGCTAAATAGGCTAGCTCGGGGCTATGTAATTTAACTCCAATAAGCAGACAAAATAACCCCTATTTAACGGCATTAAGTTATTGTTTCTTATGGGAACTTTAGCTAAATTGTGGTTAGAGTGATTTTATTATATTGCAGAGAAAACCTTTGTATAGTTAAGCACAGAAGCTTTAATGTTTTAATAGCAATTGTAGTATTTTTTTACACTAAGAATATTATATCAGTACAGTATGATACCGACTGAATACACATCCACAGATCAGAAAATTCAACACTATATTTCCTTAAAATACAGAATTCATATCTGCACATTTCTAATTTTAACACCATTCTAATGAGGATGAAATTAGATGTGTAGAACGTAAGGGCATGGGGTTATTTAATGTAATAGGTTTAGGAGAAGTTTCTGCATTGTGATATGCAGTGATACAGGGATATTACCATACACCTATCTTCCGGATCATAGAAACCAAATATGAATGCAGATGAGAACCACTTGGCCTAACTAGCCTGCAATTCTAGTGGGAGGGGAAGAAGTTGATAAATTGTGTAATAACTGGGAAGACTCTCCCACCTTTCCCCCCTGACGAAGTCATCCGACGAAACGCATTGGGCGTGGCCATACGGAGAGGCTTGAGTGACGGCTACTATCTGGGCAGACTGAGACGAGTAGACGGGTGAACTGACGGGTTCTATCCACACTACAGCGGTTGGACACTGGCTCTTCTCCGACTGCATATGTTCCATTGTGGTCCCGTAGCACCGATCTCCGCCTGGTTCTGACCTATGCAGGCAAGCATATTGTTTTAAACCCCTATGTATGTGAGCATTGAATATCTGCAAAAGTATTTATTTATAAAAAAAAGGCAGCATTGAAATGGTTTGGGTAGCTTTAATATGTGTTTTTTTTTTTAAACAATATAAATGAAAAAACCTATAACATCGAGCCTATAAAAAGCTGGTGAGGGGGACTAGTGCTCAGGGGCAAATGCAGGATTTTTAGGAAAACTTTCCAAATATGTGAATCTATAATTCATATATATGAGGAAGGCACATGGGGAGAGTTGGAGACATGAAGAGAGAAGGGGGATGTGGAGAAACATGGAGAGGGGCATGAAGAGCGAGATGGGGTAGAGTAAGAGATGGACAGAGAAACATAGAACGGGAAAGGGGAGAGCGATGCATAAAAAGATAGGGAAACAGAAAGAGAGAGAGACGGGTACAGAAAAAGAGAGAGGTAGAAATAGGAGAGAGAGAGGGGTACAGAAAGGAGAGAGGGGTACAGAAAGGAGAGAGGGGTACAGAAAGGAGAGAGGGGTACAGAAAGGAGAGAGAGAGAGAGGGGTACAGAAAGGAGAGAGAGAGGGGTACAGAAAGGAGAGAAAGAGAGAGAGGGGTACAGAAAGGAGAGAGAGAGAGGGGTACAGAAAGGAGAGAGAGAGAGGGGTACAGAAAGGAGAGAGATAGAGGTACAGAAAGGAGAGAGAGAGAGAGAGGTACAGAAAGAGAGGCGTACAGAGAGATAGAAAGAGAGGCGTACAGAAAGAGAGGGAGAGAGATAAACAGAATACCATTAATCTCTGAACGTGAGGTGCACAGGTCAGAGAACAGTTACCTGGAACAACTCTGTCTTGCAGGGGCTCTCACATCATGCAGCCCTTGACGTGAGTGGCGGTGAGGGGGTTGTCAGGAGCATAAACAGTGAGGAGATGCCAGACGGCAGATAGAGCATGGTCTGAGGTGAGGATGAGAGGAACCCACTTGCCGGGCGGTACTTTCAGGGAGAGGAGCTGTGCCCTATACTGTACCTCCTTCTAGTGTGAGTCAGCCCAGGCTATGCCGCGTCAGATGCAGTGACAGTCTTCAGCTTGAGCTACTCCATCTCAGAGTCACTACACTGATCTGATGGATCGACCAGCAGGGGGGTTTTCAGGTATGGAGGTAACTCCTGTGCCGCCTCCTTAATTCATATCTGCCATGGGGATGTTCTATCATCTCAGCCCGCCTCTGCCCCCTCGTGCTTTTCCCTGCTGCCGGATGTTTAATGAGCTGCTCGATCAGAGCTGAGCTCTGAATGCAGTACCAGCAATTACCCCAAAGCTCTGCCGATGGCCAGCCCTAGGCGTGGAGCGTCCTTAGGCAATTCAAATGCCTTAGGCATTTGCCTAGGTTGCCTTTGTCTTGGGCCGGCTCTGGGTGGCAGTGTCTAAGTGTCCTGTTCATGGACTTGTTATTTAAGAAGCTGCCAGGAGACTGCATAGCACATAAATCAGATTTAGAGAAGATGAGTCATAGGGAGCTAGGCAAAGAGCTGCTCTGGTGTCCTGCTGTTATACTGTCCCCACTAGCTCCCTAGCAGAACATAATGGCAACTGGGCAATGACTCGTATAATTTTCGCAATTAAGGAATTTTTAATTCTAACCCCTGGTGCACTACACACTGAAACCAATTGGCACGGGCTTAAAGTCTCTTCTGTGTTCTGCAAGTAGATGAGCTTGGCAGAGAGTGTACTGTGTTCATCCGGGGGTCAAAGTGTAATTTTATGTAGGGATCAATGTGATATTTGTTTTCATATGGGGTGCCAATTGTTTTTTTGGTACTTGTGTATTATCACGGCGCCCATCGCATTGCATACCATAAGGCATACGATGGTATGCGATGCGATACAATGTTAGCAGATTGTATACCATCGAATTGTATGGCATATACAATGGTATAAGATTTTAAATTGTATAAGCACCCTAATGGGTGTTTTCAATGTTAAATGTGCCCCCTATAAGATAAATAATTGTATAAGCACCGTAATAGGTGCTTACCAGGGGCGGGCTGGGCCGGGGGGCAGGGTGCCATGTGCCCCCCGGGCTGCTGAATCGTTTGGTGTGCGGGCCGCCATTGTTCTGAGGCTGCTGCTGCAGCCAGGGAGGCTGACCAATTTCCGACTGGTCTCCATAAACATGGCCGCCGGCCTCCTGCACTGAGGACATGTCTAGTGCAGGAGGCCACTATAGAGAATCTCTGTGTGTTCCACCTACTTCCTGCCTGTGCTGCAGCCTGCCTCACTACACATTGATTGTCTGGCATCAAGGTAACTAAGAGGGAGTGGGACTGTACAGGCTGAGGAGCCTGTATGGTTTAGTTATACAGGGGGAGCAGCTGGGGGTCTAGTTATTATACAGGGGGGAGCAGCCTGTGGGGGTCCAGTTATTATTCTAAGGGGGAGCAGCCTGTGGGGGTCCAGTTAATATTCTAAGGGGGAGCAGCCTGTAGGGGTCCCATTATTATACAGGTGGAGCAGCCTGTGGGGGTACTATTATTATACAGAGGAGCGGCCTGTGTTGTCCTGTTATTATTATAAGACGGGGAGTAGCCTGTGGTGTCCTGATATTATACAGGGGAGCAGCCTGTGGTGTCCTATTATTGTTTTCATTTATTAATACATATTTTTAAACTGCAAAACCTAAATTTAACGATGCCCTGTTACTTATGGGCCAGTGCTCTGGACTTGCCCCCAGGCTAAAAGTTGCCAGCCAGCCCCTGGTGCTTACAATGTTAAAAGCACCCCCACGCCACCCGTGCTATCAACGCCAACCCAAAGCCAACATCATCGCCAACTCGCTGCGCTCGCCACGCTTCGAGCTCGGTAGCTCGCTGCGCTCCCCACACTATATAAAATCAACTCCACGCCAACGTGGATAGTGGGGGTATGAGAAGGTCGGAGGGCGCGTACCACCGCCCCTCGCGGGCTCGCCACGCTTGGGGTTGGCGTTGATAGTGGCAGTGGTGTGGGGGTGCATTTAACATTGTAAGCACCTATTAAGGTGCTTATACAATTAAAGATTGTATATAGAATTTAAAATCGCATCTCATTGCATTGTATGCCATATACAATGGTATACAATTTTAAATGGAATACAATGCCATACGACTGAATATCGTGGGCGCCGTGATAATACACAAGTACCGTTTTTTTTTTCCCCTGTGGGGCCAATGTGTTATTTCCTGTAGGAATCTGAAGGTGTGCTTTGGCAATTAAAAAATCTTGTTTGTCAACCGTTGAAAAAGATTAAAAATCACTGGGGTAAGGTGATTATTCTTTTACAGTTCCCTTTTTTGGATTGCTTATGTATTTGAATGTCAATTTTTTTTTTTACTGTTTTTTTTTAATTCCTAGGTGATTCATCACGCCCTACGGGCGCTCTTCACATTGGCTGGATTCAGGGGTACTGCAGGTTGAGAAGGTTCAGGTGTGGGTGTGCCATGGGGTATGGCTAAAATTAGTATGGCTGGTGGGAGAGTGGCAGGTGCAGGGTTGCCACAGGTGGGGGAGAGTGTCCAATGGTGCTTTGGGTTTGGGAGGATTGTATGCAGGTGTTCTGAGGGTGGTGGAGTTGTAGTTGCAGGGGTGCTGTGGCTGGGAGAGGAGTGAGTGCGGGGGGTCCTGAGGGTGGGGCTGGTGCGGTGGTGTTGTGGGTGGGTGAGGGGTGGTTTGCGGGGGTACTACAGGTGGGTGAGGTTCGGGTGTGGTTGATCAGCAGGTGGGTGTGGGCGTACTGCGTGCAAAGAAGGTGTGTTTGCGGTGTTTGCGGTGGGTACGGTGGGTGCAGTGTTACCGCGGGTTGGGGAGGATTGTGTGTAGCAGTTATGTGCAAGGGTGGCATGAGTGGGGGAATGTCTGGTGCGGGGTACTATAGTTGTGTTTGGCTCAGGTGCAGGGTATGTGCGGGTGGTGGGAGAGGCGTGTGCGAGTGTGCTGTGGGTAAGGTACTGCTGGGGGTGCGTCCGGGGTTGCTGTTGATGGGGAAGGTGCAGGTACGGTGGGTGGGGTAGGCATGTGCGAGGGTTTTTTGGGCACTGGAAGGGTGGTTTTGGTGGGTTGTGGAGGTCCGTACTGTAGCAGGGAAGTGGCGGGTGCTGTTGCCGGGCTTCTTCCCTGAGGGCAGCCTGTAGGCTGGTTGTGAGCAGGCTGCAGTGTGGAGAGGATGATGTGCAATCAGTGGGACAGGAGGGTAGATGGTGTATATTCTACTGTGCCCCACTGCCCATATATATTAGGCCAGCTATGTCACTCTGTGACTGTCACTGGGTGGAGTCATAGAGTGACTCTGCCCAGCGTTATACACAGAGTGACAGACAGGGCCGGACTGGCCATCTGGCACTTCTGGCAAATGCCAGAAGGGCCGAATTTGAGTCCCCGAACATCTCCACCCTTAAGCGGCGCTGGCCGCGGCTTTAAGAATATGGCCGTCACCTGTCTAACAGTGCAGGAGGCCGCTGCAGATAGTACAGAGGGTGGCGCTGTGGGCGGGTCGAGGGGTCAGAGGACAAGGAGAAGGCAGGAAGCAGCGCAGCCTGCCTGTGCCGATCACACGGCACCCTACTTGCTTCCTGCTTCCAGTTCCAGCTTGTTGCATGTGTCCAGCGGCGGCAGCTTGCTGTGAGTGTCCAGCGGCGGCAGCAGCACCTTGTTGTGTGTGTCCAGTGGCGGCAGCGAAGACAGTGACAGCTTTGCCAGTCTACAGGTGAATTATAATTGGTAATAAGAGATGAGCATGTTATTCTTCAGCCTGAGCCTTTTTTTTTTGTCTTCTACAGTTTCAGTATGAAGACTGTTATTATACCAGTGTGCCTGTGTAAAGCATATGCAGGTAGCATATGTACAGGGGAGAACAGGACTGAGTAGTCAGGACACCACAGGATTCTCCTAGAGAACTTCTCTGAGAGAAGCCTGAGGTGTCCTAACTCCTCAGTCCTGTTATTATGCAGGAGGAGCAGCCTATGGTGTCCAGTTATTTTGCAGGGGGAGCAGCCTTTGGTGTTCTGTTACTGAGCAGGGGGAACAGCCTGTGGCATTCAGTTATTGTGCAGGTGGAGCAGCCTGTGGTGTTCTGTTAGTGTGCAGGGGTGCAGCCTGTGGTTTCCTGTTATTATACAGGTGAAGTAACCTGTGGTGTTCTGTCATTATACAGGGGGAACAGCCTGTTGTGTCCCGTTATTATACAAGGGGAGCAGCCTGTGGGGTCCAGTTTGTGTCATATTCTGTAATGGGCATTACGGTGTGTTCCATAATGTGTAATGCCTCCATTTTCTGATGCCACGCCTCTTTCCCATGAGACCACGCCCCCTTTTTGCAGCGCGGCAACGCCGCGCAAGGGTCCCGCCTACTTTGGGTGGGCCTGTGTGCTCAAAATGCCAGGGCCGATTTCTGGTCCAAGTCCGGCCCTGGTGACAGATCTGGGCAAATATATAATATATATTATATTCTGTATGCATTTGACCTTTTTTTTTTATATATATATTTTCGGGAATAACAATGTGAGGTGAAGCTATGTTCTGGTACATTAGCCCCTACCACTATCATCCCTCTGCAGCCTAACCCTAAAGTCTTCATTTTGCAGACTAACATTTTACATACTAACATTGTTACATGTCCTCATTTTGATGTTGATATTGTTGATTATATCAAGTTGATGATGAAGGATGGATTAAGTAAGAGGTTTGGGGGTGTTGTGAATCAACCATCAAGCATCCAAATTGTGTTACTGGAGAAGACGGCCAAATCTGAAGGCAGGTTAATTCTCTCTGGAGTAGTCTACTGGTCTACATTTACATTTGGTGTAAAAGAAAGCTAAAATGTATTGGGGTTTCCTAAAAGAACAGTTGCAGATGAAGGAAAGGAGTAAAGATGTTCTATTCTTTAGAAACCTATCATATTATCAATTATATTTTGTAAATAACCCTAGTCCTATTATTTCAAGAATGTGCATGTCACATGATTTAGAATTTTGACAATATCATATCTATTATTAGTCTGCAGCATTCAATTTAGCTGCATCTCATCAGTGAAACAAGTCTCTGAGCTCCGATCCCCTGTGTATATCTCATCAAAGCAATTAAAATACACTTCTCTTTCAGAAAATGCTATGCAAAATTAGAAAATGAAATGTGACAGGATTGACTTTGTTTTTGGTGGGTTTTTTTTAACACAACAGTGTATATACAGTGTTTGTATGTATACATATATATATATATATATATATATATATATATGTGTATACTATATGTGTGTGTACGTGTGTCTTCACACAAAGTAAGGGGGCCTTTATTGCATGAAATATGGTTTGTATTATATGGAGTATTCCCTGGTGTGGGAGTGGGGGTGGTGTGGATGGAGGAGGGGCTGGTGCAGTGGTGTTGCGGGTTTGTGTGGCGGTGCTGTGGGTGGGTGAGGGTCGGATGCGAGAGTGCCATTGGTGGTGGAGGGTGCTTAAGGGTGGTGTGGGTGGGCTAGTGGCAGGTGCGGGGATACTGCAGGTGGTGGAGTTACACATGCAGGACACCCTGTGGGGGTTGGTCAGGTGCAGGGGTGCACTGGTTGAGTGACAGGCAGTTGCAGGGGTGCTGTGGGTGTGGGAGGTGTAAGGGTGGGGAAGGAAAGGATGGGTGCGTGGGTACTACGGATGGAAGAGGAGGGTGTGAGGAGTGAGCAGGGGATCTGGAGGGGGGGGGGTGAACAAGGGATCTGGATGGTGGAGGAGGGGGGGTTGGGGGTTCCGCGGATGGGGGAGGGGGTGTGTGAGGAGTGAGCAAGGGATCTGGACGGGGGTTGGGGTGCCGTGGATGGTGAGGGGTGTGTGAGGAGTGAGCAGGGGATCTGGATGGGGGAGTGGGGGTCGGTGTATGCCGGAGATGGGGGAGAGGTGTTTGAGGAGTGAGCAGAGGATCTAGAGGGGGGTCAGGTGCTGAGGATGAGGGAGAGGGTATTTGGAGTGTTTAGGGGATCTGGGTGGGGAGAGGGGTCGAGGGTGCCTCCTGATGTCAATAAGTGAAAGACTCTGCAAAAGAAAGAAGCAAGTCTGTATGCATACAGAGCCTACCCTATTATTATGTAGCTGCTGTGGCTCTGCTGCGTGTTTCTGTGGTGTTGGACATGCTGTCTGGATGATGAGGCTGGTGGAGTTTCCTAGTGGAGAGATTGGGGAGTGGCGATTTTGGCCACGCTGATAGGCTATTAGCTGACAGTGCTACGCAGATGGGCTATTAGCCCCATCTGTCACACTCTGACTCTGCCCAGAGTTATACACACAGTAACAGAGTGACACATCTGGGCTATTATATAGTATATATATATGCATCTGTATATGAAGATGCTGTGGCAGCGGTTCCTGTATAATACTTTTTAACGGCGGCACTCGGAAATAAAGTAAGCAGAGGCTTCTTGAGTACATGTGGCTTATAACTGCCCTTCCTAGGGTGTGGCCTACGTGTTCTTGTGGCAAGGGGGTCTTCTGAGGTTGTATAGCTCTGCCCTAAAAAGGCCTTGGAGGTCGGGTATCAGAGAAATCTGTATCTGCCTGTCATGGTATAAATTTTGGATGGCGTGTTTCCCTTCTCTGTCTGGAGGGCCTCTGTCCTCTATATTGGTTTGAATTGTCCAACAACCACCTGTACACTGTATGGTTTTGATAATCGTCAGAGACTTTAACCAGTTTATTAGGCTTGAAGGAGGTTAAGGAGCCCACACACGCGCCGATGCCGGCGGTGCAATGCTATGCGATGGGGTGCGCGCTCCCGCGGCACCTCATCGCACAGTACAAAAAGCATGTGCTGCACATACTTTTTGTATTAGCCTTTTCTAGCATACGATGCGATGCTATGTGTGCTAGTTAAGCCCACAACGCACGCCGGCATCGGTGCGTGTGTGGGCTCCATTAGTTCACTTTTATAGGTGAACTTTGTCTGCTTCATCAGTCAGGAAAATTATACCCTGCTCCGCCTGTGATAGCAGATTGTCATCTATGAAACCAGTGTGGCTGAAAGCCATACCAGTGGGAAATCAATGGTGGGTATATTCGTACAGTGGTACCTCACATATAGTTGTTCCCTAAAACAATACGCCAATGTATGTGTGGTGGGTGTCAGGTTCGATATAGTCCCCTAGGTGGGGGGGGGGGATATCATATACAAGAGAACACAAACCTGAACTCTCACCCAGAGGGAGCCAACAGCTGGGGTGCCATCCAGAAACACTATTTGAATGCCAATGTTCCAAATATACAGTGTAATGATCCCCCATGGGGAATAAATAGCAATCACCAGACTTATAGAGAATAATAGGGTACTTGTTTCCTAGCACGGCGCCCATCGGGTCCCTTAACTTAAGGTATGCGATGGGATCCGACTGACCCGATTTTGGGCTTTTTTTAAGGTTTCCCGACAAATGTAAAATCAGGTCCATCGCATGCCGTTATAATGGCACCGAGCCCGAAGCTTGGCGAGCGGACGCGTAATACCTGTGAAGTAATGCGCTCGCCACGCTTCGGGTTCACGTTGATCGTGGCGTGACTTTAACAATGGGGGGGCATACAATGAAAAATGGGGTCTGGGGGGCATTTAACATTGGGGCCAATGTAAAATCGGGTCTCGGGGACCATTTAACATTGGTTCCAATGTATAAAATCGGGTCGGTCGGGTCAATCACATCGCATTGCAACCCGATTGCATACAATTAAAATCGGTGGCGCCGTGCTAGGAAACAAGTACCAATAATAGTGTTGAAGTTTGATGAATTTATTCGGATATGCTGCAATTGCCGACATTTTGGTCCAATGAGGTCCTTTCTCAAGGCAGGCAATCAATTCAAGAACAAGTGAAGGAGCCAGAAGTGGGAACAGGAACATGAGGTGCCAGGGTTCCCGTTTAAATAGGAATTTAATTGCACCAAAAAACGGACATGCGTTCACCCTGTGGAATGCATGATGTTCTGGGGCCAGTGTTTTCTGGTGAGAACACTGGCACCGACTGACCAATAACCAGCATGCAGGTTATGAATCGCTGTGAGATGGCAACGCTATGGCCCCTACACACACAGCGATGTTGGGCCATTTTCTAAGCTATGTACAGTAGTAAAATTAAGTAAAATCGCTCTGAAAATGCCTGTATATCGCTACGTGTGTAGGTCCCATAACCCTGAAGGTGCCCATACACGGTACAATTATTGTATGCAATTTGGACTAGATCGCATCGAATACGTTTTGCAATTCAATGAGATGCGATGCAATGCAATCTAGTACAAAAAGTATGTGCAGCATAACGCAAAAATCTGTAAAAAATCGGTTGTCAACATTCGTTGTATAAACATGTCATGCCAACTGTCTGTTATTTTTAACATTGTGAATATTGATGTTTTGAATTCCTTCCTGTCCTTGTTGACATTGTGAATGTATACTGTTTATTAAAGTAGTGCAATCAACTGATTGTTATTCAAGAAGTATATGGTTACTGTATATGACAGTTGCAATTCCAGGTAGATTTTTCATACTGTAGGTATTATCATTGTAACCCCTCCAGGTCCAATGTCTAGTCAGGCTCCACAGCCCTAGCGCTATCATTGACTCCTCCCTCTCATTCACCCCCCACATTCGTGCTCTCTCACAGTCTTGCCGCTTTCACCTACGCAACATCTCACGCATCAGACCATTCCTCTCCACTGACGCGACCAAAATTCTCATTCACTCTCTTGTCATCTCCCGCCTTGACTACTGCAACATCCTTCTCTCTGGGCTACCTCTCACCCGCCTCGCACCTCTCCAATCCATTCTTAACGCTGCTGCTAGGCTCATCTTCCTCTCCCGCCGCTCTACCTCCGCCTCCCCCCTCTGTTTATCTCTTCACTGGCTCCCCATTCCTTTCCGAGTTCTCTTTAAACTCCTCACCACCACCTACAAGGCTCTCTCCTCCTCCACAGCTCCCTACCTCTCTTCACTGATCTCTATCCACACTCCCTCCCGTCCTCTTCGCTCCATCGCTGACCGCCGACTGACCTCTCACCTAATCACCTCCTCCCACTCCCGTGTCCAAGATTTCTCTCGCGCTGCCCCCCTGCACTGGAACAACCTCCCGCCACCCATCAGGCTATCTGATTCCCTTACCTCCTTCAAGCGCTCCCTCAAAACCCACTTTTTTCGACTAGCCTATCCCTCCTCCTAACCTCTTTTGATCCTCCTATCCTGCCTCCGTTCCCCTCCGTTCCTACTTATCCTATTGTATTTCGTTTGTCCACCCACCTATTTTTAGTATGTTAACTCTTATGAGCAGGGCCCTCCTTCCTCACGTACTCACCCTACCTCATTACCTCACCTGTGCTCCTGTCCTGTTCTTCCCTTCCTCTACTTCATCTTCGGTCTCCTTGACTATTTTGACACCTACTTCTGAACTGATGCTGATTTTAGTTCTACCAGCTATACCCCTATTTATACTGTATCTTTCTACACACCCTGTACGTTACCTTGTAATTTGTTTTTTTTTTTTTTTTTTTTTTTGCTATGTACGGCGCTGCGGACACTTTGTGGCGCCTTATAAATAAACGTACTACTACTAAGCAAAACTTTATTTCTTACCTTGTATTAGGTGCAAATGTTTCAAACATGTATTTGATTGTATGTTTTTTGTTTTTTTTTGCTGTTATACGGATATGTGCATATGCATCTTGGATCCTTGTACATTAAACAGCCATTCTAGTTGCTCCATGCCATTGTGTGACTTGGTAGTGTAGAATGCCTTTTTGTGCACCCTTTCCATGACAATATATATTATTTGCAAAACGGTATAAATAAGATGCTGCATACAGTATTACTATAAACATATGCTTGGCGATGCCAGGTCACATGGCGCACATGCTTTATGTATAACCCAACTCGTAGCGCTCGGAGAATAGATATGAACACATCTGTCTGATAATGATGTTTATTCTTACTCGTTCTAAACTCTTTAATTAATCTTTTCCAGTCGTTCCCGTCCTCAATGCACAATAATGTCACCGGTTTTAGTCATATCCAGGCTTCATAACAGATGGTTACAACACAATAACTGAGGTCACCTGTGCTCAAGCATGGATCTCTCTAATGCCTTGAGGACCATGCTTGGGGATGCCTGATCGAATCCATAACCAGTCATTATATTGGGGGGTGGAACTGGGCTACCTGATGTGATATACTTGAGATTTTATTATGAGTTGGCTGTTCATAGATTCAGCGATAGCGATACATCTTTTTTTAATCAAACTACAGTATGATCACATTTCTGAGCAGTCCTCAGCAGTAATGTTTCCCGTATGCAAAGATAATTGTTGTGTGAGCACCTTTTTAATCTTCAGGCCAATCAACACAGATAACTTTAAAGATGAATACAGCTCAGCATCTACAGTATGTATCTTTGCTTTGTTCCTTCATTCTAGCTATTGGAGGTGTTTAGCCTAGTGGTGTGCACAATGCTACTTCATTTTATAGAGTACAGATACCCCTCTTCGAGCCATTACTTAGAACAATACATGCATACAGATAGTGGTAGATGCTCAAATTAGTTCAGTAAAACTTTTCAGGTGCATGCAAGGGAGGGGTTAATACTTATTCAGTAACAAGACATTGGTTCCCCCGGCACACTGAATAGTTTTAGTAACCAATCTAGAACACTACATGATAATAGAATTCAGACATATTGGTTACATATACCTGCGCAGGTGTATTATATGCCCCCAAGCCGCGTCAAGGCTTCTCTGTATATTGGGGTTCCCTAGAACTATATCTAGGTGCAGGGTTTGGCACCCCAAAAACTATCATAAGCTAGGAGGCCCAGTGCGGCATGCCAGTGAGATTCTAAGTGTTAATAATTAGTGATAGGAAGCCGAAGCTATACATAAGGAGAGAGATAAATGAAATGTAATTAAAATGAGAGAGAGAGTGTTAGTGAGGGAAAAGTGTTAATAGAATGTAAGGGCATGCCGCACTAAAGCCACCCAGCCCAACCAGTCCAGGGGCACCACACCCCACACCACTGTTACCCTAAATTGGGTCTACAATTAGTCAGCAAGGAGCCACATGATAATGGATCCTTACTTGGTATATCTGAACTAAGAGCTACCTACCTTGGAGCAAACCCAGACTACTCCATGTGGCATATCAGGACTTGCATCTCCGCCTAATACAAGCTCCTCTCTGCCTCTCACAACATGCATAGAGATAGTGGTAGATGCTCAAATTAGTTCAGTAAAACTTTTCAGGTGCATGCAAGGGAGGGGTTAATACTTAGTAAGTAACAAGACATTGGTTCCCCCGGCACACTGAACACAGATACCCCTCTTCGAGCCATTACTTAGAACAATACATGCCCAGCACTGTGAGAAGGCATGGTGTACCTGCACACAACCTATTACACTTCTGATCTTAGACTGCTCACCATAGCATCCTATTTATAGTGTGGACTGTCTTACGCTGACACATCAATATGATGTAGTGCACTGATAACTTCTGCTTCGTTATATTGCACTGTCACCGAAGATCTGATACTGTGTGTGTGTGCATGCTATCTTGACACTTTAGCTTTACAATTTTGACACTGTCTACAAATAACAATGCAAATGGAACTGCCCCTGATGATTTGTTAGCATGAGTTACAACGTTAAGAATAACGGAGGGATCGTGGCTCTACGTCGTTCTTCTATTACATTACACATGGGTGTGTATTGTATTGTGCTGTTTTCTTATGTGCCATAGGTAGAGTGAACAATAATGAAGTAACATGTGCTGCACTAGGAAGAAAGAATAATAATCCTTGCATAGGGGCTGATTCTGGTTGGACTCGATTTTTGACGAAGTGGCAAAAAACACCTGGATTGGAGAATTAGCCACTGATCCACGTATTTTCGCCACTTTGACTGCAATCGTTTTTCCATTTTTTGAGGCAAAAAAAATTAAAAGGTATTGCTAAATAAGGCCTTAAGGTGCACATACACATTACAATTATTGTATATAACATCACATTTCATCGAATCTCGGTTTTACGATGAGATCTAGTACAAAAAGTATGTGCAGCACATACTTTTTGTACTAGATCTCATCTCAACTCATCGCAAAACCGAGATGCAATGAGATACGATATTGTATACAATAATTGTAACGCGTATGGGCACCGTTACATAGCATTAAAAAAATAACATGCAATTTTATAGTGGCGGCTCTAATTACTTCCGTTTTTTTAAGGCTATGCAAAAAAATTCAACCAATTGAATACCTCCCATAATTTGCTAGTGCTCAGCAGCCTCCCTATATATACTGTACTTGGTATATTACAAGGCCACTCCTCACAGGCATTGCAGTGGGGGGGGGGGGGTTAGCTGTATGTATGTACAGTATGTTTGTATGTATGTATACTGTGTGTGTGTGTATTACGGGTGAGTTAATTGTTTGACCAAATATAGCGGACTCATTTTTGAAGTTGATAATTATGTATGGCCCTCAAATTACATTATAGCCAACTGCCCCTTGGCAGAAAAAAATGATCCCCAGCCTGTTGTATATTAACATAACATAGTAACATAGTAATTAAGGCTTAAAAAAGACGTTAGTCCATCGAGTTCAACCTATCTAACTTGTAACTACCGACTTGAATAAGTCATATCTATAGGATTCCCTTAGTGGCTAAATATGCATCCAGTTTTGATTTAAATTCATTAACATTAGTTGCTGTAATCACCCCCACTGACAATGAGTTCCTGTATTTTACTGCTCTAATGGTGAAGAATCCTCTTCTTAATTCAGTATGGAATTTCTTTTCCTAGAGCCTCAGTACATGCCCGAATGACCTAAGTATAGGCCTGTTAGTGAACAAATAATCTCCCAGTTCCATATTACCTCTCAACCTCTGTTTCTCCAGTGAAAACATATTCAGCCTGGTTAACCTATCTTTGTATTCTAGTGATTCAAGACCTTTTACTAGCCCTTCTCTGTTCCTGCTCCAATTCATTTATGTCCTTTTTAAAGTGCGGTGCCCAGAACTAAACACATTATTCCAAGTGTGGTCTCGCCAATGCCTTGTAAAGAGGCACTATCACATTGGCATCCCTTGAATCTATACCCCTTTTAATGCATGCCAGTGTCCAGTTTGCTTTTGCTGCTGCACTTGAGCAGTGTGCACTATTAACTAATTTTTCATCTATGATGACCCCCAAGTTCTTCTCTGCCGCAGAATTTCCTATAATAACTCCATTTTAGCCTATAAGTAGCTTGTTAATTTTTGTTCTCATAATTAATTACTTTACATTTTTCAACGTTAAACTTCATTTTCCACCTTTCCGCCCACCCTTTCAGTTTATTTAAGTCAGTTATTTAGTGTTTCCACATCCTGTCCTGAGTTAATTTCCTTAAGGTGCCCATACACGTACCAATTACCTGGTACTTTTTGTGCTAAAATAGCATCGTTTTGCATGTGTTGTGCATGCGATTTGATGCTATGTTAGCACAAAAAGTACCGGATAATTGGTACGTGTATGGGTACCTTTACTCAATTTTGTGTCATCTGCAAATATTGCAATTTTACTCACTATGTCACTTCCAATATCATTAATGAATATATTAAACAAGGTGGGTCCCAATATTGAACTTTGCGGGACTCCACTTTGGACCTTACCCCAGCTGGAATGTATGCCATTTACCACCACTCTGTCCCCGATTGTGCAACCAGTTTTTAATCCAATTACAAATTTTATCTCCTAACCCTAAATTACCTATTTTCATTAAAAACCTTGTATGCTGCACCGTGTCAAAAATTTACTGAAATCAAGCAGTATTACATCAACAGATTTCCCTAAGTCCAGCCCCCTACTGACTTCCTCATAGCAGCTAATTAAATTTGTCTGACATGATCTATTTTTGATGAACCCATGCTTAGCCTTACTTATCACTCTCTCCTGTTCTAAGAAATTTTGGATACTATCTGTTATTATTTATTCTAATATTTACCCCACAATGGATGTAAGGCTAACCGGCCTATAATTTTCAGGGTAATGCAGGGTACACACCAGGACGATGAGGGTCCAATACCATCAATCTAGATACAATTCCGACCGATTGGACGTAGATTGTATGTTGATTGGGCCCTTTTCTGTCCTGTTTCGATCCGATCCCGATCGGATGCGTGGACACGCAGGTCGGTCATTATTCAGATCCTTCCTGCAGCAGGTAGTATCTGAAAAAGAGCATACACCCGGGTGTGGGTTGCGATTGGATCAGAACCCTCTCACGATGCACATCGTGAGTGGGTCATGCACTCCGCGTGATCGTGAGCGGATTGGACGAGACAAGGACGTCCCGCTCACAATGTGCATCGTGAGCGGGTCATCCTTGTGTGTACCGGGCATTCGTTTTGCTACCTTTCATCCATATTGGTACTACGTTAGCTATGCGCCAGTCCGTCGGTACCATCCCTGAGTTTGATTCCTCGAATATCAGATATAATGGTAGTGCTATGACAGAACTCAATTCTTTTAGTATCCTAGGGTGTATTTCGTCTGGGCCAGCAGATTTGTTACTATTTCGATTCTGTAATCTATATTTGACTATTTCCTCACTCAAACATACAGTTTGGGAGCAATCAAAAGCTGAGCATTTAATCTGTGGGAGATCTTCTGAAGATTCTTCCCTTGTAAATACCGAAGCAAAAATTTCATTGAATAATTCCGCTTTCTCTTTTCCTTTTATAACCAGGGTCCCCTGCTTATTATTTAGTGGGCCAATTTTTTCCTTCCTTAACCGTTTCCCGTTTATATAACTGTAGAATTTTTTGGGATTAGATTTGCTATCTGCCGCTATTTTACGTTCAGTCTCTAATTTAGCTATTTGATTGTATTTTTACATTTCTTATTATATTCTTTATATGCAACAAACGATTTGGAAGTCCCATCTTGTTTAAATGTTTTGAATGCCCTCCTTTTTTTCAAATTTGACTTTGCTGTTAAGCTGCATTGGTTTCCTTTTGACATTTGTTCTTTTATTTACCCTAGGAATAAATTTATCAGTGCCCTTCAGCAGTATGTTTTTTAGTTTGCCACCTTTTAGTAGTATCCATACCTCTAAATAATTCCTTCCAGTTTATATACTTTAAGGACTCCTCAAATTTACCAAAGTTTGCTTTTCTGCTCTGTCTTAGAAGTGAAATTAGATATGTAGTTTTCTGTGTGTTGTACTATGTTAAAAGATAAAATAATTTTTGTATTTCCTTCGGCAATTGAAAAAATAAATTTAGCGTACCACACTATGGGGGTTATTCTGATTCACTCGGAAAGGCACAATCACTCTCTAATGGACAAAACCATATGCACTGCAGGGGGGGGGGGGGGGGGGGGCTGATGTAACATGCGCAGATAGTTAGATTTGGGTGTTTTATTGTTTCTGTGCAGGGTAAATACTGGCTTCTTTATTTTTACACTGCAATATATATATATATATATATCTATCAGTTTGAAGTACACCCCCACCTTAATCTGACTCTCTCTGCACATGTTACATCAGCCCCACCTGCAGTGCATATGGTTTTGACCATTAGAGAGTTATTGTGCCTTTCCCAGTGAATCAGAATAACCCCCTATATTATTATTATTATTATTATTAGGCAAAGTACATCACATGTGTTGCAAACATTTGAAAGTGCAATGGGATTGTTCTCGAGCACTACTAGCAGCCCAGAGGATTCCGTATAATCAACTTTTTGGTCATAAGGATTATCTCCGTTATAACTATTTTAATCCTCTGGAAACCTTTACAGAGACTCTGGGTAATGAACTACTTTAATTTGCAAATTCTAAGGGTTCTTTTCATGACTGCTGGAAACTTAATGGCATATCACGTGCTTGGCTGATAGGAAAGGATGCAGTCTTTTCCCCAGTCACCTTTCAATGTGATAATTATGTGCACAGCAAGCCGTGTATTATTATTTCATTCCATCTGGGATTTCGGAGCACATAAACTTGGTTCATGGAGAAAGATCTTTTGATATGCAAGTACATCAGAGATAAACATTTATTCATAAACTGCTTGTGTGCAAGTGGCCGGATTATATTGTACGAACATTGAATATGATTAGAGATTTTTCTATCTAACTTGCCAGGGGTTTGAGAAGGGAAGAACACTCTCTATTTTGAGGCCCCACAATTTCTAATGGCAGCCAGTGGCGTATTTATAATGGGTGCCCCTGAGTCCTAGGGGGGCCACACCACCAAGACCGCACCCATTTTTAATACTTACCAGCAGTGCTGGTGGAGTCGCAGAAAAAATGGCTTTGATGCCATCAGACTTTATTGCACTATGGCATGCAGAGAGGATGGGGCCCAATAATTACATCAGCCCTGCTAAGTGTATAATAAAGATGCCATGAAACATTAAAAATGAAACCTTTTAATAATAGGATATCGGCAAATGCCCCAAATTTAATGTGGTATTTTAATTTAGCCAGTGACCTTTTGGTTGCTACTTCCTGTATGTGATGAAACATGCTTTGTGACTCCTCAGCGGAAGAGGAAGGGAACCACTCACAGGCAGGATAGGGCAGTAGTAGGTCAATCACTGCATATTTGATCAACGTAGGGGAGAGCAGAGACGCCCATGTGCATTCTTAGAAAGAAATGGAAAAATATAGGAAAGATTCAGGGCAGGCTTTGAACAAGTGTAAAACACAATTTCAAGCCCGTTAGCAATTGTGGAGAGTCTTTTATACTAATCCTTTACATTTTTTTGAGGTATTTAACCTTTTACATGATCCTGTAACAGAGCAGTAACCTGGCTGTGCACATCACACAAGCATATATATATATCTTTGGAGACGGATTTATTAGTAGTGGGATGCCTGTCGTAGCAGAGGAAAGTCATGTAGCAATAACACTGACTAATGTATTTTACCTTCAGTTTTCATCTGGACATTTCAGTGTTGGAGTTTTCTGGGTGATAGCTGCTAGTACTAGAGATAGTAAAGCTGGGTACACACCTACAGATTTATCTGTCCAATCTGTCTGGTGAGATCAAAAATCGGGTAATATATGGGAACATATGATAATTAACCATCACTTTAATACATTAATACAACTATAAACATGAAGCATGATAAAAATATCATTTGATATGTCTATAGACAAAGTGCAACTCCTATAATACATACGTCAGCCACACACATGAGCTTGTTCTACATTATACAATGTTCCAGACTTAGCAGAGAACTGTGATTTCACACTGGGGGTGTTAGCTGTGTTATTTATATTTTACCAGAGTGGTCTCCTAGCAACCTTCAAATTAGTAGATTTACACTAAAAAATGTAATCTTACATTACATCTAAAACATGAAAATCTGAAAATGAAGCTGTTGATGAAACTGACACCGTTCAATATTTATGGTAAATAAATCTCTACTAAATGGATTGATAAATCTGCCTTTTCATCGACCACCGTATGCTGTCTGTGGACAACTGAATCTTGCAAATAATTGGTACATCTGCACATCAAAAGGTTCTAGAAATAAATGAGTGTAATGGAACCGCATGGTTTAATTTTCTCTGGCAAAGGGAACTACGAGGACAGGCAAATTAGCATTCTCTGTTTATAGGCTGTAGGTTGTCTTCATATAGTACTTTCTGCTTGGGTCACTTAATGTTTAAAATCTACAGTACACAAAGAACATTTAGATGTTTATTGCAGCGTGATGAGAATGCTTCCTTTTTTTTTTAATGAGTTTTAAGAACTGAGGAAGAGTAAAAAGATTTGTGAAGTTTCTTATCAGCTCTAAATAGCTAATAAAGTATTATATTACTATTTATATTGTAATAGTATTCTATAGCAGTCCTTTACTATAATATGTACAAAGTAAGGGGTTAAAGTGTGCGGGGGGATGGGACAGATGGGTTGGAATGGATTTCCATCACCTATAATGGTGGAACTAGTTCAGAATAACTTAATGCCAGCAATAGGCATATAGTGGGTTGAACATCCCTGTTTGTGTGTTACCCTTGGGAAGCATGTGACTCGGGGATCCAATAAGGTTAATGGGTCTGGCAGGGTTAGCTGGGCTATCAGTAGCAGGAAGGGGAGGAGGCTTCCTCTTCTTCCTGCAGAATTTTAGGTGAGTGGACGTTTTTCCCTGGGCTCCCTACTTTTCTGCTAGTGCGTTTTTCCCTGGATTCTTCCCCTCGGGTTGATCGCTATGGCCTCTGTGTCACCCTTACCGAGGCCAAGGCGCCACGCTCGCCTTCCCACCCGCTTTGCGGGTGATGGCAGCCGGGGCTGCGCTGACGCGTCCCCTGTGATGTCTCCCCCTGCCGAGGTTATCACGCGGCCGGCTGCTCACTGCCAGTCCCGTGGGGTGGCGCTCGCCGATTCAGGCCATGCGCCTGTTTTGGCAGTGCGGCTCCATTGCGGGCGACGGTGGGGCAGGCTGGCATTGTGAAGCGCGGTAGAGGTGTGTCATCGATGCGCACTGCTCGGGGCTCCGTACCCGGTTCCCCTGCTGGTTGGTTGGGTGGCTGAGAGATCCCACGGTGCTGCCGGAGGCTGGAGGGCTGCACAGCGGGAGGCATCTGTGTCTCCAGCACTGGACCCTGCTTCTGGTGTACGTGTGTGACGTGGTAACGGGAGGCGGGACCCCATAGAGACTCCTGGGGCCGGTGAGGTGGGAAGGGCTTTAAGTAGGGGTAGAGGGCAGCGGCAGTGGAGGCCTTCTCACCTGGCCCTCATACAGGGTTATGTACCTAGCTGGTCCCACAGGGATGACTTGCCACATGGCAGCAGTGGGGCGGTGGGAGCAGCTGGGATGGTTGCTGGCGGGGGGCAGAGGGCCTCAAGATGCGGTGGTCACCCAGAATCTGTTCCTGATTCTGAGAGGGGCCTTGCGGCGGGACCCTCTGCTCCTGCTTTTGACCCTTCCCTGCTCTCTTCTGCCCTCTCCTCTGTGGCCAGCACGCTAGCACCCCTGGCGGACAGTTTTTCCCCTGGTGCTAGGGAACCCCAATACAGACGGCGTGGGCCCTCCGGTTCCCAGTTCCGTGATGGAAGGCTGAGCTACTCCGGCACGGGTATCTACGGGCATAGCTAGGGGATGGGGGTGGTCCCGTGGGTCTGGACATCTGTCCTGGTACCCCATTGCCCGCCTACGCATTAGTACAGTACCCCTCGGAGGATGACAGTGGTGCCAGTGCTGTCGCAGGTGACACAGGTGATTACAAGGATGATGATGATACACGGCTGGCCAGTGGCGGACATTAAGTCTTTAGGCAGATGGCGCTCGGCAAGTTACAGGAAATATATTAGGCCTCACCTCCTGCCCTGAATGTTCCTGTGCTTGTGTGTGCTGTCTTGCTTGATTGATGGTCCTTTGTTTTCCCTACCCTATGTCCATCCTACTCCGGGGTTAGCTACGCTCTGGTGTTGGGCCAGCGCCTGGAGTTTTCTCGCTTTTTGCCTGACCTGACGGACTGAATCTGGCTCTTTCGATTCCGATATAGTCTCCAATTAAGAGTCCCTCAGCAGGTCCAGTCATTTTTTCTCCGGCCGAGTACACCTTTCATTCCTCATTCCCTTCCATTACCTTACCCTCCCTTTGTTTGTTTTCTTCCCCATTGTGTCCTGCTATGGCTTCAGTTGGCATTGGAGCATGTCTAATGGCACCAAAATTGTGCCTCAATTCAGTTCAAGCTAATTTTCTTTTTCTTTTTGGCAGATCCTCCTAATATGTACTATGTGCCTTCATTTACCAAATTCATACTAATCCCCCTTTTACATCTCTTTCCTTATAGGTGTGGAAATCGATAGGCTCAAGGTGTGGGTAGTCGGGCACTCCTTTGTTTATTGGGTGGCTAGGTTAGTCACTACTGGTGAGGGCCCCTTCTTCACTTGCTCCCGGTTGGTTAGGTGGTTAGGTGTCCGGGGGATGTCTTGGAGTGCGCTGCGGGCGTTCCTCATGGTGAACGTCCACAAGTATGGGTTGCCCGAAGTCCTGGTGCTTCATTTAGGTGGAAACGATCTTGGGAAATTGTCCCATTAGAGCAGCCTGGCCTTATTGCACCCTGGTTTGGTCCTATACATCTTGCCTCAATAGGCCATGTAGCTCCTAGCCAGTTCTGCTAATGTTGGGTGCCTTTTTTGCTGAAAATTTGTCTTCTTTGCATTGTTATGTGACCAGGACACACACAGAGTTTCTGATGATTAAAATGATATGCTGCATGCCTATATTCTGTGTGCAACTGTGGTTGTACCTGCATATCGAATGCTATGTTACAGTAAATTCCATGAATTCACTATTTCATATGCAGATACAGCCTCACACACACAGAATATAGGTATGCTGCATATCATTTTAATCAGCAGAAGCTTCTGGTGCCCCTAGGCATTCCAAACGCCCTAGGTATTTGCCTAGTTTGCCTATGCCTATGGCCGGCTTTGGCCTTGCTTACAATCTAACGGGTTGCATATTGGTCCACTCAGGCTTGATGATTTTTGATTTAATATATCTAATATACAGTAGGAGAATGGATGAATATTATTTTAGTAGATGATTGTAAACCAGCTATTATAGCTTAGACTAAAGAGAGAGAGAGAGAGCGAGATTGAAAAACTGATTTTGGAATGCTATTGCTTTATGTGAAAAGATGTGTTTTCATGGATTGCATGATGGTCTGGAGATGGTGGAATGTATTCTAAAAGCTCACATTGTGGGTGCAGTAAAAAAGAAGCCGTTTAATTGGGAATAGGATCCGTCTGCGTGTGGCAAAGGGACCAAAATCTCTGGGAGAGCAAAATGGTTAAAGTGGGGAAGACAAGGGAAGAAATGTTGAATCCTGTTGTTGCAGTTTTTTTAATGGCTTTGCATTTCAGAAGTAAGATTTTATATTTGGTTATGTAAAAGCAAACAAAGCAAAAGATCACAACTATAAAATGTATCACTTTAGGGAAGATTGAAAACTGATATCCGGGACTTGGATATAAATGCATAGATGTACTGTATGTAATTCGCCACAAAAGACATGAGATTCAAAGGGTTTGGATACATATGGGTATCATTTGCATAGAAGTGAGACAAACCCAAAGGTTCCTATTTGTTTTCATATAGCACATATAGATGCATAGGTGTTACAATGGGTACAGTGTGTGCAATGCACATGGGTCCAATGGGGCCCACACTGCACACTCTGCCTCCCATATTGTGGGGTAGATTTATTAAACGTCGATCAGCATAGGCGCGCGCAGCACATTTTATTAGGGGGTGCAAAGTCAAAAGGGCCACCTATTGGGCATATCTAGCACCGCCCATTGGGTGTGTCCGACACCGCCAATCAGAATCTCCTGCCTTTTTCAGTTTTAGTTTTCTAATTACTATGTGTAACAGTACATGCAAATAATGTCAAAAATATACATGGATGACTCAGGTATGTATATGACAATGGTCTATTACAATTAACAATGCAAACACACATAACTGATTATTGGATGCTTCTTTAAATGGAATACAGTTCCAAAAAACAAACATCTTTGGTAAAAGGTATTGCTGGTATTGCTAGCGGCAGGGATGTGTTCATAAGGGTGGGCACAGCACAGCATTAAGGGGGTGCCTGTGCACCCCTAACACTCAATGTGCGCACGCCTATGTCGATCAGGGGAATATACACTATTCCGTGCATTATGGCAGGGGATAGCGCTTACCCTGATCTGTGACACCCGCAATGAGGGTGTTAAACAGGCGGCGGTGCGGGGCAGGAGGGTTAACGCGGATGTGCTATTTTAAATGGGCTGCCTGCGCCTCAGCTTATGTATGATCCGGCGATGTGGGGCTTCGTTCTTTATTGAGTCCCATCCTGGATCGCCATCTTCTTCTGGTGCTGCGGATCTCTAAAGTTCAGCACGGCTTGCTGGTCTCCGGCATCTTCAAATTAAAACAGGGCATGCGCCGGATATACAGCATCCCCGGCGAACATTACCTGGTGCATGCACAGTTTTTTTGAAGACGCCGGAGACCAGGAAGCTGAGCTGAACATGGAAAACTGCGCATGCACCGGTGACACATCGTGTGTCAGGGAAACTGGCACATGCACAGAACACACAGCTGGGGAGGAGCGCACATACATTATGAGAGGATGCGTATCCCCGTTGGGAGGGGATAATGCACTCCCGTAACGCAAAATGTTAAAATAATACATTCGGGTGAATTGCAGGGTAGCTTTACCACGATATAAAGTGGTGATGCGAAACTGCACCAATAAGGAACGTTATGAACCTGTTCATAAATCTACCCCTTAGTTACTTACCGCTCCTTGGTCTCACGTCAGCATTGCTAATGCATGAGAAATCACTAGGAAAAGGTTGCATTGGCCATTTAATTGGTGATTCTTACAAACGTAGTAAATATTTGTCTCCGAGAACGAACACGGCGGAGGGAATGTTTTCAGGGACCCACGCATACGCACTATTGATTAGTCTCTAAGAACACAGTGCAGCAGAAAAGGAGGGACCCACAGAGAGGAGTCTGCAAACAGGCCCCCTCCTCTCTTTTAACCAACTTCAGTATCGGTGTGAGGGCATAGCATTCCAACTGATGGGGGAAGAATTGTTAAGGAACTCAGAAGGAGAGAAGTCAGATGACAGTCCGGATGATAAAATCAGACTTGTTTTGTGTTCTTTGTAGGCACATGATAAGACATGATGTAGATACAGTAACAAAATTCTATATTTGATGTTGTTACAATAGAAATCTTACTTTCTGCTCATAGGAGGTTTTTTGTCTTTCTTTAGTCTTCTTTTGTATAACATGATCCATTTTTATATATATATATATATATATATTGTGTATATATATATATATATATATATATATATATATATATATATATATACAAATTCTGTTCAGCCCGGCACTCCTTGTATGAGTGCAACGTCCAGGGTGCCCTCCGGTTAAATTGGTATAGTTGTTTAGCCAGGATGCAGACAGCGGCACTCTTCTGGGGTTTTAAAGTGCTTTATTCAGTGCTCCAACGTTTCGGGGTTCAAGCCCCCGTCTTCAAGGAGAAAAACAACAGTGACCACTGTTGTTTTTCTCCTTGAAGACGGGGGCTTGAACCCCGAAACGTTGGAGCACTAAATAAAGCACTTTAAAACCCCAGAAGAGTGCCGCTGTCTGCATCCTGGCTAAACAACTATATATATATATATATATATATATATATATATATATATATATATATATATATATATATATATATATATATATTGTAGGCACCTTCCCAAATAAAAATATAGTGCTAATGTAAAATACCTGCAAACCTGCATTGTGAAAAATGAATAAATGCCAAAAAAGTTACATTATCTACTCTTCGCACCTGAGTCAAGTAACCAGAAAGGAAGGTGAAGATGGCTGTCATTCAGTTCAGGAAAAGTTATGTGCAGCTCATTAGCCATCTCTGAACTGTTATTGCTGAAACCGTTTACAACCTGCTGTTAGTGAGGGTGAACTTTCTGTCCATGGTTCATGAAATATTCTAGTCTTCTTGAGAGACTCCATCCAATTTCACTACACATCTGCCACAGGTTTTGCATCATAAGTGCCAAGAATTCAGATGAATCTATATTAATCGGCAGAGATTTTATGTGAAGACTAGGGATAATTGGTAATATTATGACAGAAATGGCTGCTGCCCAAACTAAGAGCTCTACAATCTGGATACTGATTTTGTAATTATTCTATATTTTGAAATGTGTCCTTCATTTGAAAATGAATTCCACATCTTGTATTTTTGTGAACCAAATCTGTAACACTTGAGGAAATCCAGGATATTTAGGTTTCATATTCACATTTCAATATGGAGGCTGGTTCAGCCTTTCAAAGGCAGTTCCACAGTCCAAGTAGGTAAGTAGAGTTGGTGTGGAATTGCCATTGAAAAGCCTGATCAATCCTCCATTATGATGACAACCTAGCCTAGAATCATCAGAAAAGGGACATAATGCTTAAGGCAACAGTGGCATGGCTAGAAGAATTCCGATACTTGTGTATTATCACGGCGCCCGATTTCATCTAAATGAACCGATTTGCGGCCGATTTTTTTTGGCCGATTTGATCTGATCGATTTGATTTTCGACCATTTCCTGCCGATTTGCATGTTATTCCATCCTTGCACACCCCCAGGTACTATGTGATGGTATGCGATGTGATTTTTGGGAAAATGCCCCTGATTGAACAATTAAATATCGCATCGCATAGCATTGCATGCCAGCAAGTGGCATGCGATGCGATTCGCAATGTTAAATGCACCCCCATTGTTAACGGCACCCCCACTATCAACGCCAACCCAAAGCGTGGCGAGCGGCGGCGGTACGCGTCCTCCGACCTTTTCATACCCCCACTATCCATGTCGGCGTGGAGTTGACTTCAGATAGTGGGGCAAACGCAGCGAGCCCGAAGCGTGGCGAGCGTGGGGACGCGGAATACATGTAAAGTAATCTGCATCCCCTCACGGGGCACGCTGCGCTCGCCACGCTTTGGGCTCGGTGGTTCACTGCGCTCGCCACACTATCTAGAATCAACTCGACGCCGACGTGGATAGTGGGGGTATGAAAAGGTCGGAGGACGCATACCGCCGCTGGCTCGCTGCGCTCGCCCTTCGGGTTGGCGTTGATAGTGGGGGTGGTGTTGACAATGGGGGTGCATTTAACATTGTAAGCACCGATCAGGGTGATTGTACAATTACAAATCGAATCGGTTCACATGCATCGCATGGCATGCATCACATGCCACTATATTGCATGCGATGCACTACGATGGAAATCGGGGGTGTGCAAGGTGTGCAATGATGGAACAGCATGCAAATCGGCTGGAAAAAGTGAAAAATCGGTCAAAAATCGTCCGCAAAATTGCATCTGATTTTTGCATGCGATTTGCAGCCGATTTTTGGCCGATTTCGTGGGCGCCGTGATAATACACAAGTACCAAACCTTTTTATCCTGGGAGCTGACAAATCATAACACACATCTAAATCTTCCATGAGTATAGTTGGAGTTGCTAGATTATGGGGAAAGGCTTAGAATAGTCATTCATGCCCCCTAAGGGTGAAAAAAAATAAAACCATATTGAAAAAAAAATGTAAAAAAAAAATGAATACAGTACATTTGCGCAGTGGCTGTTGGGATATACAGTCCCCTCTGCGGCTTCTAGTGTGTGTGTGTGTGTGTGTGTGTGTGTTTTTGGGGTTATTACCACAGCTGTGAGTAGTTGTCTCCTGAATTGGATGTAAACAGTATCTGAGCTGTCCAGATTTGTCTTAAATGATCACGTGTATTTGTAGTGCCCTTAATTGAGGCACAATGCTCAGGTCAAATGCATATGACGTATTAACACAAGGTGAGTAATATATGGATGTTAATGGGTGAGTAGAAAATACATGGACTATAACATGCATTCATATGAATACAGACAAGACATGTGGGCCAGGTCTCATCGGTATCCAGTGGTCATTCTCCAAATACCTGCTGAAGTAGCCATTTGCATATAGTCAAATGGTGTAGTGTTAATGACTGCTCAAATGTATACAGTACAGTAAGTCCTTAACTAGTGTACTAAAAGTTCCTCAGGACTCTTCTTAGGTGTCTTGTTCTGGGAGGCCAGCATACTGACCTGCCAGGTACAATAACTTACCCAATTCTGATGCTGAGTTGTGTTTCTTACCTCGAGGTGAGTGTCCTAGTATGAGCCTTCCTTGCCACAGCTTTGTGCCACTGTCCCCGCGATGCTGATCTTTGCTGGGATATGTTGATAGTTGTCCCTTGCTGGTTACTGTGGAGAACACGCCGGTTCCCGTCCGAATCTGTAGCACTTCTCGTGAGGTTACGCTTCTCCTGGTGTCTGGTGCGGTATTGCGTTTGGCCACTCCTTTACTTTAAAAAAAAATTATATTTTAAAAAAAAATTATATTTCAATGCAAGTTTGCATGTTTAAGGGGATCCAATTGAGGGCTTGATTCAGAGTTATTGTGAGAGGGACAGCAAGCTATCAATTGGGGTGCTGTTTTGTGAGCTGTTTGGCCAAGTTGCAGCAAAGGCAAGTGTGGGGGGGGGTCAGATCAACATATACAGAAACAATACAAGAAGGGTTATTGCTGCGCTAAATGAACAGTTTGCAGTGTTAAAATAAAAAAATGGTTATTTATTATAATCAAAATAAAAATAGACAAGTTGTCAAGACAATAATAATAATAATAAAAATAAATAAAAAGTAGGTGTGCATGTATCCGTATTAATATTCACCCACTATCCACAGTTGAAAAGTGGAACAGTGTCCGTCCCAATAAGCTCCTTGATGAGTGGGGAGGTATTTATAGTTCCTCAAGGAAATGGGGTACCTGAGTTGGTTCCGGTTTTTAGAGAGGTGGTGTTCCTCCCAAAGTTCTTTGTTTATGGTTAGGGTCCCCTGGATCGAATGTGGTGATGAATGTCCTCCTCCAATTTAGTAATGGGGGCTGGTTCGGCACAGTTTGTAAAAAGAAGCTTTGCTGGGTGATAAGTAGGATATAGCACTGGTAAGGACCCACGCGTTTCTCAGCTTTATCAAGATGATAGTAACTTAAACTACCAGTAGTACTGATTGCATTGTCATACAATATCTCTATATGCAATTCTAACTGGTTCATATGTTATAAAACCTTCTACACCTCTCAGGGTATCCTTCGGTTGTTGTCCTTTTTCTCTTCCCTGTACAGGCTCTCATTGGTGCACATTAATTAAAGTGTTTAATCTTGCAAGCAATAAAAATGTGGTTGATGTCCCAGTTGCGGGCAACTTACAAATGTGTACTTGTTACACGCTGATGCTGGCAAGAAAGTGCTGTGCTTCTCACTGTACCAAGGCACACTATCTGATTATCAGTTGCAATAAATTCACTATCTGACACTGGTATAGTACTGGTATAATTCCATCATGCATTGGATATATTGGGGCCATCTTACTTGCTTAGTCCCCTGAGTTCTATTGGTTTATGCAGACTAGGGTCTTAAAGCAAGATATACTGGCTGTAACTCGTAGTACTGTAGTTCTGTAAAAGGGTTACTCACTTTGAACCACTGTAGTAAGCATAGGCTCTCTCTGGTGCTGATAGTACCAGCTACAGGGTCTGCAAATAACTGCAAGGAAAATAACAATTGAGTGGCAATGATCCTGTCAAGTACAGTAGAAACTTTCTATGGAGTGACATCCACTTCTGGGTGAATTCTCTTATGGGGCCACACTGACCTGAGTGTTGGTTTCTATCTTTGTGCCACATCAACCATTGAAGGTTTATCAGAAGACGGAGGAGGAGAGGTACCCAATTATCGGAACTGACCTGGAAAATGGTCCCTATAGGCCCATAAAGGTTTCTTTGCTCCAACGTCTTTTTCACTAAACACCACACATGCTTATATATAGGGTACTGACCTGGGATATAATCCCTATAGGCACGTAGAGGTATCTTTCACAATCGATAAAGGATAACCAGATGCAGATTGATACGTTCTTCCAATAAATTTATTCCACACAGCAAAACAGATAGATACTTTTATCTGTTTTTTTGCTGTATGGAATAAATGTATTATCTGCCGGGTTAATTTATCTAGTGAGGAGCCTGCAAACACTGATGTTTCTCTACATTTCTAAGCAGGAAACTTAAAATAGTTAGTAACCGGTATCTAAAACACAATTTATCTGTTACATTTCCCATTTTCTAAAGCCCCTTTATACATTGCCGATTGGATTGCAGCAATATCCCCACAGCAGATTCAGGAATATTAAACGTTTAAAAAATGTGTTTCCCCAATCCTGACCTTAAATAGCCAGGATTGTTTAATTTTGTTGATTCTCTGACCGATCGCAGATTATCGATGGCCATCAAGTAGCGTTTATATTATGGGGTCCTGGAGTAGATTATTGAAGCTGTTGAATTTTAAATAGTATAGTTTGTTTAGAGAACAGTATTACCGTATCTTAATATCTTATTATAGTTTCAAATAGTTACCTTTACTAGGTATTAATCATTCAAATTAACAAAGATTTTTTTTGGGGTATGGTTACTTCAATCATGAACATGGATTATATTCATCATGGGAGATAACATAAACTGGAATTTAATACATTTGTAAACTGTGGCGGTGAAACCTGTGAACTTCTTTAACCATTTTCATTCATCCCATCAACTTGTTTTAATTTATTTATGATTTGCACCATTGTCCTTTTTTCATGTTCTGCCATGTGCTATGAATGTGTAAATGATACCATAAATTGTTTTCTGCTCTTGTAGTGCTCTGGTGCTGCTTCGCTTCAAATGAGAAAAACTGCTTTGACTGAAACTGGTAGACTTTCATTTGGAAAGATACAATACCTGCCCTATTCTACATGACTTTCCAGCGATGGTATGACTTACTGAAATCTCTGTTCCTCCTGTCCCCATCTAGGGCGACGTGTGGTAGAGATAGCTCCTGTGTTAATGTCCACTAGTCCTTATGTCTGAACAGTGATATTCCTCCTGTGAAGTAGTCCCTCGATGTTGTCTTTCAGTGGCCATCCACATTCTGTGTAGTTGATGCTGCAGTGAGTTTGCTGTCCACCTTTCTAGTCTAGTTCCGATAGACCTACAGTGTCTAGATAGACAGTCAGTCAATAAGTCTACACCAAAAGGTCTAACTGAATTATAATGTTAAATTATACATAAAAAAATTGAACATTACTCCTTTTTTAATCATTAGCAATGTAAGCTTGCATATAATACGCTAAGGCTGCCACTGGCTCCAGCGTACTCTGAACATTATGGGCTACTTCATGCTCTGTGGCTGCATACACCGCTTCACTGGGTACCAGATCAGAGGGGCTGCATTTAGGAAGGGCTGGTGGGTGGAGTCATGGCAGCGTATGTGCGTTTGTGCGTTTGTGGGGGGTGTCATGGGGGAGTGGAGGTCATGGGGTGTCACTTCAGTGTGTGTACGCTGTGCTTGCACAACTCCACATTCAATGCTTCAGAATATGCCTGATATGATAACACAGTAATTGGGCATAGATCACAGAGGCGGTGCTCATTTCTGCTCCGCTAATTTTGCTGCATACCTCCACTGTGGAGGCAGCACCTAGTTTGCATATGAGGGACAATAAGACCAGCAAGTAGTGCAGAAGTCCATGGAGATGCAACTGTCGTCGTAGCTTTCTATAATTACCAGCAAATCAGCATTTATCAGTTCACCCTCTATCTCTCCCAGTAATACACTGCTTCTCCCAGTCATCTGCTGCCTCTTCTTGTCACCCACTGTTTCCTTTGATCACCCACTGCCAGTCGCTGCTTCTCCCTGCCAGCTACTACCTCCCCTGTCACCCACTACCTCCTACAGACCTTACTTTCTCCCCATCACCCTCTTCCTGTCACCCACTGCCTCCCCCTGGTATCACCCACTTCTTCACTTTGTTACCCATTACCTGGTGTCACTCACTGCCTTTTACTGTCACCCACTGCCTCTCATTCCATTATCTCTCTTCATTATCCACTGCCTCACCCCGGTGTCAGTATCTCCCCATCTGTCCTATAACATTCTGCCTCTCCAAGGCATCACCCTCTCCCAGTCATAAAAATATGGCATTCCATGTCTGCTGACCATATTGGGATGTTGTTCTCTTTTCAATGATGTACAGTATTTGGTACTTATGTATTATCTGGGCTCCCATGTTAAATGCACCCTATTTTTTCATACCCCTACTATCCAACTTCGCATGGAGTTGATATTATATAGTGTGGCGAGCGCAGCGATCCACCGTGCCCGAAGCGTGGTGAGCGCAGCGAGCCCCGCGAGGGGACGCGGTCTCATAAGAAAAACGGGAGCCCAGATATTACATAAGTACCCAGTATTTAATCATTGCTATCATGCTTTTTAAGATTTTTCAAAGATGGATTAATGTCTAAGGGGAAGGGGGGGGGGGGGGGGTTTACCACATTTTGGTATGCAGGAAAACCTGCACGCCGAGTTTTCACGATACCCCATAGAAGCCTATTGGCTTCTTACAGCGACCCGCCACTGCCATGCACGGACCTCCGCTGATTCCCCCCCCCCCCCCCCACACCTGTGTCCGGGCAGCATCACGATGGTTGTCGGATCACTACATACCTACATCATCCATATATGTTTTTGACTTTATTTGCATGTACTGATACACAGAATAATTAGAAGATTTAAACTGAAATAGGCAGGAGATTATGGTGTGACTGAGAATTGTTTTATACTGTAGTGAGTGCCAATAGATGGTAGTTAGACACACCCCTTTCACGCTGTATATAAATAATAAAATGTGCTGTACACGCCTATGGCCTTGTCCCTTTTTCTGAGTATTGGGGTTACACCAAATCCCTTTCTGGCGCAGGGCACCAAAAGGTCTAAAAAAACACAGTATTATGAACTGGCGCAAAAAGGGGTGGGCAGCCTGTGAATTCCTAGGAGACCATCAACCTCCTCAAACGATAAGGCACAGAATACAAAACATTAGGAAAACACTGGCGCTGTGTTTGACACTTAAATATCAAATATGTCAAACACAGCGCCAGTGTTTTCCTAATGTTTTGTATTCTGCACCAAAAGGTCTAGTTACTGCACTGACAAGTAGTGTATATATCCACCCTTGTAAATTGTGTCAACTTTTTACCGCTACATTCTCTCTAGGTTTCCCTGCACAGTACAAATCTTTAATTGATTTAATTTTCCTACCACAATATAGTCTCCTGATGCGCTCAGATTATAGGTTTCTAAATCAGTTTTATTTCATTTGGATCCCGGAAGAAAATATTGAGTATTTTTGAGGTCTAAGCAGACTTGAGTCATATGTCTGTCTGAGTTTTCATTTGAAATATGCATTATTAACAACAGCTTTGTTTAATACAGTATCCATAGGATTGTACATGCACATAAAAATGAAATAATTTTTATTTTTTATTTTACATAGGTAGGGTTTCAACTAGTGCAGGGGTCTTCAACCCATGGCCCGTGGGCCACGAGTGGCCCGCCGAGTAGTTTTAGGTGGCCCGCCAGTGAATTGTGTTTTTTTTAATTAAATGCCGTGCTGATTAAAAAAAATAAAAATCCTTCCGAGCGCTGTCCCCTTAAAATCCTTCTGCACGCTGTCCCATTAGCAGTGGGACGCGGCGGAGGTGGTTGTGCTGGCTGGGGCGGGTGGGCGGGCGGGACTGTGGGCGAACATGTGCATTGTGTACTTCCTGACGCCGTGCACCCGTCCCGCCCATGTCCTTTCAGACAGCCGGGAGACTGGAGTGAGTGTGACAACCACCGGCAGCCTTGCACCTGTCCCTGCCTGCTCCTTGGCTGTTAAGACAGCCGACGCCAGCAGCAGCAGCCCTCTGAAGGAGACCTCTGTAAGGGACACTAAGGCAAGTGTCTCAGGAGAGAGTGATGCCGGCTAGCTACCGTGGTGCTGACTAGGTGGAAGGGGGGGCTGGCAGTGCAATATGGCCCTGTGTATGGGGAGGGTGCTGACCATCGGGGAGGGGGGCTGGCAGTGCAATATGGCCCTGTATAAAGGGAGGGTGCTGACTATGGGGGAGGGGGGGGCTGGCGGTGCAATGTGGCCCTGTGTATGGGTAGGTTGCTGACTATGGGGGAGGGGGGCTGGCAGTGCAATGTGGCCCTGTGTATGGGGAGGGTGCCGACTATGGGGGAGGGGGGCTGGCAGTGCAATGTGGTGCTGACTAAGGTAGGGCTGGCATGCTGCTCAATGCAGTGCTGACTATGGAGGGAAATACTAGGGCATTTTGTGAGGGACACTACTGGTGGCATTTTATGAGGGACACTACTGATGGCATTTTATGAGAGGCACTGCTGGGGGCATCATATGCATAAGCAGGAGTATTGGGGGCCTTATAGTGCAAGGTGTAATGGGCATCATGGTGTGAGACATAATGTGCAATGGGCATTCCGGTGTGTGGCATAATGTGCAATGGGCATCCCGGTGTATGGCATAATGTGCAATGGGCATCACGGTGTGTGGTATAATGTGCAATGGGCATCAAGGTGTAATGGGCCTTCATGTTTATATGTCACTGTGCGGCCTTTAGACAGCCAACTTAAGCGTGGAAGGACAACAACCATTCCTGCGGTAACCAATGTCTGGTCATGCAGGTTGCAAAAGTGAGATGTCAGGTAATTTTTTTCCTGCTAGTTCACACTCTTATCATAAGACCACGCCCCTTATAATTAGGCCACACCTCTTTTTGGGAGCGTGCCTACGGCGCGCGCAATTTCTTAAATACCAAAATATGTATGGAGGGCTGCATTTTTATTCTGTTCGCACTGGGGCCCTAATTGTTTAGAAATAGCCCTGGTGCAGACTATATATTGGGGGCAGGGTTTATGTGTATGGGCAGCTGTGCCAACTATCTATGTGGGGGCTGTGCTGGCTATCTATTAAGAGCTGTGCTAAATACCACAGTAGAGCTTAGTGGCCCTCGGGCTTCGTTGAATTTTTTAATGTGGCCCACACTGTCTTAAAGGTTGAAGACCCCTGAACTAGTGTAACTAAAAGAACTGTAAGCCATTGCAGATTTACATTTACTGTAAGTCTCCTTAGTGTTTCCTCCTTTCTTATCCATTCCTTGTGGCAATTACACTTTTGCACTGCAGTCAATATTGAGTAGCACACATGGGACTACACTGATGCTAGAAAAGGATGCACTGTGTAAGTATGTGCTTCTTAGCTCTTACTGTATATTACAATATACTCATATCATACGTGACAAATTCACAAAGGGAGCTATTTTATCATTAAATGTTTGCAAGGTAAACCCCCAACGGAAACAAAAAGGGTACCTGCAAATTAGCATCATCTTAATGTACAATGAAGGAATTGCTGCAGATATCCAAGATATTTGCTGCGTTTCCTTTATTTTACCTCACAAAGGCAGTCTCCATGGGATGCTCTGCTGCTTCACATTCCAGTGCTAGGCTACAAAAACATAAATAGGGGTGTGCGACTAGGGTCTTGCACCTGTGCAGACCCATAAACATTGGATTTGTAGGGAATACATATACATCTGAAACAGGCCATCTGTCTGCCCCCAGTGACGTAGCTGTATGCATGGAGGACCCGAACCAGGAAGCCGTGTATTAGTCTTATGCTTTCACACTGTTCTCCGCTCTTTGCCAGGATGGGCTCTTATAGAAGCCCATCTAATGACTAAAGAAACAGTAAATTCTCATGAAAATATTCATTTCTACATTGAGAATTTACTTGAAAAATATTTAGTACATTCGCAGAAAAGAAAAAATACAAATGCGGATTACATGTGCCCCTAAATATCTAATAACGTTATTCTGCTGGAAGATGACTGAGGTGGCTAAAATAGAACGATAGATGGGGGTAGACTCCCGCCATAAATGATTATGTAGAGCATGGGTCTTCAACCTGTGGCCCTCCAGATGTTGTGAAACTACATGTTCCATCATGCATTGCCACATTTTATCTTATGAGAGCATGCCAAAACTGTCAGGGCATGCTGGGACATGTAGTTCTACAACATCTGGAGGGCCACAGGTTGAAGACATGTGATGTAGAGTATGCAAGTAGCGCAGAACATAGCATTGTATAAACCTGAGGCTTCCCAACTTTCAAATAGTTCCACATCCACAGACACCTGTTCCTTATAGAGAGAACAGCTGCTCTACTTTTGATTCTGGCTTGCTGTCTGTCCACATTAGGTTATTTCTGAAATGAATGATAAACTAAAATGAAAACAAGAATATATGTAGGTTATACATCACAACTACTTAAAAAAAACAAAAGTCTGTTATATATATATATATATATATATATATATTTTGTGTACATTTTTGTCATTTAACCAGATAAACATATTTTTTATTTATTTAGAAACTATACTATAGTATCTGACGCTGGAAACCACCAGAAAATAGGTATGGTGGCCATTTTGCCAGAGACCTGCACATGCACATTAGGCTCTGGGACAGGGCTAGGGTCTCCTAGTTGACCCTATTGTCCAGAGTCTATTGCTCTGCTGGATGGAGAGGAGGATACCCGCACGGAGACCACACACAGGCCTCCTCCTCTCTTGATGCACCTCTGCCCACAGTGCTAATTTCTCTTTCTTATCAGCTGGTGATCACAGACACAGCAACAGTTAGTGGTTCTGGGCAACTGGCAATAATGTTCAGGCAGCTGGTCACCCCTGGTAAAATGCTATTTTCTTGCTACAAGCATTTGTAATCTTGGGCCATTGAATTATTCTATTCATACTGTACTGTAGATGAGGATTCGGCAATCCTTTGCGCTAGTGCTGTTAGGTGGCACTCAAATGTTTTCAGTGGTCATTACCAGTGCCAGCTCCTGCCTATGTGGGGGAGGGGGGCCTGCCACTGGCCATGCTACCTGGTCTGGAGGAGAAGAAGAGGGCCCCTGCCACCAGCTGGGTCCTGGTACCTGGACAACAGAGTTGACAGATGCCAGATTGGCACAAGCAGCAGCTTGGACTGCATCGGCTGCAGCTATAGAAGCCAGATTTGTCTGACAAGAGGCTCAGAGTGGTTTCCCACCGGAAGCACACTCTCTGTAAACCACAGGCTGGTCTGGTAGTCCCAAAGGGAGGAAATGCCTCCTAATGGGACTGCCTGTCCTCTGGGTGACTGGCAGGTAGCACTTCTAAATAAGAAGTCATTGCCAGGCAAAGTGTAGCAAGTGCAGTCACAGATGGCAACTGGCTCACTGATGTGATGGATCAATGGGGATCTGCAGCCCATAGACAAAATCCACCGTTGGGTCAGTACCTCTTCTACTTTCCTGCCTCTCTAATACACATTCTCCCTAATCCACCTCTTAATATTCCCTCAGAAAGGAGACTTTTCAGTGCATCTCTTCAAACTGAAAAACCCAAGGTTAGTTTGCATATCCAGCAACCTCTGATGAGTGAACCCTACCACACTGCAGAGTACTGACGCATTTCACCATTTACCAACTACGAATAATCAACTCGTATCTTTCCGATGGTGGGGGATCTGCGCATATGCGTATTTACACATGTGCAGACCCCGGGAGCAAACTGCTTTGAGTTTTACACTCGCCGTCCTGTTTGCTCCAAAGGGGGCGGGCGGGAGTGGACACCGGACCGGAGAAGAGAAATGGCCAGCGTTTTATGGGTGTCCCCATGTGAATCCTGGGCATTTCCCTGGATATAAAACATGTGGGTGTACCAGCGCAGGCTAAAAAAAACTATATAGTGGAACGGTATCTTGTACAATGTAATTTATTAATCAAAATAGCTGTGATTTAAATTCGTAGAATTCCGTAAAGATTAAAACTAATTTAAAATAAATGGACATTCGTTATTTTAGCATTACTACATATACATGCAGTTCTGCTCCTGAGGAAGCTGGGAGGACAATCCCAGGGAAACGCATTGAGCTCATTACTTGGACATTCATTTCCACCTTCACTAAGGGCTACCTATGGACCATGGACACTTTCAATTCATCTGTCCTTCATAAAATCTCCACGAACATCTTATCTGGAAAAGCAATCCGAGGCTGCTCCAGACTTGCTCAAGTCATCCAGGTATACCATCATCCCCGTCAAAAGAACCAAAATTCCACCTATGGACTCTGCTTTGGGACCCATTGGCCACCTGGTGTTTTGCTGCTCCATTGGGAGATATTATACATTGATGTCTGAATGGTAATATGCCCAAACTGCATGTATATGTAGTAATGCTAAAATAATGAATGTCCATTTATTTTAAATTGGTTTTAATCTTTATGGAATTCTATGAATTTAAATCACAGCTATTTTGATCAATAAATTATATTGTACAAGATACCGTTCCACTATATAGTTTTTTTTTCAGCCTGCTCTGGTACACCCACTTGTTTTCTGTCCATATTCCATTTGGATACTGAGGAAGCGGGACCTCCGCGAAACAGCTGTCTATCCCACAACTACTTTTTGCACCTTGAGCTACTGAGGAGACACCAGACTCCCCATTACTGCGGTCAGGTCCAGACCTAAGAAAAAATCCCTTCCTTCTGCAGCAGACTGATTGTCCCTAAGATCATAGCAGACAACTATCTGGGTGGTGGTAAGACCCCTATTAAGGGGCTGCTAACATTGCAATTATTTTATACAATTGTGAATACGACCCCACAGAAACTATACTGTTTTGCTGTCATTTTGAGAAAAGGGCTTCACTGTTTTTCCTTGTGTTTTACCCTTGTCTGCTCTGATTGGTTTAGAACCATTAAGATCACCTAGAGTGATAACTTTCATGTGAAGGAATGAGATGCATTATTATGTTTTTTTAGCAAAAATCATATAATTAGTGACAGGAGTATTTTCTACTATTGTGAAAACAGGTGATTAAGCTGATGTTTGATACTTGTAAATTGATATACAGGTGTATATAATGATATTGTGATCAAAGGACCACTCTTTTTATCCTTTTTTGATATCACACATTCCAAATAAAACTGCGTTTACCTGCTATCCTATTTCTTTTTCTAACGATATACCTTTCTCTATATAACTGGGAAATTCCATTATTGTCTTTAAAGGTGGGGTTCACCGCTCATCGCCCACCAATACTGCAAAGCAAGTGGGAGATAGCAGCGTGCACATACACCTTACAAGGCAATTAACTTTGCTCTTTAAAAACTATACACTTTCTGGGCTCAAAACCTCACTGATTGAGGGTAGATTTCCCTGCAAGGGCTCAGCTATTCAGGGAGTCGCCCACTCTAACAGAGAGGGAATTACAGCCCAACTATTTAACACCCTCATCTGCAACTGTCGCATGGTAAGACCCGCTCAATTACACAGTCTGGTTTAGCCAGACATACAGAGCAATCAGCAGCAGTCACCGTGATCACAATCAAACTGCAGGGGTGTACTGACACATAATTTGTTCTCATCCATCTCTTCTTCTTACTTCCCTTCCTCTTTGACCCTCCCCCTCCTCCTCCCTCCCTCCCTTCCATCTTTTCCTCTCTCCTTCCTTCTTTTATTCCTCCTTTTTTTCTTTCTTCTTTCCCTTCCCTCCTTTTTTCCTTATATCAAAAATCTTCCTGTCAATAGAAAATAATAACGACCTAAAAACTAAAAATATTCGGTGCAAAATAAGGTATTTTACCACAATAACAAATATTCGCGGTCCACTTCATATATTGTGGTACCTCAATTATTAATAGAGAACTCTGTCATTTGGAGTCTCAAAAATTGTACATGTTTTTCTGTATGTCTGTCTTGTCATGTCTAAATCTATTTTAATGAAACTATAATTAAACGTTAAGTTTTAAATTTAAAAGCGTGCCCCCAAAAATAGAGAGTACTTTCTCTTTTCTCTTTTGCATATTCCATTTGGGGCCTGACAACCCCAGTACCAGCAGCAGATAGTAGCGCACCAATCAAATCTGTTATTTCCCTGGATATGCAGGTGGGCTGATGCCTGCCAGGGTCAGACGGCTGATGTCACATGTGACATCAGCACCTGCCCCTTCTCTGACGGAAATAAAAGTCAGTTTAGACTGACTTATATTTCCGAAGGGGAGAGAAATCATTAGATGGTCGGCAACGTCAAATGATTTCTCTCCCCTTTGGCTACATGCGAGGAGATGTGTTCACGTACATCCCCTTGTATGTTACTGAGAGGATTCGGCAGCGGGGGGCGGGTGGCGTTAAGAAGCGAGCCCACGTTACGTTGTAACGATGGTGGCAATCCAGAAATATCTTGGCTTGTAATATTGAACAAAGACAAAAATATTGTCTACCACACTGAAGAGGTCTGTTGTAAATTCTCTTAAAATATTGTGGGAAAACTATTCCCACAACAGTGTTCCATAAAATAATATTAATTATTCACCCAAAAAGAAGGAGAGAGAAAAATATTCTCATGGCAGAGCACTCAAAGGTAACCATAGGAACAAATATTTAATTGCACTTAAAATTGCAGGCTAGAAATTTCAGTTTTTGTAGATAATCAAAATATTATGTGACATGTAAGTGAAAATGTAAGGTTTCTTCACCTGACAACTTTACCTGGTATGAAGACATCCACATTAGCAACATGTTTGCTTTTGTAACTAATATTGTGGGTTATTCAATAAATTTTTCTAATAGACAAAAACATGTATGTGCAGAGAGAGTTAGATTTGGGTGGGGTGTGTTCAAATTGAAATCTTCACTATATCGCAGTGTAAAAATAAAGCAGCCAGTATTTACCCTGCACCAGGGCCGGATTAGCAATGGGCCTGATGGAGCTACAGCTTCAGGCCCACTCTGCAAATATGCCCATTTTGTAGCTGAGGGCCAGGGCTTTCCAACGAGGCCAGCCCTGCGAAGCTAGGGAACCAGAGATACGGCCAGGCTGGTTCATACCAGGCTGGTCCATATGGGTTCATTGGTTCTAGAGATACTTGCGGCGCCCTATAAATAAACGTACTACTACTACTACTACTACTACTGTATTGTGGGTAAACCGACTTTTTCATTTCTGAAATGTAATTTCATGGCTGTTCATGTTTGAGGACAGATTTCTCTGGAACCAAACTGCCCAGTTTCATGGGACCAAAATCATTCGAAGCCCACATGTACATGGGTCAGTTGGTTCCGAAGATATTGCTGATTGTTAAAGGGGGGGGGGGGGAGGGTTCTCTCCCCCTCACACCAGAAAATGCAGGGACTAGGCTGGTGTAAAAGGGGCCAGCCCGGCAATGTTCCTGCATGATCCCAGGACCATATTTCCGGGTGTTTCTGCATTTTCTGGTGTGGGTATTATTTCAAATAGCCGGGACCTGTAGTGCTCTGAATACAGCCGGGCAACCCCCTACTCTCTGCCCAGCTGTCAATGGCTGTCATTTCATAAGCCACTACTGATCGGAGTATTAGAACTGGCGGCCTCTCAAGAACCGGTGAATGCATAAAATTCTATAAGAAAAAAATTGGCTGTTATAACCTAGAAGACCGCTATTGTGTGGCTTTACGGGTCTTATGCAAACACACAGACGTTTCCTAATAGAACAACATGTACTTAGACTAATGTTTTGCATGAAAGAAATGTAAGGGAGACAAGTTCTAGGGCAAAAGGTACTTGGGGTTTGGAGAGGTATACAAACTACAATTGTAAATATAGCAAAATCAAAGCAAATATTTAATTTCCCATAATATAGTTGATGCCAGTGCAAGAATGCTAACAATAAATTGGGTGCATAATGAAAAACCTGAATTAGTTATGGCTACAATGGAGGAGTAGCATGCAAATACAAAGATAAACTAATTAAATCTAAGTTAATCAATGTTAATTCTTTTTATGGCGGATAAGTTTAGATTGAGTGGGGAATTATGCGCAGCTGGAAGTAGGAGTTTAAATGCTGATTGTCTCTTCATGTTCTGCTTGTTACCACATTTATTGTAAAAGTAATGTTGCCTAATAAGTGCTTTATTTTTATTTTAGATTTTTATAGTAATATAATCTGCTACATAAGCATGAGTGAATACATGTAAAAATAACAGAAAACCTATCTTTGTCTTTGTCAACCTCTAACATCAGCAGTCACCAAGAATAACAATATCCTTGCTTCATCCAAGCTAAAGAACAGCATGAATAATATTCTTCATAGTTGTTCATATACAAAGTTTTCATGCTTTTTCTCCCTTTACACAATCCATTTATCTCAATCTAGAAGTTATACTACTCACAGTAGGCTCAGTGTCACAAAAGGGCAAAGACAGTAGCTTTGATTAAATTGGAAGAATTTATTTTCAGGATAAACAGGTACAGAACTGCAAATAGAACATCTACAGAAGTACTGTATGTAACATTCAAAGAATGGACATCAATGACTGGCAGCAAGAGTGAATGATAAAACTGGTAGTCGGCTTGTACAGGACTTGAGTCAAAGAAACCGAGGATTGCACGCTGGTAGTAAGAACCACAGATGCAAAGATTGCACACTGAAAGCACAAACTTTTATGAACTGAGAATTGCATAATTGTGTGCCAAAGCAGCTGAAGGTTACCTGCTGATAGCAAGTTTATGCATGCACTGTAGAGGTAACAAAGAGAACGTTTCTGGGTATCAAAATAGTGCTTGTCATTTGTGGAGCGAACAAGGTTTAAGTAGCAGGATATTCTGGCAATTCTTGTAGATAATGTGTCGTGTGTGGTGGTACCATGATTGACGTAGCTTGAATTTTTTTTTCTTTTTGGCAGTGCTTACAAATAAGTTGTAATGGAAACAACAAGGCTAAAGTAGCTTTATGATCCAGGGAAACAAAATGATAAAACAAAATCCACAGACAAGTTGAAGATAGAAGTTTCAGATGTCCACAAGGTCTCTCGGAATGAGATAGGAGTTTCTGTAGCAATCTCAGAGATAGCCGTTCTTGCCAACTTTTATACAGGATAACAAAGAAATAGTCAGGAATGAGGCATCTCTAGAGAACTGAGCCCAGTTTGGGCAAAGGAATAATCAGTCACCTGGAGAAGTTTCACTCTTGCTTAATTTCATTAGTAAGTCATTCCCTCTTTCATCAAGGGTAACTGGCTCTAGAGTAGGGATGGGGAACCTTTGGCCCTCCAGCTGTTGTTGAACTACACATCCCAGCATACCCTGCTACAGTTTTGCCATTTGACCATGCTTAAACTGTTGCAGAGCATGTTGGAATATGTATTTCAACAGCTGGAGGGCCAAAGGTTCCCCTTAAAGGAGAAACAATCCAGATTGAAGTTACAAGTAATAAAATATCTGGGAACACTATGGAGCAGAGATTTATTTGTAATTTTGGTACTTGTTTCCTAGCACGGCCACAATCTTGTGGATCGTGTACCTTTAAGTTAAGGTACACGATCCACACGATGGACCCGATTTCCTTTGAAATCAGGTCCAATTTTGCCAGCAAAGGTACAAAATCGGGGGCATCGCGTCGGTCGGGACCATTAACATTGGTCCCGACGCGACCGACGCGATGCCCCCGATTTCCCCATAGGCTTCAATGTTAAAATATTTTTTAACATTGAAATCGTGAGGATCGCGTCGGTCTTGTGCCATTATAATGGCACAAGATGAGATGGACTTGATTAAGTCCATCTCACCTTTAAAAAAATGTGAAATGGGCCAATATGACCCATTTCACATTATAGATGTCCCCGTCGTCACCCCACGATAGACGCGTCCTCCGACCTTTTCATTCCCCTACTATCCACGTCGGCGTGGAGTTGAGAATAGAATAGTGTGGCGAGCGCAGCGAGCCACCGAGCCCGAAGCGTGGCGAGCACACGCGTATAACTTCACAGGTATACGCGTCCCCTCGCGGGGCTCGCCACGCTTCGGGCTCGGTGGCTCGCTGCGCTCGCCACACTATTCTATTCTCAACTCCACGCCGACGTGGATAGTAGGGGAATGAAAAGGTCGGAGGACGCGCACCGCCGCCCCTCGCGGGCTCGCTGCGCTCGCCACGCTTCGGGTTGGCGTCTATCGTGGGGTGGGGTTTACCTCGTTAAATTTGGGGGTCTAGGGAATATTTTACATTGAATCCAATGTAAAATCATTTACATTTCATTCAATCAAAAAATCGGGTCGAAAATCGGGTCGGTCGCGTCGATCGCATCGCATGCGACCAAATCGCATGCGATGCGATCGACCCGATTTTTCCGACACGACCACCCCGATGTAAATCGGTGTGGCCGTGCTAGGAAACAAGTACCATAATTTTTATTACATTTTTTATTTGATATTACTTTATTTCATCCTTTAATGCATATATGTCATTGCGAACATGCTTTTTCACAATATTATAAAATTCGAATTACGTTTGGAATGCAAGTGTTATGGGGGTAATCATGTGATGATGTGGTAAACAATTGCCACCATAGGAAAATACCTTTGCTTTGCAGGGGGTTCACATCAGCAGAGTGTATAATTATTTATTGTAGAGTGGGATCACTTGATGCACGTTGATTTGAAGCAGATAGAGTTGTCATGGCAACATGTGACTCATGACTATTTTTTCACATATATATATTTGAAACCAGCTGTCATCATCTCATTACACATTATTGTTATATTTGCCATTTCTACACTAATATAAATTAACACACATGTTAATAATCTAAAATGAAATCCATGTATCTTGGATTAAATAAAAAAAATTAGACTGATATCACCAAACCAACCCATATTTGATCAAAACATATGTATACTAGTAAGCCCGCTTGAAGAAAAAGCTTCAAAAACTAGATGTACAGTAGTTTCACTTGCTGCCAACAGATGGCAGTGGTTCGGTGACACACGGACACTAGCCATATATACTGTATATGATATACAGTATGTATACAATTATATTACTTTGAACTTTATGAACAATTCTGATTTGAGAGTGAAATTCTACACTGGGCCAATGCAATTTTCTTACCACCTTAGGCAAAACTTCAACCTACTCTCCCCAACCACTACCAAATTCCCACTTCTCAGCCCCTCAGATGAAAGTATGTCTTTTATGTTTCACAGCCACCACTGTGTAATGCTTTAAATATATATTTTTGTTACGCAAGGTATGTACCAGTCTACCGTTGTGGGCCCCTGGCTGTCCTGTTTGCCTTCTGCGAACTAGGCTTCATCAATAACAGCCACATTCAAAGGGGTAGATTAGTTCCACCCAAATCCCGGTGCCGCCTGGTCTTACAGATGACAAGGCTGCTGCAGAAAACTTTTGGATTGGATTCTAAGCTAGTTGAATGGATAAGCTCTTGATTGCAGGACAGAAAACAGAGAGTTGTAGTTAACAGAGTACAGTCAAAGGAAGAAAAGGTTGCAAGTTGAGAACCCGAGGAATCTGTACTTGGACCAGTGCTTTTTAATATCTTTATTGGTGATATTGCAAATGGAATTGAGGGTAAAATGTGCTTTTTTGCAGATGACCCAAAAGGTAGGCAACAGGGTAGACACACCAGGAGGGGTAAAACAAATTGATGATCTAGGTAGATTAGAGGAATGGTCAAGAACATGGGAACTACAGTTTAATGCCAAAAAATTCCAAATCATGCACTTGGGTCTCAAAAATCCAAAGACTAAATATAGTATAAATGGCACTATAATGGAAACTACTGAGGAAGAGAGGGATCTAGGTGTCACTATTTCAGGGGACTTAAAGGCAGGTATGCAATGTAACAAAGCAACGAAGAAGGCCAGTCAGATGCTTGGTTGCATAGGGACAGGTACCAGCAGTAGAAAGAAAGAAGTAATAATGCCACTGTATAGGTCATTGGTACGACCTCATCTAGAATACTGTGTTCAGTTCTGGAGGCCATATCTAATACATGTATAAGGATATAAATACATTAGAGACTGTACAAAGAAGAGCAACTAAAATGGTGCATGGCCTACATCTTTACCTCACCAGTGCTCCTGTCCTGATCTTCCCCTCCTCTACTTCACGGGTGTCAAACACCAGGCCAGCGTGCCAAATCTGGCCCGCCAGACCTCGTCATGTGGCCCGCGCAGCCGCCGCCACCCACCCCCGCCTGGCGCCGATTACATTACTGCGGGAAGCCATTACAGTGTGAGTGTCACATCACATTCAGTGACACTCACATGAGACTGAGAGACATACCTAACAACGTGAGGAAGCCGGGTGACACAGTCATTCCGCCGCAGCACTCCCTGGGAGGAAGAGGGAGGCAGGACAGTGGACACATACTTGTTAGTGTCACTGTGTGATGTGCCCGACTCCTCCCCGGCTCCTCCTGCGGGCAGCGGCTACGGCGCTGCCATGTGTGACACACGCCCGCCTGACAGCAGTGCCAGTGACACCATGACGTGCATGCTGCTGCGGCTGCCTGTCGGACTTGGACGCCGGCCCGGCGGTGAGCTGCCTCCTGCCTGTGGTGCCGCGATGCGCAGCAGTGGCATCAGTTGGTTCAGTATATTTACTGTAAGTTCGGCAGTGGGGTGGGCACAGTTGTGTTGTCTCTTGTTGTCCAGACCAGTCTGTCCAGTCCAGAGTCCGTGGCTGGGCAGGCAGAGAGCCAGGCCAGCAGCACACAGCCGCAGCCTGAGCCCACAAATCTGCAGTGCGGCTGCCTGTGTTCAGGGTCATTATCATTATCTGTCCCACTGTCACCACCAGTCCAGAACTCTAGCGAGAGTCTTGCGAACCCAGAGGCCCAGGTCACCTGCTGGGTGATCTGACGTCACGTCACTGTGCCCTGTCCCAGGCCCCCAGCCAATCTCCCTGCTTGTTATTACTTACATTATTACAAAAAACAGTAATAATTGAATGCAGTGACAATAATTTATGATAATAAAGAGTGGACACATAGTCCTACAGATACAACCGGCCCTTTGAGGGTGACCAAACTGCTGATGCGGCCCCCGATGACTTTGAGTTGGACACCCCTGCTCTACTTCATCTTCAGTCTCCTCGACAATTTCCACACCTACTTCTGAACTGATGCTGATTTTAGTTCTACCAGCTATACCCCTATTTATGCTGTATTTTATCAACACACCCTGTATGTTACCTTGTAATTTGCTTTTTGTTTGCTATATACAGCGCTGCGGACACTTTGTGGCACCTTATAAATAAACGCACTACTACTACTACTACTACAACATCACAAAACATACCAGGAAATACTAAAATATCTTAATATGTATACTTTAGAACAGAGAAGGGAAAGGGGGACATGATAGAAACTTTCAAATATATCAAGGGTTTTAACAAGGTACAGGTGGGAGACATTCTTCACAGGAAGAGGAGCAACAGAACACGAGGACATGCACTGAACCGAGGAAGATTCAGGGGAAGTTTGAGCAAGAATTACTTCACAGAAAGAGTAGTATATAAGTGAAATAGCCTCCCATCAGAGGTGGTAGAGGCAAATACAGTAGTACAATTTAAACATGCTTGGGATAGGCATATTGATATCCTTACAAAAAAATAAGGATCAAATATGGTTTGAGGTAACATGTTTAAAAAAGGAGACTAGATGTGCCAGGTGGTTCTTATCTGCCATCAAATTCTATGTTTCTATGGGATACCGCAAGAGTGCCGGGCTGTAGTACACACACCTGCGGTACAATAAATAACAGCAACAATGCAGAAAGGTGACACTATAATCCCAAATACCAGGTGTAACAATACACAAGATGGAATGGTAGCAAGGAATACCAAAAGAACAGAAATGCAACAATGCACAAGATGATACCGCAAAAGATAAATGCACACAACCCCTGACATATCTGGGTGGTGGAATCCATAGGAAGCACAGTGGTTAAGCAAGCTGACAGGCTGAAGCTGGAACCTGGAACAAGCTTGGCTGAGGTACAGCACGTGGCAGGCACAGAGAACACAGGATACTTGATACTGGGAACACTCTAACAGGGATGCCAAACCTGTCCTCAAGATCTACCAATGGTGCATGTTTTCAAGGCAAACTGTGGATCTAGACTAGGAATGAATGCAGCAGGTTTGAAAATGTGACCGTTCGTATTGACTACAGCTGTACACCAGCTAGGTAATCTGGAAAACATGGACCGTTGGTAGATCTCGAGGACCGGTTTGGCCACCTCTGCTCTACCACAACCACTGGGGTTTGCAGAACTGTAACCGCGTCTGTTCCCAGCAGACACCGGCTTTTTATTTCAAAAGACCCACCCGGCGGCTGGTGACGTCAGCCGCTTAACCCAGAAGCCGCTGGGTGAAAGTTTGGGACAAAGCCGCCACCAATTACCCGGCGGAGGCTCGGGGCATTGCTTGGCAACATCCCTGCCGCCTCTCACGGGGCAGGGATCGACATCCACTGCCAGCACCTGTCCTCCCGGCCACTGCAGCAGAGGGGGCAGTGCTGGGAAGGAACGGGCGGCGGCTAACAATTTTTTCATATATAGGCAGACTCAATGGTGTTTTATATTATAAGAGCACGTAAAACCAATTACAATTGTATAATAGGATATAGGCAAGGTTTTTATTAACCATAAACAAATAAAAAAAAAATATATAGCATAAAATTGCACAGTAACTACTGTAATGTAAGATACATATATACTCGGTAAAAGAAAATCAAACAGCTATGCCATATTTGTACATCTGTCCATGCAATTACAGAGATTTAATTATAATTCTCTGCTCAATGTTCTTTTAAATTTATATGCTCAGTTTATTGCAATAGTTACCATCCATTTAAGGGAGGTCAGTCCTGCTCCTTGTTTTATGTAGTCGGTCCAAACAAAATTGTAAGTTCCATATATTAAGGAGAACCCCCAATGCACCTCCGTCTGGAGAGAGCCCTGGTGTTCAATGGGCACTATCGCAGTCAGAGGTATTATGCGGAGAAGGAGACTATCGGTGGGTGCCTGTACTCACTTTGCTGCAGTGTCCTTTTAAACCGAAGCGTATGGACAATTGCGGTCTCCTCCACGCTGCAATGGAGAACTGCTGTACAGCAGCCACACCTCTCACTGATACCACCTGGACTGCTCGCTCGTCCTGGCATCCTAGTCTGCTGGCAGAGTGAGGCCGGCCGTCTCCAACTGCTCTGGTGATTGGACCAATTTATGTGATCAGCTGTGGACAGGATCCGGATGGGCATAAGAGTTTCTTAAGATGGGCACGGAGCAAAAGCTGAAGATTTTAACCCCTTTAACGCCTTTCTCCACTAGGGTAAACGTTATGGTTTTATCAGAAGACTCAATGGTGTTTATTTACTAATGCTGGCCACACATCAGACCAACTTTCCTTAAACCAACCAAATAGTTGGTTGGTTGGACTGAAAATCTAGTACTGTATGGGGGCAAATGCCAATAAGCAATTTGCTCACAAACTCAGGAGAATGGACAAAAACATTCAGTGAAATTGTTTAAATCCAATAGGTCCAACTACAGTACATTGTCTGAGTGACAGTTGTCCATTTTCCGATTTGGGAAACAAATGACTTAATTACAAATTACATTTGCTACTATACAGTACCGGGTTTTTATTCCCTCCAACCAACTAGTTGGATGATTGGAGGAAAGTTGGTCTGATGTGTGGCCAGCATTAGATGGGCGTTTTATTGAAGATGGAATGTTGCTGTGGGCAACCAATCAGATTATATCTATTGTCTTCTAGAAGTTCCTAAATAAATAAGAAGTAGATTCGGTACTTGTTTCCTAGCACGGCCACACCGATTCTAATCGGGGGCATCGCAGGTAAAAAAATCGAATCGGTCGCATCGCATGCGTGCTAAAAAATCGCATGCGATGGTCCCGACGCGATGCCCCCGATTTCCCATAGGGAACAATGTTAAATGCCTCAATTTACCCAAATGAACAGGGAACAATGTTAAATGGTCCAGAAACCCCCCAAAACACCCCAGAACAGTGAAATGGCCCCCCAAAATTAGTTAACGCCACCCCACGATCAACGTGAACCCGAAGCGTAGCGAGCGCAGCGAGCCCGTGAGGGGCGGCGGTACGCGTCCTCCGACCTTTTCATACCCCCACTATCCACGTCGGCGTGGAGTTGAGAATAGAATAGTGTGGCGAGCGCAGCGAGCCACCGAGTCCGAAGCGTGGCGAGCGCACGCGGATACCTTCACAGGTAAACGCGTCCCCTCGCGGGCTTCACAGGTGTCCGCGTCGCCACGGACACCTGTGAAGCCCGCGAGGGGACGCGTATAACTGTGAAGGTATCCGCGTCCCCTCGCGGGGCTTGCTGCGCTCGCCACGCTTCGGGCTCGCTGCGCTCGCCATACTGTTCTATTCTCAACTCCACGCCGACGTGGATAGTGGGGGTATGAAAAGGTCGGAGGACGTGTACCGCCGCCGCTCGCCACGCTTCGGGTTCACGTTGATCGTGGGGTGGCGTTTACTAATTTTGGGGGGCCATTTCACTGTTCTGGGGTGTTTTGGGGGGGTTTCTGGACCATTTAACATTGTTCCCTGTTCATTTGGGTAAATTGAGGCATTTAACATTGTTCCCTATGGGAAATCGGGGCCATCACGTCGGGACCATTTAATGCTTATTTAACCGCATGCGACGCGACCGACGCGATTTTTTTACTTTTCAATGCATTTCAATGGGAAATCGGGTCCATCGCGTCGGGGGCCATCGCATACCACTATTAAGGGCACAAGATCAATGCGATTGTGGCCGTGCTAGGAAACAAGTACCGTAGATTCTGATTGGTTGCAATGGGCAACAGCCCATCTTTAATATAACGATCATCTTAGTAAATATACTCCTGTGGCTCCACCCCATATGCAGCCAGCTGCTTCATGGAAGAGCAGTCATGGTTGTACAAATCTTGATATAGTATGTGCCTTCCCATTATATGTATGTCTTATCTCTTACTAGTTCTAATTATCAGAGCATAGCCATAGTTACACTGACCCTATCCTAATAAATATGACTGAAAAGAAGATCTGAATTACCCATGGTTTGCCTGCCTCAGACAGGCGAAACAAAATCCCTGATAAGCTGCGGCTTAGAGGGGCAAATTGGTTACCCCCAATATAATTACCTGCAGTAAATTACGGTGGGTATTTGGATACACCCCTGTGTCTCTCTGAGTATATCCTGATAATGTTTCAATTACACATATTAATAGGCAAGTAATGAATAGAAAAGAAAAAGAGCATGTACAAAAGACATATCTGTACATATATTTCATATACTCTCTGGGGTTTCCATTTGTCTGTGTGTGCATACAGTATATACATTAATTTAGGCCACTGTTCAGTGCTCTCTGGGTACTCCTTCTGGCCTCTCTTGACAGCAAATAAATCTTGCAGAGACCACTTATCTTTCACTTTTGGAGCAGAGATCCCTATTCCATCCACAATAGGGGCAGGAACATATAGCGAATCAGGATGCAGTTATAATCCCGGTGGTCGGAATCCCGGTGTTCAAAATCCCGACGCCGAAATCCCGACACTTTCTCCCTCTATGGGTGTCCACGACACCCATAGAGGGAGAATAAATTAGTATAGCGAGGCACCGGGCCCACTCCGTGGCGACCGCAGCGAGCCCGCAAGGGTGGGAGGGGGGTGATCCACTCTCCCCCCCTTGTTGGGATTTTGGCGGTCGGGACTCCGGCGCCGGGATGTTGTATCAAACCCAGTGAATCAGTTCAACAAGTCCTTTCATCTGTATTTTTTCTGCCTTACTTCCCTATCTCCTGGCAGAAAATGGAAAAGTAGGCAAGTACACTTTACTCAACTGGTTGTATCACTAGGATACTAGACAATAAGCAGAAGTTGTAAAAGGGATAGTCGGTCCCTTACACTTTACAGAGATTATTTGAACATTCCCAGTCCCTGCCCCAGTGGAGCTTACAATCTATATTCCCTACCACACGTACACGCACACAGACGTTTTAGGTTTAATTTGTTGGGAGCCAATTAGCCTACCAGTATATTTTTGGATTGTGACCAATCGGAAATCGAACCCATGACCTCAGTGCTGTGAGGCAGTAATGCTAACCATTACACCATCCGTACTGCTGTTATTAGAGAATCCCGCCCAATGTGTGTACAATATAGAGTGGGGATGTAAGCTCCGCTGGGGCAGGGGCTGATATAAATGGCCAAATATTCTCTGTAAAGCTCTGCGGAATAAGTGTGCGCTATATAAGTAACTGGTAATAAATAACAAATACACCCCAGCACATTTTATTAGTAGCCACTACCATGCCTACATCCCATTAACACCTCCTTACTACCACCTAGTACCTGAACTTCAGAGCTTGAATACTGGGGGAGGCAGATCCCCTATCCGCATCCTCCACTGTCTCTGTTACTGGGCAGCTGTAATTTGGTCATTTATGCTGAGGGATGGAGGGGCTGGTTCATGCAGAGGGGGGGGGGGGGGGGGTGGGAGCTGTAGCATAGAATAGATACAGTATTGGTAAAGGAAGTAACAATCAGATGGGAAAATAAGAAACATTGATGATGGGAAAGAAGATGGGATTGGAGAGAGCAAAGGTAGCTAAAGGTATACAGAGGAAGGGTAGGTTGACCCTACTTTCATAATATGCTTAATTTTTTTTTTCTCTCAACAAAATGTTGTTGTTTTTTAAACTGATGATGTTCAAATGACATCTATACTTCTACATAAATCCCATCTCAAAGTTCAAGGCTAAGTGTAACAATTAATTAAAAGCCAGAATGATCATCATTCAAATCAAAGTGTCAGCAAAACAAGAGTAGCATTTATAAAACACAATCAATGTTGGCCTTAATTATTTATTTGAACAGTTTGATTCTGAGTAATTCCTTCACCAGCTTCCAAGATGAATAACTTGTGTACAAACCTTAAGAGTGCAGTTGTGCTTGTCAAATGCCATTAACTATGCAAAGGTTTTTTTTTTACCCCAGGCTTGTAGACTATGACCAAACATACAAAAGTACGGTTACAAACAATGATTGTGGATGACAGAATTCCCCAGGTTCATGTACATCTGGAAGGCAAATGTAAGAGCACAAGCCATTAGCATCCCGTACCATTGCATAACGCTGTTCTTTCTTATGCTACATGAAAATGAATACATGCTTACATGCTACCTTGTGGATTTATGTATTTATTGGGCCTGAATTATTGCAGTGATTGTCTGGCAGCCGTGTGGGATCAGGGCGAACTCTGAGTTTTTTTTTAGTCATGTACAAGGCAAAACCCTGCCTTGTACATGACTGGCCCTTTAAAAACACCTCCACGTTTGGCCGGCATTCTGCACAGCTGCAGGGCTCAAACCGCAATACATCAAGCCCATTATGTTATATACTATATTATAGTGTAGTTCTGCTATAGAGATCTCTATGGCATATAGCTTCAACCATAGGCATTGTTTTGAGCATATATACTGTAGCAGTGTGTTTTGTGATGGAGTTCCTTGCTGTCATCAGCAGTCTTTGTTTGTTACAGTATTTTTGTGTGTGTAACCTTGTTTTTGTACTATTTGTTATGTTTGTTGAGAAGATAATTCCTGCATTGCATACTGGAAATGTCATATACCTATTACCAGTGATTTTGTCAGTAAAAAGTCGCCACTGTGGAGTTAGCCAGGTGCAGTCTGTGACATACACTTGAAGAGCAAACTTAAGGTGCATACACACGGGCTGTAATCGCTGGCAATATGGTCGCCAGGTGCGCACACCCGTTTTTACCCCCGTTATGATCACTGGTCGCAGGAGCTTGCTCCTGCGACCATCTGATTCCCTCTGCGGCTTCCCCGGCAGAGGGAATCAGGAGACACTGACCAATATATCACCCCCATGTCTACACAGCTTTAGACAGACCAACCAATTATCTGAGAATGGATTACCAAACATTGTTATATAATTAGTCTCACTGTAGGTGAGTATATGCAGATTCGAGCACCAGTTATGTGGGGCATGTTGAAAAAATTTTCATGCCTGACCATCTGATCGCAGGTGGGTGATTGTGGCCACACACTGTATAGTTATTGGCTCAACCAGTTGATATTTAACAGGTAAATAAATGCAGAGTGTATGGGCAACCTAAGACCTGTCAAATAGTCAATTGATCTTAACCCTTAGAGAGCTATGTGAATTTGTCAAAATAGGTGTGAACATTTCCAAGCAAGCATGACCTATAATGTTTACCTTTTATATAGGAAATTTAATATTTTTTATACAACATTTTTAATTTACATTTATATAACAAATATGAGCTACACTGGCATTTTTAGTGGATATTTTGCACATCTCACAGTGATGTTGGCAATCAAAGAGTTAAGACTGCATCAAGACATTCAGTACATCAATATACTGTATATATTCCTTATTATTTTGCTTCATGCTTATATAACCGTAATTCATATAATGTCCTAAATTATATAACTGACACAATGGGGGAAAGTTACTAAAGGAAATTTGTAAAAAAATAGGTGTATTTGTATACAGAAATACACTTATTTTTGACATTTACTATCCTGAAAATACGGCAATTCGTATTGATAGCACATCAATACGACTACGAATTGCCATATTTTCGGGATAGTAAATGTAAAAATTAAGTGTTTTTCTGGATACAAATACACCTATTTCTTTACAAATTTCCTTTAGTAAATTTCCCCCAATATCTGACCTTTTTACAGTTTTGTTCTAGTTTACTTGTCAGAGAATGCAGTTAACCTACCAATTAAAGTTGTTTAAATAAACCAGCCAAAGAGAAATTTTCTTTGGGGCACCATTAGTTTAAGAAATCCCACATCAGTCAGCTCTCTGACAGATATGACCTTATTTGTGTGCGCTCACATCCAAAAGTATGTCTGTCTGCTATACATACTGAGCAGATAGATCCAATTATTCACATTAGTGCTGTTGGACTTTGACTGGAATGAGAAGGCAGATGTTGGGAAAACAATATTTTAAAACAAATCCTGGTACTTGTTTCCTAGCAGGGCACCCAGATTTCTTACGTACGCAAACGTAGTGAAATCGCATGGCATGGTACATTTTTGCCGTGTGATGCGATTCGATTTCACGCCCCCTTTCAGTGAATTCCATCACTCCCATAGATGGAGAGTAGAATCTGTTCCTAAAACCCCAACAGTATCAACGCCACACCGAAGCGTGGCGAGCGGCGGCGGAACGCGTCCTCCGACCTTTTCATACCCCCACTATCCACGTCGGCGTGGAGTTGATTCTATATAGTGTGGTGAGTGCAGCGAGCCACCGAGCCCGAAGCGTGGCGAGCGGACACGGATTACTTTACATGTATTCCACGTCCCCTCGTTGGGCTCGGTGCGCTCGCCACGCTTCGGGCTCGTTGCGCTCGCTGCGATCGGATTCAATATTTGAGATTGGATTCAATATTTCATTGTATAAGCACTCCTGTGCACTTTATATGGACTTCGCATTGCATGTATCGCATGCTACTATAACACGTCATGCGATGCGATTTCACTACGGAGAATAGCCCAGTAAGCATTTAGCGTACTGGGCGTCCTGCTAGGAAACAAGTACCCAAATCCTTGCTGGGTAATACCATAATTTCTCAGTTAAGGGACCGTTTATTAATGGATATTACAGATAAAAGGGATTACGGATACTAGTTAATCAAATTTATTATTAAATAACGTAGACTTCAATTGTATGCATTATGTTATCTTTTACTACTGTGTACAATAAAACATTTTTGTGCTGTTCCTTACAGTGTGATTTGTTCATTTGGATTCCTCTTTTTGGGCCAGATGAATCAAGTTTTCAAAAAGTTTGATAAAGGCGAGAGTGATAAACAAGGCAGTTAGCTGATTGGCTGGATCACTATCTATTTCAGTGGTTCCCAACCTGGGGTACTAGTACCCCTGGGGGTACTCTGCAGACCAGTTGGGGGTACTTGAAAATAATATTGGTAATGGCAGAAGATGAAAAAGTCTTTTGATGGCAGAAGAAGAAGACCCATTGCTATGGAGAAGAACCATGTTGTGTCACTTATGGTACTGTCTTCAGCATCTCATTGTGCTTTTGCCTGACCAGCAATCCAATGGGAGCTACCCATGCTGCCCTCAGACATCAGCGATCATCTGCCCTGCACTGGCACGGGTGGAAGAAGCTGGCGCATTAATCCTACAGGTGTAAGTGGGAACCCTGGAGACAATACACAGCCAGCAGCCAGACAGGGAAGGGCACGATTCCTGTCCGCTACTCCTTAATATAAGGACATGCATAAGGATACGCATACCGCTTACTTCCACTCCACTCATAAGTACTGTCTATATTTTAAATTGAGAGGAGAGGGTACTCATCAATGAAAAGCCTAATCAAGGGGTACGGGAGAGAAAAAAGGTTGGGAACCACTGATCTATTTGATAACTTTTTAAAGCTTGATACATCTTGCCCTTTATGTTTATGTCAGTCATATCAAACAAAGATTAGATTGATAGGCTACGTTGATCAACTGCTAATTTGTCTCAAATTTTTGTTTACTCGATATACTTATTCTCCTCTTTTGTTATTACCCCAATTGATAAAAAAAAAAATATGGCTTCCAATTTTTTTCAACGGAGGCAAGTGTAAATGCAATAGGCTGTGTGAGTTTCCAGCAAGTTTAGCCATTGTTTGCAAGGAGCAATAATTTAAAAGGCAAAACCAGGTTGATTTTCCCCTAAGACATGATTGTGCCTTTATAACATTGGCCAGATTCACCGGCAATCTGCAAATTCCGGCAGTTTCCGGGCTAGTAGTTGTATACGTTATGGTCTGTATGCTTACTTACGATCTTTCCTCTGCACATCGTGCCCAGTTGTAATTGTTCTACAGGTTCCTTATTTTCATTTTGGTTCTTTTTTTCTTAAATTTATTTTGCACTTTTCAATGAATGGTCATCAGTAGGTTAACAGTCGATGGTGCCATTGGTGCTTAACATTGATGTTTTGAAACCATCAATGGTTTACACCCTTCAAAGCACAACCTTGCTGTGGGTAATACCAGGTGGCGACCAAGTTGGGAAGGGGGCATTGGGGACAGGAGTAAGCTCCGTGCCTTGTGCCAATGGAAGTTAAAAAATGATCCCTGCTTCTCAGCCATTGATGCTGTAGTATAATCGGATCTTTGACATTGTGAGTAAATCAATAGATGGCAAACACTCAATGGTTGTTTACCATCAATAGTTGGTGGTCATCACTAATCTCTATAGGGGTCTCTTTGGGTGCCCGATGGCCTCCCTACAGTTGAGCTACCAGCAGTCATTACACCAACGTCGGAATCCCGACTGTTAAAACCCTAATAGTGGGGAACCCGACTGACAGTTTATTCTCCCTCGTAGGTTGCTGGCACAGCGAGCTACCAAGCCCACAAGTGGCTTTATTGCAATTGCCCCAATGTCTAAGTCCCGGCAGTCAGTCTAATGACTGGTGGAATCCCGACTGTGCGCTATTCCACACTTATTTCTTTATGGTTTCAGTCTATTACCTAATTTTACAGTTTATTGGGACCTACTGTTGTCTAGAGTACTTTTGTGGGAATTTATCTGTATAATGCTTTGTTTTTCCATGTTACACTGAACTTAAACACTAAGAGAGCGATAACATTTGTGGCAGCCAGTCCTTCCTCACCTACAACTTTAAACTGTACACTCCATAACCTCAATTATGGGCACATTTTACTGTATTATTTTTGTTAATAAGAAGTCCATATCACTTTGTAATGTGAAACAAGTTGACCGTTTTACAATTCTTGCTGAACCTAATATTACAAGAATAACTAATAGTGTATATATCAGTGAATGTGGTAACCGTTTTGGGTTGGATTAACACTCTATTCCGACAACTTTACACACATTGCCTTTGGGACACTTTTCAGGTTAAGGAACTTCTTAATATAGTAAGCTGGTTTTTATTAAAAATAAATCATTGCTGATCTGTTTGCTGTATTGCAGTAACCACTGACATGATGTAGGTTCTATGCTTAAAAGCTGTCATTGTAACATTTGTCATTTGTTTGCAGGAGTTTGCCGCACTGACAAAAGAGCTGAATGCATGCAGGGAACAGCTTCTTGAAAAAGAAGAAGAGATTTCAGAACTGAAAGCAGAAAGGAACAACACAAGAGTAAGTGCTGATTGTTTATCTCCCAACATTGAAGAGACAGAAGAAGGGACACTGCGCGCCCAAAATTTTGGGGGCGTAGCCTAGCGACTAGGGGATGTGGCCTATACTTGTGATGCACAAACAAGGCCATGCCCCGGTTTCACTGCTGTTGGGACCTGGCCAGCAGCACTGAGCTGCTAGCCATGCCCCCAGCCCCTCTGCGACAGTTGGGAGGTATGTGATTGTAACTGTTCAATCGTGTAGTATAGTTCCTAAAAAAAATATATTATTATATTCATGTGATGACAGTATATGAAAACAGTCTAGAAAATCTTCCATCCTTTAAATCCAGCATTCTCAACCTCTGTCCTCAAGGCACACTTAGGGGGGTATTCAATCGTTGTCGTGCACCCGCAGCCATCTCCCGACGGGGGAGATGGCTGCGGGGCCCTATTCAATGCTGTCTTCCCCGACAGCATTGAATAGGGTTTCACCGCAGAACGAGCCCGACATCACAAGCTGTCGGGCTTGTTCTGCCGAGAAAAGCCGGAAATAGGCGAGCTCCTGGCCGGAGCTCGTCTATTTTTGTCATCAACTCGCGGCCAAGCCCCCTTCTCGCCGCTCGGCGGACGGGACATTGAATCCCGACTGCCGAGCTCCGGGCGAGCTGACCGAGAACGGGACAGCCGTTCCCCTAACATTGAATACCCCCCTTAGTCTGGGTACACACCTAAAGATTTATCTGTCCAATCTGGTAATGTATGGGAGCAAATGACAAGCCAGCATTTGTTCCCTAACGCTGGAAAGCAGACGATGGTGCTTCCTAAAAAATGGTTAAAGTTGTTTGTTTATCTGAACAACCGTTTTTGTCCATTTTCCAACATTTGGGAACAAATGGTTGACGGTCATTTGCTCCCATTCAGTACCAGATTTTGGGTCTTACCATACAAATTGGACAGATAAATCTTTAGGTGTATATCCAGCGTAACAGAGCTGGTTTTAGTGATATCCAGGCTTCAGCACAGGTGTTGAAATCAAAACAGCTTAAGTGTTAATTAAGTCACCTGTGCTGAAGCATGGATATCACTAAAACCTGGACCGTTAAGGGGCATACACATGGGGCGATGTGAGGGCTATTTCTAAGTGATCTGACTAGATTGCTCAGAAATTAAACAAGGATCGCTATTTGTGTATGCCCGCGGCGACGACGAGCTGTACTTAAGCACAGTGCCAGATTAAGCCTTCGGGGGGCCCAGGGCACTTTAGACAGGGGGGTCGCCTTGCATTTGTCATTACTGGCCGCAAACTGCATGGGAGAATATCACACTGTCCAAACACAGAGTAAAGGCAGTATAAAATTGGTCAATGGGTAACTGCTTACTCTGTAGGACTGTAGTCCCAGTGCTGTCTCTGATTAAAAACCCTCCCATGACTAGGCTGCTGTTGCTGTCCTCCATGGGTCTGAGAAGCATGTAATGAGCTCCACCAATCAGAGCTCAGCATAAACCTCTCAGCCTCTGCCATCTTCTGCAAAGTGTCATGTCATGTTAACTCCCAGTAATGCACTGCACACTTGTGCAGACAGTGTGCCTTGGCACCCCATGCTCAGCACCATAAATCATTGTCACATTGGTGAAGCTGCAGCACTACTACACTCCCATGCACAAAACCTTTTGCTAAAAAAATATATTTTTTAATAAAAATACATGCCAACCACAGGGGGCCCCTAGCTAGAGGGGGGCCAAGGGGTACTGACCCCTTTTGACCCTGCTTTAAAACGGCCCTGCTTAAGCACATTGCTCAGCACAGGCTCTTCCGTCGCCCTGTGTGTACAGGGCTTTAGTGTACCTTGAGGACTGTGGTTGCAGTAGCGTATATATGAGTGCAACTGCACCCATTTCTTAATACTTACCCTCTGGAGTCCCGCAACAAAGGCAGGATCGCTGCTGGAATTGCTGAAAAAATGTCTGAATGCGCATGTGCAATAGAGTGTGAGCGCTTTATTGCTCAGATTGCTCTATTGCGCTGGGTGGTCGGGATGCTGTGGCTGGGAGAGAGGAGGGGGCCCACTGGAGGAGGCTGTACATGGGCCTTCTTCTTTCTTGAAGCACCCCTGCGTGGTTGGGAATGGCTGCTTTAAAAAAAAAACAGTGTAATGAATAAGAGACTGACGTAGCTAAAATTTTGTCAAGAGGTACAGGTTGAGTATCTCTTGTCCAAAATGCTCGGGACCAGAATATTGGATAATGGATTATAACGTATTTTTATATTTCAATGAGGTATCTTGCATTTATGTTGTACAAACACGTAAAAAAACATGCCACAAATCTATTTTATATGTGCATAAAACACGGTTTCAAAACATGAAATAAAGTTTGTGTACAAACTCAGACACTTAATTTGAATACTAAGCAATCATTTTCTCGCACATATTTAGTGCCAGTTACATATTATGTCCTCAGTAGTGCTTTAAGTAAGAACATTTTTTTCCCCTCACTTTCTGTAATGTATGGTTTTCAGAGTAATGTAGGGGCCTAATTCAGACTCAATTGCACTTTTGTGAAACTTCAAAAAACTGCATGATGCCAGCACAGGGCAAAGCCGCACCGCTTGCGGGCACATTGCTAAAGTGCAGGCACTTTGCTACACAGCAAAATTCTCACACATTTCTAGCTGCCCATGGCGTGTAGGTCAGCCATGTTCCGGGTTGCTGCAGCTGCATCTGGTTGTCCGGACCGATCCCAGCACTGAAACCGCGATCTCCTGCGATCACTGTTTCAGGGCTCGCACACGCTGGCTCCGATGTGCATGCATAGAAGTGTGGAAATTGCTGAATAGTGATTTTCACATTCCTGTGGCCCACTCTGAATCAGGCACTAAGGGCCAGATTCTCTAAGCTTCAAAAGTGATAACATGGAGAGAGATAAACAGCCAGCCAATCAGCTCCTACCTGCCATGTCACAGACTGTGTTTGAAAAATGTCAAGTAGGAGCTGAATGGCTGGCTCTTTATCACTCTCCATTTTATCACTTTTGAAATTTAGAGAATCTGGGCCAATGTCTTCAGTTTATCTCTGATAAAAAAAACAATATCATTTAATCCATTATTGTATACAAAACAATTACCTACTAGTGTTACAAAAGTCAAGAACACAAAGATAGAACATTTTTAAATGGTATTTAATATAACTAGAAAGTCACAAAAGTTGAGTTAAAAATAAAAAAAAAATATTATGAAACCATAAACACACAGAAAATGCGTGGTTGGCTTCTTATTAGCAGCAGGCCTAGTGACCAAAACTGACATTTTGGCAGTCTACTACAGTACATTCAGTTTTCAAAGTTATTCTGCCCAGACTGAAATCATGACAAAGGTGAATTGAGTATGGCTTGTTTTAATTGTACATTTTTATGCATAGGGTTTTTTAAGCTCCGTAACCTTTACTCTCTATACTGCAAATACCTATATACAGTATAACTGTTAAAGTAGCTTAATGAGGATTGTTTTTTCTATTTGCATCCACAATTTCTACATTTTAAATGTGAAGATTTCCCAGTTACTTTGATTTGATTTTTGTTTTACCACATCCAACTCTTTGCCGCAGTAGATACTGAATTATTTACCTTAAATTCCACAGCTTTTATTGGAACATCTGGAGTGTCTTGTTTCAAGACACGAAAGATCCTTGAGGATGACGGTGGTAAAACGCCAAGCGCAGTCCCCCTCGGGTGTTTCCAGTGAAGTGGAAGTTCTCAAAGCTCTAAAATCTCTTTTTGAGCACCATAAAGCTCTAGACGAAAAGGTATGTAACCATGCATTACACACGGTGGCTTTCACAACTGAACAAGATCATGTCATTCTGTATGCATGTGTATCTGTGCCCAAAGATGATCAGGGTATAAAACTGAAAGCACCCTGCTTGCCAGAAGTGACACGGACTGGAATATTACAGCTGTTATATCTAAGTTTGCCTTCAGTTTGTTGGACATCCCTTTCACTGATAATGTTGAGTACTGTATCTAATGCATACATACATGACAAACTAACAAACACAAGTTAGTATCTAGTTAAGCATACAAGTCTTTAGGAAATTCCATTGATATCAAAAATGTTAATTGAGCTGTAGACTAATTTTATATTGATAGTGTATTTCATGGCTGCATATGCTATAAAGCTTTAGGACAGTGGTTCCTAATATTCTTGAATCCCGGCACCATGGTGTGTTTTTTCTTGGCAATCCTAGGATAATTTTTTTATTGGTTAATGTAGAAAATAAGTTACATTAAGTACATTTTGCCTACCTACCATCCCCAGGTTCAGAGTTGTGCTTCTGAGTATCCACATGTTGTATGATTGGCAGCTACCAGCTCTGCTATAAATTATTTAATTTGGTCCTGGATCACCAACCCGAGACACCCCTGCTAGAGCCTTGTAGCACCCCAGGGTGCCACAGCACACAGTTTGTAAACCACTGCTTTAGGTTAAAATATGGTTGGAGAATAAAGGTGGAAGACAGTCATGTCTGAGATTGTAGCTGTTCCCCCAATTTTAAATGTTCCATGTTAGAATTGTCATAGGTTATTGGTTAGTACAGTATCATTTTGGTGCTTTCTGAGAACAGATTTAAAGTACAGGGGTATACTATGTTATATTTATTTGTATAATCAGTGGGGTAATACCGAAATATGGCAATATTAAAACATCATCATATGTACTTTTAAATGTATATTTAGCCATACCTATCAACTTAAACAAACTGACTCATATATATAATACAAAAACATAAACCACTGCCTACTGCAAATGATAAAGACATAGAACAAGTATAAAACTAGAATCCCTAATGTACTATGGATTCTATTGTACTGATTATTTTTTTATTTAAATATATAAGGCCAGATGCAGCAATCACCTAAAAAAAAAAACTTGCGATGTTTGTCGCCAACTCCGCATGCATACTGGCATTTACGAAGGCCCATAAGCTTCAATGGGATTTACTGATTTTAAAAACGCGTTGCCCACTGCATTCAAACCACTGAATGTACCGAATTCTGGCTTTGGTGCATATGGGGGCTGTGGACAAACCTCCAAAAACTGCATTTTAAGAGGTTTGGCCCTCTTTTTAAAGGTGGCCACACATCAGAAAGATATTGTACCCAATCATACAATTGTAAAAATGGATTGTATGCAGATTGTGTGCACATCATGTGTACACAATCATACAATCACACAATCTCCTGGCCCCAGGAGATTGGAGGATTGGTCTTCTGATCTGACATGCTGCACGTCCGATCAATTGGGATTGGGAGCAGATTGCATGTGCTTTTAAACATGCAATCTGTCTTTAGATGTGACACTCCCTCCCTGACTAGCAGAGAAGAGAGGTGCAGCTTCCGGGCGGCCCGTGGCAGTGAGAAGTATCCAAGCGTCAGACGGGTGGGCAGCTGTAGAGAGTGGTGGACTTCCTTTTGCACAATTCTGTCACTACTCTGAAAGAGGGTTGCTGCATTCGGGATATTTAATAATGGCATAACACAGCAGATGTGAGCAGATTAGTAGTTGTGGCAACCTGTAAATTAAAAAAAAAAAATGGATTTTTGGTACTCCTATCCTTTTGATCCTTTTGATCCTAGTAGGCCAGCCCCCTATTTAAATGAAGCTTCAATCATACAATCATACAGCAGATTGTGAGTACTGTACATTGTGTGTCCAAAAAGCACCAAGGACTGCTAGGGAGTTTAAGGGAACTTGGACACAATCATGATTGTAATGCTGCCCATACATATGTGTGCTATCGAATGCAATCATTCCATTCCATTTCGGCCAGATAAATTCGAATGATTGCATGCATTTTTAAACTGACATTAGACGCGATGCGCAGGCACGCTGTCGAATGTCGCATCAATAGATATTATGAGCTGCACATAGTATTTATTGAATTGCATGAGCAATCGCATGTGGTTTTTAACCACATGCGATTGCTCGAATGCAATCAGCGGCGGGGTCGGGGAGCGGGGCGCTTGTTCCTTAATGCTGGGGACCGGAGGGACTCAGCAGCAGCAGGGGAGGTATGGCGGCTGTGTAGCGGGGGCCGGAGTGGTGGAGCTTTCAGGTGGCGGGACTCGGCAGTGGCAGCAGATGGCTTTGAAACACTGGATGACCCTCTGATTGGCTGAGGCTCTCTCAGCCAATCAGAGGGCTGTCCCAGTGTTTCAAAGTCACTGCTGCTGCTGACAAGTCCCACCGCCTGAAAGCTCCACCACTATGGTCCCCAGCTCCGGTCACCGCCTACACAGCCCCACATCACCCCTCTTCCATCACCCGATGTCCATCGCAGGATGGCATGCGACATTGGGTGCTGCACTGGGCACCACTTGATTCGATGGGACATTGCATTGCGATGTCGCATCTCATCACACACATATGCATGGGCAGCATTAGACCGCTCTTTCTGATGTATGGCCACTTTTAGTTTGCTGAATCTCGACCCATAGTCAGGTAAAAATATATATTTAGACAAATTCTATATATTTTATAGTAGAAAATGGGACAGTTCGGATATAGAGAGGGACAAAGGAAAAGATTGGTCAGCATATGTACCAGGGGCAGAACTCACAGCGGGCCTGTCGCAAGAAATGGCCTCCACACCGTGGCATTATGCGAGCCAGCCAGCCAGCCAAAGCCAGTACTAATGAGTCAAACTACCTCATAGAATTCCATCACCACGCTGCGGGACATCAAAAGTAGAGAGAAGTCTGTCCACCCTTATTAGAGGTAGAGGGGAGGCTCCTCCCTTTCCCACCACTGTGCATGGTGTGTGGCAACAGCATTTAGGCACAGCCGCAAACTGACACTCCTAGTTTACTGCCAGTGTTAGTCATGAGACGCAGAGGGAGTTTTATGAATCAGCATCTAACTGCCATTTGCAGGCTATGTATGACTGGTACTTTATCTCCCTACACTTTATCTCTATTAATCTTTAATCTAGCTTCTCTGGATTATTAAACCCTGTACTCTGTTTCATGTATACAGAAATATGTACAGTATTAAGCCTTGGAGATTCATAAAGTTGAGAGAGATAAAGTACCAGATAACTACCATATTTAATGCAATGCTGCCCTTACTGACAGCATTGAAGGCTATCCGATCTGACCTTTTTTTAAAGTCGGATTTGTTTTGTCAGAAAACGGCCGTGGATTGTCGGTCGTTTTCCAACATTTTGTGTCCGTTTTCAACTATTTCAAGACTTTCCAACACTTGACTGTCGGTACTTTGAATATCAACAGTCAAATGACTGTCAGAAGCCGGTGAAAACAGCTGGGATTCCGACTGTCGGGATGCTCGGACAGTCAGAATTACAGATTGAATAACCCATTGTGTTTGAAAACTGAAAGTTAGGAGCGGACTGGTAGTTTATCTCTCTCCGAGGCTTAGTACATATGCCCATCAGTCTTTTGACAATGTATGGCATAATGAAGAAATGATGACTGTCAAGTAAAAACACACTGTGTCTTTCATGGACTCATTATAGGCAACATTTCTGTGCAGTGCCACAGTGGGAACAGGATAAACCAGGCATTGTGCCAAATATGAGATGAAAATAATTACTGAAATACAGTATTTTCCCAGGGTCACCATTATCTGAACATAACCGCTTGTTGTGAATGCTGCAAGCATTATATTAGAAGCAGAGTACCCGCTGACACTTGGTGCATTTAAAACTGCAAATGCAAACTCCAGTGGAACTGAATGTCAAGCATGCACTTATTTAACTTGTATTCTGGAGGTGCAAATACAGAGGTTGTATGTCTCTAGCGCACCAGTGAATTTCAGCCCAGACTGACACAAATTGAACCCTCACCACATGGGTTCGTGGGATACAGAATACAAAACAATGAAATTGTGCAGCCCTGGCGAAAAACACAATAAACTTATACAATAGTTTTGAAATCAATGATGTTTAATACCAAGTAGCCCTAAAAATTTGTAGATGAAGAAAATCGCATGTAACCCACACACTGGTAAAAAGACTCTGAGGACCATCAATGGCGGCAAGAGAAACATCAAAATCCCCGTCCGTTCGGCAGCAGTGGTTGAACAGGACAGGACGGAGATTTTGATGTTTCTCCTGCCGCCATTGATGGTCCTCTGAGAGTCTTTTTACCCGTGTGTGGGTTACATGCGATTTTATTCATCTACAATTTTTTAGGGCTACTTGGTATTGCACATCATTGATTTCAGAACTATTGTGTAAGTTTATTGTGTATTTCGCCAGGGCTGCACAATTTCATTGTATTCTGGAGGTAACATCATTGACCACATTGCCGTCAACTTGTGTTAATTGCATTCACTGGAGCAGAAAATATTAGGAGAACTGTAGGGAGAGGAAGGCAGAGTGAGGAGAGCCTGCCTTCAAGTTGCCTGCAGAGAGCTGGAGATTAGTGATCCTCAGAGGTGATCTTGAGAGAGCCTCATATAGGAGGAGAGGACCTCTTCAAGTCCTGTGATTATAGAAACACCGCCACTGGATTGAAGGTCATCATCTGCTTTTGCCCACCAGCCTTTTCTTCTCCTTGTCTTTCTCTTCCGGTCACCCTGGGTATCTCCCTGTCATCTTTTGTCCGACACCCCCTGCTTCTCCAATTCACCATCTGCCCATCACACACTGCTGTCACTGTAAACCTCTGCTCATCCCTCTTTGCCTCTCCCCCTGCCCATCACTCTCTGATTCTCCCCATCTCCTTCTCCCTGTCTCCCTCTACCTCTCCCTGTCTCCATTTTACCTTCACCCTCTGCCTCTTTCCATTAGGCTGTGCTTGGAGACCCATCAGTGGAGCCTCCAAGAAGTGCTGCTAACAAAAGACCTAGTAAATTTAAAGAGTATTAGTTGATTGAAGGGACACATTTGTTATAAGACACTGGGATGCTGTCTGTATTGTTTGGTGGTCACTTTGCGTACTACTGCATGTCATAATATGAATTTAGCATAGGGCCTGGAATAGAGGAAACCCAAATAATCATTGTGCACCTGAGCCCACCACTCACAAGTTTTGGCACGAATACGCAGTGTAATATTCTATTAAGTGCATGTGTATGGGACAGGCTTCCTGCCACTGTGCGTCATTTGACACCAGGGGCTCAGAAAGAAATTGGCACACACTAACTTACCCACCCCAGAAAAGAATGCATTTCTGTCAGGCCTATTAGGCTAATTTAGAATAGGGAAAAACCTCTGGACAGAGTTTCTAAGTTGTACTGGGATGTTAACAAACTATTTGTTTGTCCAGGGGCATGGGCTAATGACATATCGATGTCGGTAGAGCGCACCCCGCTTTCTACATACAATTGCATATAAACAAGGACCGTTCTTTACCACTGCCAAGAAATAGAAAATTAGGGATGGGATGGTCGGGAAAAACTTCCCAAAAGAGGCAGGTAACCTGACTTCCTTTCTAGTCTTACAACTTCTCCCCTGTCCCTGGTTGGCTATTCCTTCACTCATCAGATCACCTTAGCAACCATGCTACTTAAAGTGACAGCATCTCACAACCCTTTGGTGGTTTATGTCACCTCTTTGCTTAATCAGCCTTCGGTTTTCTTTATGTTCCTTTTTGATAGCCTATGAAAACAGTTGCATTTTAAATGTACACAGTCCATACTAAATATATAACACCCCCCCCCCCCCCAGCAGCCCTATCTTGCCCCAGACTCATGGATCTGACGAAGACCGTAGTCAAAATGCGTTGGGCATCTTCCACCTGAAGTCCTGCCGGTTCCCGGTCTGTGTGGTGTGAGGCTCCGGTGTCTTGGTCTAGGATCACGTGGTCTGTGGCTGAGCGGCGGTGCTCTGTGTTTATCAATCGGGAGGTCCTGCGGTGACTGTGCTAACTAGGGGGGCAGATTTATTAAGTTCAGTGAAGTGATAAACTGTCTGGTTTTTATCACCAGCCAATCAGGTCCTACCTGTGAAGTTACAGCCTTTGTTTGAAAAATGACAGGTAGGAGTTGATTGGTCGGTGATAAAAACCAGACAGTTTATCACTTCACCGAGCTTAATAAATCTACCCCTAGGCTGGCAAGCATATGATTTTAAACTGCAGTGTATGTGAGCTTTATTGTCCAGTAAATGTGCTCTTCATTATATTGCTGTTTTTTTTGCATATATATATGCTGTGGATAAGGGGTAGTGGGCGTTACAGACGGGAAGCTACTCTCCGCTCTGCCAGCTGCCGCCTGCGTTACGCTCAGTGCGCTGAGCACTGTCTCATTTTAACAGATGGCAGGTAGCAGCAGCTGCAAGAGCAGGACTCAGGGAGCGGGCGGGGGTGTGGACTGTATGGCTCCGACGCCTTTTGAACTCTCGGTGCCTGGAGCTCGTGCTCCACCGGCTCCACCCTCCCAATGTCCCTGATGTTAGGGGGGGGGGGGGTAAATATTCCAAAATGCCCAAGAATCAGTTACAGTGAAAGTAATGTGCAATGTGTGGCTGATATAATGCTGTACCTCCAACTAAAAGGATTGTACCACATCACAGGACCACAAACAGTGATACATGTCGGCCCCTGGAAGAGCGCATTTGAAACGATTAGCATTATCGGATATACCCATAATATATCGGCGTTTGGGTGTATAGTAGGCTCTAAGTAGTATTTTAAATTGCATCTCCATGAAGGAGGCGGAAATAAGTTGCTTATTTGGTGAGACTGACAACTTGATAATGGACTGTGACGTGAGGTCCGGGAAAGTGAGGTCGGTGCTCGTAAGCATAGAACCTGGAGAGTTTCTAGTGTCAGTGGACATCCAAGACACTTATTTACATGTGCCTATAGATAGTGAACATCAATCTACTGTGTTTTGCAATAGGAGAAACTCCCCTGCAATTTCATGCTCTACCTTTCGGGTTAGCCACAGCTCCGAGAGTTTTCACAAAAGTGATGGCTGTCATGGCAGCAGCTCTCAGGCTAAAAGGGATTGCGATTATTCCTTATTTGGACGACCTCTTGTTCAAGGCCGTATCGGCAGGAAAAATTGCAGGAACATCTGACGATGGCAACACTTTTTCTCAGAGAGGTGGATGTTGAATCTTCCGAAGTATCATCTAACACCCACTCAGAAACTTCAGTTGTTGGGTGTGATCTTGGACACACATCTTCATTGTGTGTTCCTTACAGAGTCCAAGGCAATAGACATTCACCGGTTGGTGCGGTCGATTCTCCAATCGCCAAATCCAACAATTTGGCAGAGTTTCACTTTTGGGCAAAATGGTAGCAACTTTTGAGACTCCCCAGTTGGCAAGGTTTCACTCAAGGCCCTTTCTGTGGAACATTCTGGCCTGTTGGTCAGGGAACCCGAAAACAGTGAAACAAGAACCGCTGTTGCTGTCTCAGAAGACAAGGAGCTCATTGATCTGGTGGACGGATCTGGAGTCTCTGCAAATGGGGCGTTCCCTTCGCTTGTGGGATTGGCTGGTCCTCACAACCAATGACGGACGAAAGAGAAAAGGGGCTTTTGTAAGAACTTACCGTTCTAATCCCTTTCTCTGAATCCATCCTGGTGACACAGCGATCCCTCCCTTACGCTCAGTAAATAATGCCATTTCATGTGTTATCATGTTATATGGTTATTATGTGCTTGTGCATATTAATATGTTCAGGCGTTGTACTGCATAATGTATCCTAGTGTGCTTTAGAAATTGAACTGAGGAATGCTGGGATGCAGAATGGGGAGCCTGCCTCTCAAAGAAGTCAGCATAGGTGCCTTGCTGCTGCGGAACCTCCTACATCCCCAAGGTTGAGCTGTGACACCAGGATGGACTCAGAGAAAGGGGACATGGCCTAATTATGGGGTGTGGCCACATCCCATTATTAGGTCACGCCCCCAAAATGTTTATGGGGGGGTGAAAAAACACTCTAAAGTCGATGGGGAAGTGTTATTGTCCGCAGCAGCACACACCTACAGCATGTGATGACTGTAGGCTCAGCATGAGCTCTCACGCTGTCGGAGGGATGGAGGGGGAAGGGTGGGTCAGACCTCCAGCAAGCCCAGGCCCGGGAAATTAGTAACGGCTCCCCCTTTCTCGGCAGCCCTGTGTGTACGTGAACACATCCCCTTGCATGCGGCTGTCCTGACCATGGAATGATTTTTTTTTCTGTGTTCATGGATAAAAGTCTATACTTCCCTTCCCAGGGGAATGCCAAGTATTTTTTAGGACGCCCATAAAACGCTGGGTGTTCCCCTGTCCGCCCCCAGACCTCCCTGTCCACAGCGAACGGCCCGGCGAGTGTGAAACTCCTGGGGTTTGCGCATGTGCATATTAGTGCATTCACATGTGCAAAGCCCCTACCAGTGGACACAGGCCGATTTTGGACATTAACAAAGGGGTCTGAATTTAACCCAATGGGGGAAATTTACTAAGATGTGTATTCTACTTCACATGTGATGTTGCTATGGGCAACCAATCAGAATCTACTTATTTATTTAGCACCCTCTAGAACAGGCATGTCCAAACTGTGGCCCTCCAGCTGTTGTGAAACTACCCATCCCAGCATGCCTTGTCATAGTTTTAGCATTCCCTAATAGCAAATCTGTGGCAAGGCATGATGGGAATTGTAGTTTCACAACAGCTGGAGGGCCATAGTTTGGACATGCCTGCTCTAGAAGATAGTAGACTGGATCTGATTGGTTGCCCATAGCAACAACACATGTGAAGTAGAATACACATCTTAGTAAATTTCCCCCATTGTGTTTTGCCCAGTTGCCACTTGGTGCACATTCTGTTTTACACAGTTATTGCAGCCTTAAACAAACATTTGCTGTACCCTGGGCATTGCTAGAATAATGTTCTAAAGATATATATTCTGTAAGGAAGATATTTCCTTGAATACGTAGTAATAAAAGTACAAGGTTTTCTGTTATGAAAGAGGAATCATCAGAACCTTAATAATATGCAGAATAAGGTGTTCTAAAGGTATTGTGCAGGTGTAAAATAGCAATTACTCCGGCTGCCTAGGACTCATATTGTGCTTTGTAATTTGTTTGACTAGAGCACAGCATGAAGTGCATGTTTCTGCTTGGCTAAGACCAGAGTTGCGCTATGTAAATCAGTATTCACAGGCGAGAACATTAGGAGGCAGGGGAAAGATATATTTAGCACAGTTATGAAAGCGGTGCATATGCTCAGCAGTTGCCAACAACAACCTTAAAATCTCTTCTATCGCCATAACTACCTAACATCCAAAGTCTTATAAGCTGAACAGGGTTTGTGTACATTAATTGACAAAACAATTTTGTTCATTTTGCTGTTTTTTTACTGTGCGGTGTGGCCGGGCCCTGCAGAAGTGTTCTGTATGTGTATTTCCTGAAATTCTTCCGTCGCTCCGCAGCATGCTACGGTAGGACTTGGTGGCTGTAGCCCCACCACTATTGCGTGGCCAGGTGCATAGTGCCTGTGTGCAGATTGCTTGAGGCCAAGGGGGTTCCGCTGAACCAGACCTGCATGACCTATGTGTGTGGCCCCTGCCTAACAGCAGTTAATAGCCAGCTTCTGAATGTTGCACTAAAGCCCCCCCCCCTCTTTATTTAATTGATTTATTGTTATTTCAGACCATTTTAGTCCTTTCCATTTTTTCCTGAAAGTGGACGACCCAGAATAGGCTTCCAGATCAAGATTCTGGTCTCCATTCACTCTATTGCATGTAGCACCTGGCTGGCAGCCGCATCCAAGTGCAGTTAATAACCAGCTTCTGAATATTGCACTAAAGTCCCTAGACCCCCCCCCCCCCCCCCCCGGGCTTCCAAAGCGACAGGGTCGCATACGGTACATAGGGGCAGATGTATTAAGCCTTAACAAGAAATAAATGCAAGGTTGATAAAGAGAGATAAACGTCCAGCCAATCTGCTCCTTACTGACTTTTTTCCAAACACAGCCTGTAACATGGCAGTTAGTATGTGATTGGCTGGATGTTTGGATTCGGTATGAAATCCCGACAGTCAAAATCCATCACGGATCCCTCCCAGCATGCCCTGCGGCAGGCTCCGGCGCTCTGCGCATGCCTCAGACCCGGAAGTCCAGCACCGGCACCGCATCGCAAGGGACAGCTTTTATCGCAAGAGCTGTCCCTTGCGTTAATAACCGCATATGTTCGAGCATATGCGGTTATTAATAATGCGATGCCTGGCGATAATGGGCAGCGGATGTTATAACATCCCGCCCATAGTCATATTTCTGTAATCAAATTTAAAGCCTTGTGGTGGCACACAGGAAAAGGCTTTTTTGAGGCATGTATTAAAGACACTATAGAAGTTGTTCTAGTGGTCCCAAATTGCAAGAACTTCAGGACTTTACAGGCAACTTATCACCCAGGTTTATGGACTGTGAGACTACCTTTTATTCTAGTTTTTATATTAGGACAATATATACACAGCATGCATATGTATCTTTGTACATCTCTGTGGTTTTATATTTTCTGATTTTTTTAAATAAAAAATCTAAAACAATGTAAAAAAAGAAAATGCTGACAAGTCCAGTATATTTATTGTGTTTGTGGTAAATATAAATAACTGATGTGTGGTACTTTTGGCTAGAAAGAATGTGGGGGAATAATAAATGGCAGTGAATGGGGATTTGCTTTTCTGTTTGAGAAGGTCGCCTCCCAGAGAGATTACAGTACAGTCTGCTCTAATAAAGGGGTGTACACGGGGCGATTGCTCTAAGCAGCTTTGACTACATTCTCAAAATTTCTTAGCATGTTTCCCTGAGTTGCCCCATATGTACACAGGTGCTGATGATAGCGATGCGCAGTCCCGGAGAGTCAAATATTTTGAATAGACACTGCAGTGTCTATTGGGCTGTATGTGTGGGCTGCTGCTGGGGATGGCTGGCAGCAACATCACGATTTTGACTAAGCAAAATCACTACAGCCCGTGTGTACACCCCTTAAATTGTCATGTGACGTTCTTTTATTACTAAACAAGTGTTGGCCCTTTAAATAATGGCATATAATACGCATAGAGGTTTCATTTAAAAATCTGACCAGATACCTAACTGTGCTGTTAATTGAAAATTATCAGTTTCATTTGGTGTTAATTGCTTCTAGCAATATTAATAATTATTTTGAACATGTTGTTAGCTTGTATGCTTCCAAGTATATGAGATGAGCGTGGCTAATACATTTGCTAGAATTTTAACTGCATACTGAAGATTTCTCTTTCCCACACAGTGTAATAAATATATAGGATGTAAATATATAGGATACTAGAGTAGTCAAATTGGTCATTTTTATGGCAGAGTAAAATGAATTCATAATCTTAAACTTCAGAAATTTCTGAAAATAAAAATATATTGATCATTTATACCCCTTTTTCCACTGCCACTATAAATCATAATTATTGCAGTGAGAACCCGGGAGCTGCTCAGTGGAAAAGGTATAAACCGGGTCCAGTGACCTGGGAATTTGGGGGGGTTGGTGCAATATAAACAGAGCCGACCATAGGCAAACTAGGCAACTGCCTAGGGTATTTGGAATGCCTAGGGGCATCAGCAGCTTCTGCTGATTAAAATGATATGCAGCATGCCTATATTCTGTGTGTGAGTGAGGCTGTATCTGCATATGAAATAGTGTATTCATGGAAATCACTGTAACATAGCATTCCGTATGCAGGTACAGCCATAGTCACACACCGAATATAGGCATGCCGCATATCATTTTAATTATCGGAAACTGCTTGTGTCCTGATCACATAACAATGCAAATAAGATGAATTTTCAGCAAAAAAGGTGCCCGATGTTAGCAGAACTGGCCAGTAGCTGCATGGCCTATTGAAGCAAGATGTATGAGGAAACATCTGTATCCAAGCAGAGGCAGAGGTCCCAGTGTTAGCGGCTGTGCGAGTGCTCTCTGCGAGTGGGTTGGTTGTGCAATAGTGTTCGGCATATGTGTAAGGGCATAGGCGAATCTAGGGGGTGGTCCGGGGGTGCACTGGACCACCCATTAGCCCATTTTGTAGCTGAGGAATGGGGCTTTCCAACGAGCCCAGCCCTGTGTCTCTACCCCCCTGGGAACCGGAGATACTGCCAGGCAAAGCTGGAACGTTTTCCCTATAGGATAACATGGGACCCGCTAATTCCGACCTCCACCCAGTTCAACGGCTGCCAGTTCCCCCTTCGGCATCACTGAAGCTCGAGGTTGATCTCAGTCGAACCCAAATCGCTGGGCCTTCAATCTGATACCAGGCTGGATCCATATGGGTTAATTGGTTCCAGGGATATTGAGGTTAAACCGTTTTTTTTCCCAATTCCTAAATGTAATTTCATGACTGTTTATGTTCTTTGAGGGCAGATTTCTCTGGAACCAAACAGCCCAATTTCACGGGACCAAAATCATTCGAAGCCAACTCAAAAGTTCTTCAATACGATACTGGTCTTATGTTAATGTGTTAGTTGGTTCCAAAGATATAGCTGGTTGGTTAAAGGGGGTAGGGAGAGGGGAGTGGTTGTCTCTCCCCCTCACACCAGAAAATGCAGGGACTAGGCTGGTGTATAAGGGGTCAGCCTGGGAATGTCCCTGCATGATCCTGGGACCATATTCCCGGGTAAATCCCTGCATTTTCTGTTGTGAAAGGGGTATTATTTCAAACAGCCGTGACCTGCAGTGCTCTGAATACAGCCGGGCAGCCCCCTTCTCTCTGCCCAGCTGTCAATGACTGTCACCCCTGCAGCTTCCGCTCCAATTCTTCTCCCCGCTTTCACCTCAGGCCGCCCCCCCTTTAATCAGGTGGTGCCGGTGCCCGGCGTGCTCCCCCGATGTCACGCACTACAACAGCGCGCGCAATATTTCAAATGTCCACTCGGCTAGAGGGGACACCAGGCGTGCTCTGCGCTGCGCTCTGCTCCTCTCCCCATAGAAGCAGCTGCTCTCCATCTCTCCCTGCAGCAGCAGCGAAGGCTCATATAAAAATTTGCAGTAAGTGGCACTTTTGGAGGCATTGATTAAGGGACGCTACAAGTGGCGGTATGCGGGGGCATTACGCATAATGTGTGGCTTAATGTGTAAGGGGCATTACGGTGTGCAGTATCATGTGTAATGGGTACTATGGTGTGCAGCATCATGTGTAATGGGTACTATGTTGTGCGGCATCATGTGTAATGGGTACTATGGTGTGCGGCATCATGTGTAATGGGTACTATGGTGCCATCAAGCAAGAACCCCCTAGCAATGAGTACGTAGGTAAGCAGAACTTATGTGGCAAATGTGTAATGGGCATTACGGTTTGTTATATAGTATGTAATGTGTGGCACAATGTGTAATGGGCATTATGGTGTGGCCTTATGTTTAATTGGCATAACTGCGTGTGGCTTTATGTGTAATGGGTATTACGGAGTTTGCTAAAATGTGTAATGGGCATTACTGTGTATGGTCTAAAGTGTAAAACCACACCCTTTGTGATGCCACGCCTCCTTCCCATTAGGCCACGCCTCCTTTTGCCGCGTGGCTATGCCGCGCAAAGGTCCCCTTGCTATTATGTCCAGATCTGGGACCACCCCTTACCATAATTGTAGATTCGCCTATGTGTAAGGGGCATATGTGTGCCGTGTATGAATGCATTAGTAATGTGCAACGTATGTGTAAGGGACATTACGTGTATCATTATGTGTATAAGGGCATTAATAAAGGTTGGCGTCATGAGTAAGGTGCATTAAGTTTATAAGAGCATGAATAATGTACGGCATATGTCTACATGGCATTATGTGTATATGGACATTAATAAAGGTTGGCATAATGTGTGATGCGCATTATGTTTATAAGGACATTAATAATGTACAGTATGTCATGTGTAAGGGGTATTACTGTGTGGAATTATGTGTATAAAGGCATTACTAATGTGTGGAATTATGTGTACAAGGTGCTCTACTGTTTGGTGTAACATAGAATGGGCACTACTCTGTGGTCTAATGGGAAAAAAGAGCAATTCAGTGTGATTTAATGTGAATAATGGGCACGACTGTGAGAAGTAAAGTATATAAGGTTAAGTGATTTAACGTGAATAAGGGACACTATCGCATGATAAAATGTGAATAAAGTTGCACTACTGTGTGGCATAATTTTAATTGGGGGTACTATTGTGTGGCCATGCCCCTTCCCAGTGAGAACACACCCCTTTTTGGGATGCGCGCCAAATGTGTGCACTGTTTCTATTTAAAATACAGAGGGTAGGAGCACCAAAATGATGAATTCTGTGATGAGTGATGATGGTGCTGGGAAAGGGGTGCAGGGTCAGAGGTGGAACTAGTGGCAGTGCTAGGGGGCACCAGCCCAAATCTTGCCTAGGGCATCATATTTACTTGGGCCGGCTCTGAATATAAATGTGTAAGGTCGATGCGACTCGGCACCCGTTTACAGCATAGGGAGAGCTGTTGCTAGGAGATGATTTAATTTCCAAGTGCAAGGCCTGCACCTGTGATTAGTAACGTCCTATTGCCAACTTTTGGAATGCCCAAATGCGTCTGTGCATCTGCTGTCAGGCTACTATGGGATTAGTATAATGCATGGTTGAATCCTAGAATGCAAGTTTAGTACATTTCTAATGAAAACGTAAAGAAGAGGTGATTTAACCACTTTAAGGGGCAGATTAATTACCTGTTGGCCCCTGATTGGCCGGAGCACCGATTTAAGTATTATTCACAACGAGCTTTGGGTCTAATTCAGCACCCATCAAAGAAGGGCAGAAATCTTATTTGTCGATTTCTGCTCTTTGCACATGCACTAGACATGAAACTGCGATCCAAGTCGAAGGGTCAGCGGGGGATGGGGACAGGCCGTTATGGGGGCATTGCGTTGGCACTGCAGGGGCGTGGGCAAGACAACCGAGGCGTGTCTGGAACATTTACAGGGCTAGATCGCTCAGCTGTGTGCTGAGCAATGTGTCAGCACCATGTCTAGGTCAACATTCATTAGGTCGACACCCTATGGTCGACAGTTAGTAGGCCGACACCAGTCAACATACTCATGGTCGTCAGGGTCTGAAGGTCAACACAAGCTTTAGGTCGGCAATGGGATGGCCGACAGTGAAAAGGTCGACACAAGTTTTTCATTGTTTTTTTTCTTGGTCCGACATGTGCAGACAGGCGGTATTACTTGCCCTATCATCCACTAGGGCGTGGTGGGAGAATAAAATAATGTGCCGGGCGTAGTGAGGCACCGTGCGCAAACCTTAGCGAGCGTAGGCGCTGCACTTTCTTAGTGTCCGTGTCTACTGTGTTCACATTTGGGGGAAAAAAACATGAAAAACTCATGTCGACCTTTTGACTGTTGACCTAAAGCTTGTGTCGACCTTTGGACCCTGTCGACCATGAGTATGTCGACCATTCAGTGGTGTTGACCTACTGACTGTTGACCATAGGGTGTCGACCTATTGAATGCCGACCTAGACATGGTCGACCTAGCATTCCATAACCGTATATCGCTACATGTGTTGCCCCATTAGACATTGTCAACCCGGGGTCAGGATACCCATAGCAAGGGGGCTCCATTTTTCGCAGAACAACCAGGGAGTGAACATTGATAAGTATAACATGAGTACAACGCTTCGTATCTCTGGGGTAGATTTATTACTGGGTGATCAGGGGAATATGCGCTTTCCCCGTGCGTTTTGGCAGGGGATAGCGTTTCCCCTGATCTATGACCACCGCTGAGCGGGTGTCGAACGTGCGGCGGTGTGGGGCAGGAGGCATAGCGCAGTTACGATATTTTGTACTGCACACCTGCCTCCTGCCTATCGACAGCTGCAGGTGGCGAGGCCCTATGCCCACAGCAGGGATAGCGCTATCCCTGCTGCTGGCTCTGAGCTGCGCTGGGGATCTCGCGAAAGTAGCGAGATCCCACCCACGCATGCCCAGCCCAGCTGGCCGGTGGGAAGGAGACAGCGCATCAGTGTTAACTGATGTGCTGTCTCCAGGAGGGGACATTGCCGGAGGGGTGAGTTAGCACTCCCCTGCTTCGGCGGCCAAGATGTTAATGCATCTTGTCGGTCTCCCCTCCTGCTTCGCCTCGCTAATTAGGCGAAGCAGGAAGTGTTATAGTGGCACGTTTAGCACCGCTATAATAAATCTACCCCTCTGTGACAAGCAGCCTTGCAGAATGTTAACGTCTTCAGCTCTGAAATAGACCCGTAAATGTCATAATATCAAAATCATAAGTATCCTGCTATCTTAATACTGTATGCTGTTTTGTGTGTGAAAAGCACGCTATAAGCCACAACTGCGATGTAGCTGATACATGTTAAATTACTTATTTGTTAGAACTATTTGAACAGTTCATCAATTATTTGTATCCTATATGTATCCTGGTGTACAGTAACTAATACAGTATTTGTCTCACACTAATACACCAAAGACAAATGAGAAGATAAAAACCTTCTTGTTAAATGATGTGCTTGGCTTCACAATTATTTTTAGTTTAAATGACAAAGAAAATGAATCATCAGAATTAGTAGAACTATGATTAGTGTAAGCAGGAGTACGCAGCAGCAGCATCTAAAAATCAAAAGGTCTTTCTAAAAACATTGTTAAATGTTTTCCATAACTAGAAACAGGGCTGTAACTATGGGTGTGCGATAGCTTTCAGGGTGGCACGGTTGCTTCCCCTTGGCTCTTGCCTCTGGCTAGCAGGGTTCCTGAAATGGCATCCTGCAGCCGGTGTTGCTGCTACAGTGTCATTCAGTGTCCTTTGTATGCTCATGGCAGACAACCTGCAGTTTGGAGAGCCACTAGGATCAGGGCCACCACTAGTAATGTTGGGGCCCGGGACTGACCTTCAGCCTGGGCCCCCAGCAGCCCCCCCCCTCGTGCGCGCCAGCACCCCCCCTCACGTGCTGGCACCCCGCCTCCCCCACCCCAATTACTGTCGGCGGCGCAGCAGCATCTTCTCCCAGGACTCGGGGCTCGGAGCACTCACTGCACAGTGCAGCCTGCAGAGCGCTGAGCCCCTCTGTATCCTAGGCTCGGCGCTCTGCAGGCTGCACTGTGTATTGTGCGAGCCTGGTTCGCCGGCACCGGGTGGGGGCATTTGTGTGTGTGTGTGGGGCGGGGGGGGGGTGCCGTGCCACTGTGGGGGCAGGGGGCCCGGGACAGTTGTACCCCTGGCACCCCCCTGCCGGCGGCCCTGACTAGGATCATCCTGTGGACACTATGGGCAGTGCTTCACTTGCTAACACTTGTGGTCCCACCCCTTTGCATAATATCATTATGTCATGTGCTCAAGGGTTGGAAGCAATCCCCAAATGGAGGGGTATCCTCAAGGATGTTGCGATATTTGTAATCCACAGTGAGCAGGTGGTGGTATCCCAAAATAATTACATAGGTGATGGCACTTTTTCGGCTCAGTGCCCAGGGGTTGCAGATCTTAAAGTCAGTTTCAAATGGGAAGTCCAATAACAACCAGCGATATCCCAATACTGGTAGAATCAGCATTTTTGTTGATATGGACACCGTATGGCTCTCGCATGGCTTGATAACTTTCTGTTATTGTTGACCTAGGAAATGTAGACCATTTTTCGGTGTCGATCAATAGTGGTTGACCTAATGACTGTCAACCTATACATTGTCGACCCAGGGACAGGTTACCAGAATTTAATGGTAGCTGAGGTCCATGTGGACGATCTAGTCTGCCCCTTTTTAACCATAATTTTGGCAGCGCCCCCCACCCCCGTCCATAAAATAAAGCCCCCCATTAAATAAAGCCCCCAACCCTGCCTTACCCTGCAGCCACCGTTTCTGTGGCCAGGACCCACAGATCTACTTGTCTGCGGTCTGGGCTCTCCTCCTGGCTGGTTCCTGCCAATGAAAATGACCCTCACAAAATGGTTGCCCCTAACAGCAGACCATTTTTTAGGATGCTTGAAGAGGCTTCCGCATCCTCAAGAAGTGTTTCTCTAAGGGGAAACCATTTTGTGAGGGCCCCAGCAGCCGGGCAGCACATCGTTAGCCCTGCAGACCCCCCCAGCGCCTACACTTAAGACCGCGCGGTCTGGGTGACTGCTGTAAGGGGAACCATTTTGTGAGGGTCCTGGGCCCCGGCATCCCCGGCAGCAGTGCAGAGCACTGTTAGCCCCACAGACCCCCGGCGCCCACACTTAAGACTTCAGGGTTTGGGGGGCTATTGTTATTCCACTGTCCGTCCTGGACCTTGTTAAAACCCTTAATATATTTTAAAGTTTCTATCATGTCCCACACTTTACATTTTCTGCTCCAAACTATACATTTTAAGATTTTTTTTAGTCATTCTGGGTAATTTTTGTGTTGTAGGCCATGGACCATTTTAGTTGCCCTTCTTTGCTTCTTCTCTAATGTATTTATATCCTTCTGGAGATATGGCCTCCAGAACTGGAAACAGTTGAGGACGCAGATGAGGTTGTACCATTGAACTATACAGTGGCATTATTACTACTTTCTTTCTGCTGCTGAATCATTTTCCTATGCAAGCAAGCATCTGGCTTGCCTTCCTCATTGCTTTGCTACATTACTTACCTGCCTTAACTAACCCACCTGAAATAGTGTCTCCTAGATCTCTTTCCTCCTCAGTAGTTTCCAATATACAGTAGTGCCATTAGTACTATATTTATCCTTGTTTGAGACCCATTTTGCAATTATTGGCATTAAACTGTAATTGCAATGTCCACTATTCTAGAACATCAATCATTTGTTTTACCCTTCTGGTGTGTGTACCCTGTTTCATACTTTTGTGTCATCTGCAAAAAGGTATACTTTTGTTTCAATACCATTTGCAATGTCACCAATGTCACCAATGAAGATAATAAAAAATTGCTGGTCCAAGTTCAGATCCCTGTGGTACTCCCACTGTAAACCTTTACCTTCTGTGAAAGCATTCCATTTACTGCAACTCTCTGTTTTCTATTTTTCAACAAGGATTTTATCTATTCAACCAGCTTAATATCCAATTCCATGCTTTCAAGTTTATTTAGCAGTCTGCGATGTGGGACAGTGTCAAAAGCATTACTAAATTATTGCTAAGCTTTATCTACTCCTTTATCTACTAATTTAGTCACTCAGTCAAAGAGGTCAATAAGGTTTCTTTGACATGATCTCCCCTGATGAAATCCATACTGATTGGGATCCTGTAAATTGCTGGATTTTAGATAATCTACAACTCTTTTGTTTAAGATCAGTTTCCCTACTACTGATGTAAGGCTCATTGTTCAGTAATTGTTTGCCTCTTCCTTGCTTCCACTTTTGTTGTTTGCTCTTTTCCAGTCCTCTGGAATTACTACTGTAGCTAGTGACTTGTTGAATAATCCTGTTAATGGTGTTACCATCGCCCCTTTAAGATCTTTTAGTATCCATATATCCCATCTGGCCCCATTGATTTTATCCACTTTCAGTTTTGAGATTTTTAAGGACCTTCTCCTCTGTAAATGTACTTATTTCATTTTTCTGAATATTCATGCAACTTAAATGTGGTCCGTTAACATCTTTTTCTATAGTGAATACTGAGCAAAAATAATTAAGATGATCTGCTATTACAGGTCTCCCTTAACAAGACTCCCAGTCTCTGTATTTAATTTTATTCTTAAAAAGTTTTGCCTACTTTACCCACTGACTGGGTCATTTTCTCCTCAGCTTGTGCATTTGCACATCTCCTAATAGCCAACTTTTTTGCTTATTTTGCAAACCACACTGGTGTCTTTTACCTTGTGCTATTCCTAATTTTTTGATATTGCCATTGGTATTGCACTTTTTAATTTTTTCACTTTTCCTGCACGCCTTCCATGTTCCTCCACTCTGCCAAACACATGCCTTACACAATTTCCCATCCCTACAAAATCAGCCTTCCCAAAAACAAACACTTTTTATGCAATGAGTCGCTCCCTGTCTGTCCTTATTCTGAACGATATTGCTTGATGGTCACTGGATCCCAGGTTTTCACCCACTTTTACCTCCATTTGTAAGTAATAGTTCTAATATTGCATCTGTGTGTGGGTTCCCTCACCAATTGCTGGAGACACCTCCCAGTTTACATCCCAGGAATATTACCCCTCCTTTAAATTAGAGATGTTCGGATTTACCTGGATCTCAAAACAGGATCTTATTGGCTATCCAGCTGTCACATGATTTGGAGTCAAAACATGTGACAGCCAATAGCCAATAAGATCCAGTTTTGAGATCCGGGTAAATCCGAACCTGTACATCTACTTTAAATGCCATTTGAGTGATGTCCTCCAATAGGTTCTTTCCAAATCCTCTTCCTCATTTGCTGGTCTGAAAGACATGAGTCATTCCTTCAAGACACATCATTTGTAGGAATCATCAGTGATTGTAATACTCCATATACTAAATAAATAAAACACATTAATTTTGTGGTACCACAAGTTCTCCACAAAATTTGGCACATTCACTATATGTACACATGACTAGCATAATCAGTTACTTATCCAAATACTTTAACAAAATGTAAAGCACTTAGTGAATATATTACATTTGCCCTCCGTTAATGTGAATAGAATAGCCCAAACTTTCAGTGGCGTAACTACATTTTTCTCCCCCCAGCGGAATTTTTTTTAAACCCCCCCCCCCCCAAAAAAAGAGGCAGAGCGAGCGCGAGGAGAGGGGAGGAGAAAGTCAGAGAACAAAAAAGAGAGAGAGTGGAGATTTGTGTGTGTGTAGTTACTACCTCCAGCGGGTGGTTTCTACATCAGCGCTGGGTCTCCTTAGCGGCGCCAGCTCCTTGGTCCCCTCAGTAGCGCCGGCTCATCACATCAGTGTCAGTGTCCTCAGCGGCGCCGGGTCTCAGTCTCATCAGCGCTGTGAGCCTCCCGGTTTCCCATACAGTGCCAGCCGTGGTTGCATCAGTGCTGTCAGCCCCTGGTCTCCCACACAGCGCCAGCCAGCAATGTCCACTCCTGTTCTCCCGCACAGCGCCAGCCGTGACACAGACAGACTTCAATTATTCGCGCCGTGGCTGGCCCACGTGACTGCAATGTCAGTGAGAGGGGAGGAGAGCAGAGGCTCTGACGGCGGAGGGGGAAAAGAAGTATGGGGCAGCGGGGGCAGGGGAAAAATGGTTGCTCATGTTATGTAGTTTCAGTGCGCCCAGCTAGTGCTGGCTCCCCCAAGCTGCTGCGGGGGCCGCCACACCATAGCTATGCCACTGCAAACTGTATATAGTCACTCTGGCATACTATTCCCCCCGCCTCCATAGTTTAACCTTTGTCAGTTTCCCTCAACCACCTTTACTTAATTATACTGAAAGCTGGTCAATGATACTGAGCAAAGACACCCCCTTTCTTTAAACTGCACTTAACTTTTTTTTTTGTTACCTTTTCTAATTTGTCTTTTATTTTTCCCTAATGATCATTATTTTATTTTAGTCTGTGTGCCATGTGTTTTGCTATTCTGGACCCTAATAAACTTTTACATAAAAAAAACAAAAAAACAATAGAAGTCTCACCTCATTCCATATCCAGGATAGTGAGGTGTAATTAAACACGGGTGTAAAATGCGGCTTGCAACTGCACAGTGGCTCAGTCAGGTAGAAGAGTCATTATTGATAAATGATGCCAAGACCGTATTACCCTGTGATATACGCCAATGACTGATACTAATTTTGTGACCTTAACGTCAAATTCTAGAGTATGCTCCTATATACCAATCAATATATGCATATACAGTATGTGTGGATAATCTACATTCCTGCCTTGTGAAGTGGAATTTATAACACATTATAAAGTGTCATATACTATGCTTCCTACATTAGTTCTATAGAAAACTGACTACAAAAATAAAGAAAAGAATGGCTTTATATTCAGGTTTTTATTAATATTGGTGATTTGCATAATGTTCTTTGCAAATACCAAAGCCAAAGGTCAACAGATACAAGCTCAAATTACACATTAAGTCAATCTCTTGATCTTAAAGATATACTCATTGTCAGTTAGTTGCCATAGCAACGCTTTTTTCAGCTTCGGGATTACTCCAAGTAAGAAAAACATGAGTGAAAATCCCACACAATTAAGAGTAACTGATTTTTGGATCATTTTTTTTTTAAATGGCCTAATTTTGGGGGCGTGGCCTATACTAGCTGCTCCTCACGAGGCCACGCCCCCGTTTTGCCACTATGGGGGCATGACCCAGAGGCTCTGTGAGCCCCTAGCCATGCCCCCAGCCCCCTGGCTGCGGGAATAGACGCACAGCATTTATTCACCGCTGCTCGGCAGCCGACAGGGGGGACTCCTAACTCCCAACATGCGCCCCCCCCCCATGGGACACTGCCGGTCGTGGGAGGGAATCGGGAATGTCCCCGAAAACCGGGACATTCCCGCGGTTTTCGGGACTGTTGGGAGGTATGACATTGTACAATATGAATGCTTAGCACAAACTTCACTGCCAAAGGCGTAACTACCACATAGGTGCCAGGGGTGCAGCTGCTCTGGGGCCCAGAGCTGAAGGGGGCCCATCTTTACTGTCTAAGTATTATGTTTTACATACATTTATCACCATCAGTTGCCCTTACAAAGTTTTGCTATGGGGCCTACAAATTTTTAGTTACGCCCCTGCTCGCTAGCATCTGTCACAATCAATGTATAAAGTGTTTATACAGTGTTGTTCAGTAATCTTTCTAAAAGGAAGTTTGATATAATGAAATATATAGTATAAATGTAGTTTCCTGGTGCCTTCATATATTGAAAGGATTCATTGCATTATGTATCCTGCTCATAAATACTGGCTGTCTAGATTTTCCCTATTGGCAAATGCTGGGGCATGTGTTCAACTCCTGGTTCAACAGAAAGGAGACTGCTATAGGCAAAGCCCAATTCTCACCATTGGGATGCTGCTGGCAGTCTTCTGACTGCCAGTATACTGCCCGCCATTCATTTATATGTAAAATATTTGGTCAACTATTGTAACTTAAAATGCTCACATTTACTCATGGAGGGAGACAGAGATAACTGTGGACATTCCTTAGCCTAAAATAAACCTCCCTAAGTGAGGATATGAGATCTTCCAATGATCATTATAAATGTTATTGTATACTCAAGTTTCTATCAGTTGAGACAGAGAGCCTCCATCATAAACCACTTCTGAGGGATCATCAAACCTATGCGCTAGAAAATCTCAAGGTTAAACCCTTTCTTCAGTTCATGTTTCAGTTGATTCTTTTTAAAATTACTTTTGATTATGATAGAATACCTAGGATCTCATATCTTTTCTGGAAGCACCTTTAAGGTACTAGAGACACTGCCGTTAAACAACATATTTATTTTCAGGATTATGATGTAGAACATTGGATTTATAAGTAAATTGTGCAGTAGTTGGTTATGTTGTGAAGGACTAAACATTTTGGGGTGAATTTACTAAAGCTTCCAAAAATGAAAAGAGGTGATGTTGCCCATAACAACCAATCAGATCTGTCTGTCATTTTTTTATTGCATCTTAGATAACGATAGACAGATCTGATTGGTTGCTATGGGCAACATCACCTCTTTTCCTTTTTAAAAGTTTTAGTATCCCTTATGCCACCACATTCTCCATCACATTTCCTTTAATTCTTTATGGATATTGCTAGTTAATTGTTGCTTTTAGAATTATTTCTATCAAAAAGTTGTTGGCTTTATGTTGTTATTTATGCCTTGCTTCCCACGATGCATTTCTCACGGTTATTATACATTAACACTCTATTAATAGATAGAAAACACAATGCATATATACAGTACAAACTTACAGGCTTTTTATTTAGAATGTTTTCAGATTGCATTTAGTGTTAGTTTTAATTTTAAGAGGAAATGTTGGGTACTAAAGAATACATTTTGTTTTGTATTGCATATTTTGTTAGCACCCTCATGGAGAGTAAGATCCCACCAAACTAAATGTATGTATTCTTGCTTACTCAACAGAAGTCTAAAAAAAAGTCTGTTACTGCACATTTTGGTTTTTCTTCTAGGTAAGGGAACGGCTGAGGGTTTCTTTAGAAAGAGTTTCTGCACTGGAAGAAGAACTAACTGCTGCCAACCAGGAGGTAAAAATAAAATGCTTTATCCCTTTAAGTTACAATATATTACTTGTGAAACTTTAGGTCCTGCAGCGCGTCTTTTAAAAACGGCCAACAATGAATTTGATTTTGTACAGGCATAACACAATCGGGTCTTCTTACAGTATGAGACACAACTATATCTGAGATCCCCTTCCATAGAGTGGATACCATGTGGAAACATCCTACAAACCATGGTGAAGTGAAGACAGCATTCATCAATGGGGTAAATGTAAAAACAGCATCATTCCTTATAGATACACTTGCAAAAAATAGCTGTGTAGGTGGCAAAAAACTGGGTCGGGAACAGCTAAAGTCTGCTGCAAATGTGAGCTTGTGGAAGACCGTTTCATGCCACAGGTCATACACCATGGCAAGACTGAACACAGCAACAAGAAATAAGGTAGTTAGACTGCATCAACAAGGTCTCTCCCAGGCAATGATTTCAAAGCAGACTGGAGTTTCAAGATGTGCTGTTCATGCTCTTTCATACGAGCACAATTAAATGGGCAATGTTCATATCCGTAGTTGCAGTGGTTGGTCAAGGAAACTTTGTGCATCGGATGAAAGGCGCATCATGCTTGCTTACTTACTTACTTTAATTTAAATCAGAAGATGTCCAGCAGTGCCATCAGCCTAGAACTGGAAGAAACCAGTGGGACCCATGTATACCTATCTACTGTTTGGATAAGTCTTGCCAGAAGTGATCTTCATGGAAGAATTGTGGCCAAAGAGGCACAACAAGGCCAAGCGACTCAACTATGCATGAGTACACAGGAACTGGGGTGTAAATAAATGGCAGAGGGTGCTAAGGACTGATGAGTCAACATTTTTAATATTTGGCTGTAATAAAAGGCAGTTTTTTTGCCGAAGGGCTGAAGAGTACAGTAGTGAGTGTCTGCAGGCAACAGGGAAGAATGGCGGAGGTTCCTCGCAAGTTTGGTGCTGCAATTCCGCAAATGGAGTTGAGGATTATTGGTGTCCTCAATGCTGAGAAATACAGGCAGATACTCATCCATCATGCAACACCATAAGGGAGGTGTCTAAATTTATTCTGCTGCAGGACAACTATCTTCAATGTAAATAAGAAAAAGGAGTTCAGGAAGTGGTGATATGGCTCCCACAGAGCCTTGATCTTAACATTGAGTCTGTCTGGGAGTATATGAAGAGACAGAAGGATTTGAGTAAGCCTACATCCACAGGAGATCTGTAGTTAGTTCTCCAAATTGGTTTGAACAACCTCCCTGCTAAGTTCCTTTAAAAAAACTGTGTGCAAGTGTACCTAGCAGAATTGATGCTGTTTTGATGGCAAATGTGGTCACACCAAATATTTACTTGATTTACTCTTCTGTTCATTCACTTAGCATTTTTAAGTGAAAAAATAATATATTTAAAACTTCTATTTGTGCAAATAATTTTACTTTGCAGATATTTTTTCTGCATCTGGCTAAAACTTGTGCACAGTACTGAATGTATGTATGTGTATATATATATATGTTTATGTATAGAACACCATCCGTTATGCACTATGTTTTAGACTGACAAGCTGCTACTCCGATAAGACTCTCCTATTAGCGAGGGTTTGGGTACAAAAATGTAGAAAAAAAGGGGATTATCGGAGTGCTCTAGACTCGATACCACCTAGCCAATTATATAATTATAACAAAGTGATACGTCAATCACACTTCATACAGTCGTCTTTTGTCACTTTCCAGAGTTAAACGTAAACTCTGTTCAAATAAGAAGTTTTTTATTAAAACCAACCCAATGTGTTTCGTCAAAACAACTTAATCAGGGGCGTGGCTAAAAAGTGGTACAGAAAATAGAAGGGGCGCACTCCTATAATTCCCTTTTTCTATATATAACACCATGATTGCTACATTCTTATTGCCCTTCCTTCTTTCTTGTTCATTTAGACACCCAAATTAGTGTCACCGTGCCATGATTATCAGCTTGGTTGTAAGCGGAGTACATACTGGAGTGATGTTGGCATGAATTGTTGTTTCATAATGACCTAATACATACACTGTTCATTATATGGGGGTGACTGCACTATCCCATGGTTGCTAGCAATGAATGCTAGGTTTGATGTACATCAAACCTAGCAATATTGAAGATGGAACTTGACCATTGCTTCCTTCATTAACCCCTTGAGTGGTGGGTTTGTCCTGCCCCAGCAAAACCCACCAAGTTGAAAGCCCCCCCCCCCCACCTCTGCTCCGGCGTTAGTACGTTGGAGCTTCCCTGCCGCCGCTGTCCCCGCTGCCTTAGCCGCCGCCTGTCACATTCAGCCGTGACGTTGGCAGCAGGCTGGGGGATGTTCGCGGCGGCTCGGGAGGACTTGGGTGCCTGAGCGCTCCCGAGTCCCCCCGAGCTGCGCTGACCATACCCGAGCCTGCCGTCACTGTAAAAAGAGTGACGGCTGGCTGGCAGGTCAGGGGGGCTCCGGCATACCGATCGCCAGAGCAAAGATGATGGGGGGACTCAGAATTATGACTGGGGGTGAGATCTAGAGGTGCTGTGCCAGAGGTGCACACCTGGACACCACTGGCGCGCACCTATTGTATATTAGTGGTATGCCCGGAAATTTTACGGGACAGCCCGCTGCGGCAGCGCAGCCGAGCCCGGAAAATTTCTGGGCATACCACTCAAGGGGTTAACATCATTTCAGTGTGTATGGGCAATGCCCAATGGCAGGGATTCATTACGATGTCGGAATGAGTGCCCATTTCTCAAGTATGTATCAGGCTTAAGATGAATAACAGATCACTGAGAAAGATGTCTGCATCTAGCAGCTACTGTACGGGGGCTTTAGAGAGGACCTCTGTTATATATGTTAATTTAATAACCTAAAATTAAAAAAAAAATGCAAAAGGAAAACAACCTTTGCTCATGATCACTAACTGAGATATTCTTGCAGTTCTAGGAATTCTTGCTTCCTATTAAAAGCTATATATCAAATAATAACATGCCAATATTATGTTTCAAATGTTCAAACCGTAATACAGTATTTGAAAGTGCTTTTTATTTGCTGTTATAGAGATTTAACGCTGGCATGATTACCACTGATAATGAAACTGGCTGCTAGTGAAGTATACGCAGTGCAGTTACATTATCTGTTGCAAATACTGTAGGGGTTATTCTGGTTGATTCCCAAGGCTACGAACTTGCAGCCTTGCAAGTCCACCTAACTCCGCCTTGTGAATGGTTGGCTTGCGCCATCCATTTGTAAGGGCAATTCGTACACAGGGGTATGTGAAAGGATGTTACACAATAACATCCATTTGTAGGGCAGCGGTAACCTCCCACATCTTTCGATGATCGGCGACCATCGAAAGATGTGGAAGATGCACGCATATAAAAGTGACTTTCAAGTCCCTTAAATATGCGTGCGCGCTGGGAAGGAAAGCAGCTAACATCCGGTGATGTCAGCTGCCCGCCCCTGCACCCACGTCACGGTCTCATTAGCATTGAGTACACCCATGAAATGCTGGCCGTTCCCATATGCTAATAGAGCTGCCCGCCGCCCCACACCCATCCGCTACCCTGGGTGTGTGCACCCGGCGAACACTCTGTTTGCCGTGGGTGCACGCACCCTGCATATGCTCAGAAATGTGCACAGCGCCACCATTGGTCCCCGTGGGAATGCATTCTGGTTGCAAAGCAATCAGAATAAGGCCCTGTATCTCCTAGTGCTCCCCAATAGGACAATCAGGGCCAGATTAGTGCAGTTTATGGGCCTGGAGCTGAAAATGTGCAATGGCCATGTAGGCATGTAGAACCCATACACTATAAGCCCCAGTGTCTCCCTAAATATATAAAAGTCCAAAAATGTAATACATGTGTAAAATAGAAATGTCACTTTAATACCTAGGATTTATAGCTGACCATGCAGCCAGCTGGTGTCTGTCTGGTGATAATCACGCTGCCATAGTGATGGGCCTATTTTTATGAGGAGGCCTGGAGCTGCAGCTCTATCTGCCCCATTGTTGATCTGGTCCTGACGACAATACAAGGGTATCAGTGGCTCTGTAACTTAGAAATATAGCAGTAGATAATGTATTAGTGATGTATATTTTGTGTCCCACTGAACATTATCATGACAACGCCACTGTTCCCACTCATGCAATAATATACCCCCCGAACCTTCAACTCCATACTGTGTTTTTTCCCAGCGATATAATGATTCGAAGTGGTTACATTTGCTGGGGAAATACTGCTTAACCTTCTTGATGGCATATTAAAATACTTAGCTTGATAGCAGTTTCAGTACGTCCAATGATGTTTCCATTCAAGCTCTGCACGGGGAGATCATTTGAATAATTCAGTAACACTGACATAATAACACTATTACTCAGCGCTAAGCTTTTTTTGGAAATGTTTGTCATGAAAGGAAACTTTTTTGTATTTTATGTTAATGAGACAGAAACTGACAGTTCAACATAGCTTGAAATTGCTGGAGTGTAGTGTAGGTATATGATTGTAAATTTGTATTCCTACGATGCCTTCTGTTAATGATATCAGACATGCAGTTTGGTGCTATGCCAAGGGGTGCTCGGAGTTTCTAAGTTGTATTTTCTTTTGTGCTGCTATTTCTTTGTGTTTTTTTTTTTACTGGATTAGTTTGTCCTTTTGCTGTTAGAAGTAGGGATGGCCATCGACCATCGATGATTCGAAATAATCGATGGTTTATGGCCTATGTTGAATACTTTTGCCATTGATGGGGGCGAACCAGATGGTTTCATAGATTTTTTTTCCAAAGTGCTGGGCACAGAGCATAGCTCCGCCCCCGACACCTGTGAAGCCCCACCCCCCATGTTCTGATTGGCCCACAGCCAATCAGTCAAAAACAGTGGATGCCCATCAATAGGCAAAAATATTGATGGTCAACCATTGAATATTTTAGCACGATCGATGGCCAGTTGTATTATTGCCATCGGTGGCAATGATGGCCATCCCTAGTTAGAGGTCATTTAATGCAGATTGAATTTCCCATATCTGAAATGGTAAGATATGGAATTTTCCAAAATACAGATTTTTGAGCGCCACCTTTGCTTTCTGATGGCTCACTGTACACAAACTTTGTTTAATGCACACAATTATTAAATATATTGCATACATTTACCTTAAGGTAGTGTATAAGGTGTGAGAAGCCATTACCAATGGTACGGAATTTGGGCGCTTACAGTGAACTGATTCTCTAGGAGCAGCTGCTAGGGGAAGGGGATAGTCAAGACCTTCTATATAAGAAATACAATAAAGTGGAAACACAAATAGCAGCGCTTTTAAAATAATTAGTCTGATTGTCTGAGGTACTCTTTCAAAAATAAATTAAGATATGTATAAACATAAAAATATAATACATATATAAAATATATCAATAATAAAAGAACAATATTTAGATTAATGTGGATGTTTGAAATACAGCCCTCCTCATCCAGCCCTTTAATAGGATTAGATGGAGAATAGTATCTGATTGGTTGCCCATAGCAACATCCCATGTGAAATAGAACTCCCTCTTAGTAAATTTCCCACACAGAGTTTATTGGAAGCATTTCTTAATTCCAGATGTATTAAGTTCAAATTAAAACCCAACTGTAATGATTAATCAACCTAAGATCCAGTTAAAAGTGTAGTGTTAATTACGTATTTGGGTACTTCTGTATTATCACAGTGCCCATGATTTCCATCGTATTGGTACCTAAAAATGTAATTGCTTCGCATCCCCCTGGCATATTGCAGCATGCGATGCGATGCAATTCGATTTTTAATTGTACAAGCACCCATGCCATGACATGGGATGGGTGCTTACAATGAGATGAAACCCCCAGTATCCACGCCATCCCGAAGCATGGCTTCATACCCTCACTATCCACGTCGGCGTGGAGTTGATTCTAGATAGTGTGGCGAGCGGACACAGAATACGTGCCTGAAGCGTGGCGAGGGCACATGGATTACTTTACATGTATTCCGCGTCCCCTTGCGGAGCTCGCCATGCTTCGCGGCTTGTATTCCGCTTCCCCTCGCGGGGCTCGCTGCACTCGCCACACTTCGGGCTCGCTGCGCTCGCTACACTATCTAAAAACAACTCCACGCCGACGTGGATAGTGGGGGTATGAAAAGGTCCCAGGACGCGTACCGCTGCCCCTATTGGGGCTCGCTGCGCTTGCGCTTCGGGATGGGTGGATACTAGGGGTTACATCTCATTGTAAGCACCCATCACATCTCATGGCATGGGGGCTTGTACAATTAAAAATCGCATCGCATCCCATTTGCTGGCATGCGATGCTATGCGATTATTTAATTGTACAGGCATCGCATCGCACACCACTAAATAAGGTATACGATGCCATGCGATGGGCGCCGTGATAATACACAAGTACCCATATTTGATTTGTTGTTGAATTGTAGCCAGATATAGGGCGGGATGTTGTAACATCCGCGCCCATTATCGCCGGCTACCGCATTATTAATAACGGCATATGCTGTAACATATGCCGTTATTAACGCAAGGGACAGCTCTTGCGATAAAAGCTGTCCCTTGCGATGCGGTGCTGGCACTGAACTTCCGGGTCTGTGACCCGGGAGTCCATCTGCGCATGCGCAGAGTGACGTGCCGGCCTCAGGGCATGCTGGGAGGGATCCGTGACGGATCCCTCAAACAGCGCTGCGGAAAGAAGCCCATAGGCTTCTGCAGGGAATCGCCAGCTTTTGCTGGCGATTCCCTCCACAGCGCTGGCACTGCGGAGGGGGCATATAGCATATAGCAATGCGGTAAAAACCCCGAAAACTGGGTTTTTACTGCATTTCTGCTTTACAGAATCTCCCCCATAGTTATTGCTGACAAGATTGTGTTTACTGTAAATGCAGCAGTGCGTATCTGAGGAGTAGAAGTAAATAGCCGTCAAATGTTTCCAGCCGTACGAGATTTGGGTCAGTGTGCTGGTCCAGATGTTTAATAAGCTTGCTCCTCGCTTATGTATTGCAGCAATCATAGCTACTGTAGGAAATAATAGCTGCTGAGCATTAAAAAGGATGATGTTCTTCAAACAGCAGAGGTCTTCCCAGGTGATGAGAGGGGCAAGGTTTGGTGTATAGATAACCCATGACTAGATTCTCTGTTTGTATCGTTGGATGGTTTCTTCAGGTAAATGCAGGGGCTGTGCACAATCCCCTTGTATACCAACATTCACCAATCAGATACGCTTTTAGTGATTCACTTAAACAAGTATTTTTTTATATAAATATATATATTTACACTCACCCATACAATACAGAGTGCATGGGACATCCCCTTGTCAAGTATAGTATTCCCTTATCTCTAACCTTTCCCACTTTGTTCTTGTGATCCTTCATATTTATTCTCTCCATGCCTCCTGTATGAAACCATGCCAGTCTACATTATTTCTACCCAAAATTATACTGCATATTGCTTCTAACTCACATCATGCCCCGATATTAAATATTCCTCTTATTATCATGTGATACTAATTGTATTGTAATATTATTGATCATCCTGTAGTAATTCTCCCAACCATCATGGTCACTTTGTGTTGATTTGTCTTTTTTTTTTCTTTTTAAACATTAATAATAATAATAATAATAATTTTATTTATATAGCGCTCTTTCTCCAATAGGACTCAAGGCGCTTAACAGATAGAATGAATGTAATACAGTACAGGAACAATAAAGTACTTTTTATTGACATTTTTTTTCACAAGTATATGTGGTACAGAAAAAAAAGGGGGGGAACTTTGGGGGGGCCAGGTACAAAAATTATTACACCGCTAAGGCCCAGTTGGCCTTTTACTGAATCAACCAAAAAAAGAAAAGTAACAATAATTCTATTTATGATACTGATCATCACCTATCTTAGTGGGGAGTATGTCAAACAGACAACTTAGTAGGGGAGAATGATTTGTCCTATTCTTAAGTTAAACGAATATCTTCTATATCACGATTGATTATTGTTATTTGCATAATATGGTCAGGGACAAAACCAGCACCCCCCCATCCAGAGACTTTTCTGCCAAGCTGCCTGTTATTGGTTGGTCACTGCAGAGGACCCTACCTGTTTAAGTCCAAGCTGCTTAGTTTCAAGTTCAACAAACCTGTTAAGTTAAATAAAGAATTGGAGAGAAAAAAAAAGACCAAACTTCTCAGTAAGGACTTAGGTGCCCATACACGGTGCGGTGATTTCACCCGTTATGGGCTGGATCTCATTGCATCGCAACGCATGCATTTTGCATGCGATTTGCGTGTGATGCGATCAGAAGGCAGTACAAAAAGTATGTGCAGCACATACTTTTTGTACTGTACGATGAGATGCCCAGGGGAGCGCGCATCACATCGCTCGGTGCAAACGCATCGTGTATGGACACCTTTAAGGTGCCATAACTGCTGATGTAGACAAACAAAAGAGAAAACAGTGATAATTGATGCGGTGTTCTCCCCCCTATGACAGCAGCAAGACCCTGTGCAAACATTCTCTCTGAGATAGAACATGTTGTTTACAAGTACACAAAGTAATGTGATTGCATAATAACCTAATATATTGTGGTGTATTTAACATTACCAGTGCCTGGAGCTTTTTTCTTCTTTCATACAGAAGGGATTGTAAAGAATGTCGGCACTTACCATATGGGTGGACAAGATCAGTTTTACAGAGTAAAGCTTTCAGTGCATTGTAGCTGAAATACATTCACATACTGCAATGGGCGGGCAGTCATAAATACCAGCCATTATTTCTTGGCTACCTTTGAGTTTTTTATTATTATAGGCAAACTATTTTGTAATTCTTCTCATTGAACTGGGCACACTTAATGAGTGTACAGAAAGCTTTAAGAAAACGCTGATCCCTTAATTTTGGACAGATAATTGCCTATGAGAGGCCACTGAAGGGTTATTTCATTGTGCAATCATTTCGATTTTTCTCGTGTGCAATTTAACCGCGAGCTTCTGTCATTACTGCTGCCTTATTTTACACCATACATAGTTTACAATACTCAGTGGGGAAAGTGATTTGTAAAACTTTCGGTACTTATGTATGATCTCGGCTCCCATGTTAAATGCGCCCCATTTTTTCATACCCCTACTATCCAACTACGCATGGAGTTGATTCTATGTAGTGTGGTGAGCGCAGCGAGCCACCGTGCCCGAAGCGTGGCGAGCGCACGCGGTCTCATAAGAAAACTGGGAGCCCAGATATTACATAAGTACCTAACTTTCTTTAGGATGTTAGATAAGAACTTATGCTGGAGAATTTGTTAAGTACCAAAGCTTTAGCCTTCCTTTATAAACCATGGGCATATGTCTCTATTTTTAGGATTCCAGGAGTTTTGAGAGGCTATTTGCATCACGCGGCACAGCTGATGCAAAATGCAGTGATTCGAGTAATCCGCTTGGGCTGGGTCAGAATGGCATAAACTGTAGTCGCACTCTCCACCCCTCCTCCTTCTTTGGCATAGTAGAGAGATCCAGGAGTGTGATCTGCTGTCCCAGGATTAGGAGATGACTCCCTGGGATTCAGTATCCCATACATTACAGGAGTATGGGCAAATAAGGCCAGGGAGTTGTGATATTGTGCGAGTGGGCAGGACTTTTAATCCATCTAAACCTTAGTTGAGCAAGATTACTGGAAAGGGAAAGTACTGTAACTATGCAGAACAGCTGGCTTCTTCCAGATCTTTGTGTAGCTTAAGTCCCGAGGACCAGCTAGTATCTATCTAATGTCAAAAAGTGAAAATCAAAAAGCAGTAGAGAAATAGGCATAATCGAATCGAAAACCAGATCTCAACGGGTGTACACACTATAAGTATCTCAAGGGACTGGATCTCCAGATTAATCTCATCTTTTGGACATACTGTTCTGATCTGCAAAAGTACATTGTGCATGCGTAGGACCTGCTCTGTGAGCATAGGAAAAGGAGACAGACATTAGACTGTAAGTGATTGATGCCGTCAGGCTGCTAATGTCTGGTGGTGTTATGGGGAGGAAGCTGTGATGGCCTCCATTTTGAATATGGAGGCATGTTACTACCATTTATGGGGAGAGACAGGCGGCATGCTTGTCCCCATGTGATTGGCGGATAGTGATCTCATGCTGCGTCCTAGCACACGTCACATCACTACTGCACTAGGAGACATCTACTTCTAATAGATGCATCCTACTGTATGTGAACATAAAGAGCTATCACTGCAGCAATGATAGTAACTCCATCTTATCTTTTACGTTGTAGGTGGAGTTTGGGGCTGAGACTTGTCTGCATCATTATATAATGTTTGTTTATTCCCTGGATTACCCTTGTATAATGTGCCCTGCGTACTGTATTTTATACACAGAAGAGAGCATAGAGTAGCAGGTATTCATTTCTCTTCTAATTACTTAGTTACAGTGTGAACATGCCACAGTACATGTAACTGTAGTTGAATAGTACCACTGCCTAAATAGGTTGAAAACCACATACACAGTATAAAAGAAATGTAGGGCATGTGAGTATTAAAGACTTCTTCAACTAGATTCATTTTAATCCTTTGTATTTTAAAAGATTGAAATGGTCAGCAGAGAATTATGTTTGTTTGTGCTATTAATCAGAATGTTCATTCCAGAAGTTTTTTGGCACAGATTTTGTCCCCGTGGCTGTGTTTGTCATGTTCCTATCAAACCACGCACAGGGTCATATGTCACTTTACAGTGGGTCACATATAAAATTGGAATATTCTAAACAAAAGTTTGGTCTTCTTTATGTAGAAACGTTCTATCAAATACGCACTTGATTAGTTGACACTGAGTTTTATGCTCCGTACAACAAATTACATTATAAGGTTTATTTAGTGCTGAAAACAATCATCTCAATTATAGACAAAATAGGGAATGGGCACAGACAAGACACAGAAAGAGATTAGTGAAGTCAGATGCCATCACAGCTGTATTGTGTCCTCCAAATGTGCAGCATATGTCCATTTGGTTGTTTCTTTATTGCCGTGCATACTACTGTTTAATTATTTTTTCATCCAGGGCTGTGGGGAAATAAGAGACACTTTCTAACCCTTTGAGTGCCAACATTGCTGTGAGATTTCCTCTAAAAATGCAAGCGCCACTCACATCAACTGTTCTTTTTTTGGGTGCTACATTTCACTAAACGTCAATTAATTCCATTGGCTGTATTTATTTATACTAAAAGAACAGTCGCTATGAGCCATTTTTAGCGGATAATTTGAGGATCTCTCACAGCAACTTTGGCATTCAAAGGGTTTATCATCTCGTAGATATTACAACATTGTATTAAATACTGTATATCCATAACAAATTGATGTTTTCTATAGATTAGACACATCCTCATTCTGGATGGTTACTTTAAAGACCCAGTGTCCATTACGTGGTCATTGAAGCTATCCCTGCTGGTCATATTGAGCTGATTCTGAGACAGACACACAGTATAGTGTAAATGGTGAGCTATATGCGCGTATGTGTCTATCTTTGAGCAAAATGGGAGTTTCAGGTGGGTTGGCAGAAGAAAATGAGTTCCACCACATCTACATGACCATTTTAAACCCTGGCACCAGCCAATCAGCTCCTAAATGTCAAGGTACAGACTCTATTTCAAAAATGACAGTTAGGAGGTGACTGGCTGCTGCATTATCATTGGCCATTATATCACTTTTCCAGGCTTAATAAACGTGCCCCATAGTGCCTTAAGAGTATTGTAGGTGTGTAACTTGCATTTCCTGCTATTCAGTCCAGTGAACGGAGAAGGGAGGCCTCTCGGACTAGCATGGGCTGGTGCTGAAGGGTGTTGATGTGGAAATACAGTGGGTGGAGTGGCATGACGCTAGAACCCAGATGGAGCCTTACATGAACCCTATGGAAACTCTCATTAGTATATGGTAGTAAAATCCATCTTCACACAAACAGCCTAATGTCAGCAGGATGTCTTAGTCATTCATTCAGCTAGCAGCACAATGCTAGATTCTTATTAATAATGATAAACTCTGATTCCTAAATGGTAACAATGTCATAACCCATGGAAAAGTTTCCATAGATTTATAGCAAAAGAAGATAATTAATATTCTAGTGATATTGGTTGCTCAAAAACAAGTACAGTTCCTTGCAAAAGTATTCACCCCCTTTGGCATTTTTTCTGTTTTGTTGCCTCACAACTTGGAATTAAAATGGATTGTTTGAAGGTTTGCATCATTTCATTTTCAGTACATGAAGAAGGAAAGAAATAGAACTGCGCAATAAGGGGATAACAGTAATAACAATTGAATTACTCTCTATAATAGGTAAAACATGCAACCCATCAGACGAACATACATATAATAATTAAGAGATAAGGTAAAAATAAATTGATAAAAAAATAATGCACAACCAGTTGTGACTATGTAAGCATGCAAAGATTTTCAGTACATACCTACAACTCTGAAGATGTGTTGTTGTTTTTTATTATTGTGAAGCAATCCCCAAATAGGACACAATAACAGAAAACCTCAACATGAATAAGAATTCACCCCTCTAAAGGCAGTACTTTTTAGAGCCACCATTTGTGGCAATTACAGCTGCAAGTCGCTTTGGATAAGTCTATACGAGCTTGCCACATTTTGCCACTGGGATTTTTGCCCATTCTTCAAGGCAAAACTGCTCCAGCTCCTTCATGTTGGAACAGCAATCTTCAAGTCTGACCACAGATTCTCAATTGGATTGAGATTTGGGCTTTGACTAGGCCATTCCAACACATTTAAATGTTTCCCCTTAAACCACTCGAGTGTTGCTTTAGCAGTATGCTTCAGGTCATTGTCCTGCTGGAAGGTGAACCTCCGTCCCTGTCTCCAATCACAGGCAGACTCAAACAGATTTTGCTCAAGAATATCCCCGTATTTGGCACCATCTAACTTTCCCTCCAATCAAATCAGTTTCCCAGTGCCTGCTGCTGAAAAACATCCCCACAGCACGATGTTGACACCACCATGTTTCACTGTGGGGATGGTGTTCTTCAATAATAGGTTTTTATTAAGTCTTGCACAGGTACAGAATAAAGAGACACTGTTTTGCAATAAGTCACAATATACAAGGAAGAACAATAAAAGGCAAAACATTCATATCTGAGTGTAATCTGTAATAAAATCAACTATATCCTAACCGAATAAGCAAGACAGGGGATGGTGTTCTTGTGGTGATGTGTTGGGTTTATGCCAGACATAGCATTTTCCTTGGTGGACGAAAAGTCTAATTTTAGTCTTATCTGACCAGAGCACCTTCCTCCATACATATGGGGAGTAGCCCACATGCCTTTTGGCAAACTCAAAATGTGCCTTCTTATTTTTAACACTAGGTGATGTATTTTTGTGGCCACTCTTCCACGGAGCCCAGCTACATGGAGTGTAAGGTTTTCTGTGGTCCCATGTGCAGAGACACTCTGTCACAGCAGATAGTCTCTGCTGTGGAACTCTGCAGCTCCTTCAGGATTACCATTGGTCTCTGTGCTACCTCTCTGATTATTGCCCTCCTTGCTCGGTCTATGAGTTTTGATGGGCGACCCTCTCTAGGCAGTTTTGTTGTGGTACCATGTTTACTCCATTTTAAGATGATAGATTTGATGGTGCGTCGGGGGATCATCACAGATTTTGATATTTTGTTTATAACCCGACCCTGACTTTTACTTTTCAACAACTTTGTCCCTGACTTGTTTGGAGAGCTCCTTGACCTTCATGGTGTGATGCATCTTGCTAAGTGATGTTGCAGCCTCTGGGGCCTTTCAGAAAAGGTGTGTTTGTACTGACGGATCATGTGACACTTGATCTGACACTTGAACACAGGTGGACTTAATTTCACTAATTATGTGACTTCTGAAGGAAATTGGTTGCACCAGAATTTTGAGGGGCTTCATAGCAAAATGAGGGGCTTCATATGCACATGCTGATTTTCAGATTTTTATTTTTTTAAATAATTTTTTATAAATATTTTTCTCATTTAACCTCACCAACTTAGACTATTTTGTGCAGATCCATCATATAAAATTCAGATTAAAAAAAAAATTCAATTACAGGTTGTAATGTAACAAAATAGGTAAAAAGCCAAGGGTGGCGAATACTTTTGCAAGGCACTATATATTTAAGCCCCATACATATAGAATATATAGTAAAAGATATCACTCAGAAAGGGCTTTCGGAGCGATATCTTTAAATATATCTTCTAGTGTGTACATTGAATCCTGTTAAAGATGTGCGCTCCCGTACATCGTTAATGACCCCCTCCCTCAGCCTGCATATTCTGAGGAGGGAGGTTATTAATTACAATGGCCATGTTGCAGCATGGCCTCCGCTTCCCCTGTCGGCCTCCCTTACCCACCGGCATCGGCAAGTGTGTGCGCCATAGTGTGTATAGGGCTTTACAGAAGTATATTTCTTTCTTTATCAAAAATATTTCTGAATATTCTCACGTTAATTGAAACAATGAATTAAGCTCATCGCTTACTGTTCTGTATATAATAGTCTGCAGCAGGGGTTAACATTTATGCACTGGTGCCTAGGATGTGTCTGAGTCATCTACACAGCCCATGCATCAGCTTTCATTAATCCCTTTATGGCCGAAGGCATTTTGTATCTGTGTCTATACCCATCTTCTTGTGATTGCGATATGTTTGTCTCACCGGGAATAGTTTTCAGAATCTTTACTCTACCCAAGCACATTTGCTAGCCCAGCTGTTTGCTAACAGAGCCTGCACATGTTCATAAATGGTTATGCGCAGAATCAAAACATTGTTCCCTTATGCGAAGGCGTGGGAGCGAATAGATCTGAATGACCTCCATTGCGTTTTAGCAGTATGCAGCAGCCTTGTGTATATATCCTCTTGGGAAAGCATCCTGCTAAACAGCTCCTGTTCGACTGCATCCTGCTAAATGTGTAGACGCAGCCATAGATTTAATTGTGCAGGCTCCTTCCTGCCAAACAGGCCCCTTTTAAAAGGGACCTGTCAAAATGCAATGTGTAAACGTAGCCTTATTGCTCACATTTGTTCCCCCATTTACAAAGTATTTTTACCCAGTAATTTGACTCTCACCACAGGTTCTTTTCTAGTGTGATAGGATCAACCCAGGTCGATATTCCCCAGTCTTTTACCCAGAAATACAGCAGGGTTAAAGACCCAGGAGTGTCAACCCAGGTTGACCCTTTCACTCTAGAAAAAGACCTGTGTGGAAAGGCAAATTACCAGATAGAAATGCTTGATTCAGTAATTTGCAGTGTGAATGGGGGTTCTGGGGTAGATAGCAAGTATCTAATGGGGTGCTAGTGGCGAGTGGCTGTGTCAAGATGCAGTCAAAAGAAAAACGGGGGTGTCACTCCTGTATATAGTGAACAAATTGAAACAACAGGGTAGACTGTGCTGTATATGACAATACCAATGTTAACATGTAAACAAAAAAAGTTTTATGATTAATTAATAATCATGTTTTAAAAATTAAAATGTCTTAAGACTCGGTGCAGACCATTTAGAATAATGGATTTAAAGCTCAGTCTTATAATAAGATGGTATAGTCACCCTTTGGTCCAATGACCTGTTGGTAACAATTGTCCGTTCCGAGTATTGCCTTGTGATTGTTGCAGTCCCCTGGGAGCAAGATGGAAAAGCTCTTCTTGCGTTGTTATGAGTAATCTGACTCCTTTGGCTATTGTCAGTTCACAAGGTTATAGGATGTTACTCCACTGTGGGGTATTAGGGTCTCCTCCCAAGTCGTCACCCGGGGGAGTGCTGCTGATATGTGTAGGCTGGTCCGTTAACGGGGTGATGTGATCATCTGTGGGCTATATTGACCACTGGAGCGCCGGTCACCTGCACAAAACTCTGCAACTTTATCAAAGTGATACTTACTACTGTTAGCATAACCTGGTGCAGTGACCAAAACCCTTCTTTCTCTACAGATTGTTGCACTGAGGGAACAAAATGCTCATATCCAAAGGAAGATTGTAACAGGGGAAGGAGCAGATCAGGAACCGATGGAAGGAATAGAGCAAGGTCAGAAGGTCCATGACAAGGTAATTTCTTAGTAGAACCTTAAAACCAATATATATATATATATATATATATATATATGTGTGTGTGTGTGTGCACTGGTCTGAAATAACAGAGCTGTATGCTGTTGTGTGCACTTTATGTTTTTATTTATGGGTACTTGTGTATTATCACGGCACCCACATTTTCCATCGTAGGGCATTGTACAACCAAAAAATCATTCTGCATCGCATGCGATGCGACGCGATTGGATCCGATTTTTAATTGATAATTTTTAAAAGATGCCTGATTCCTATGTTAAATGCCCCCCCCAGACCCGATTTTTGATTGTACACCCACCCTGATGGGTAATGACTTTGTTAAATGCCCCCCCATTGTTAACGCCAACCCGAAGCGTGGCGAGCGCGGTGAGCCCGCGAGGGGCGGGGGTACGCGTCAGCCGACCTTTTCATACCCCCACTATCCACGTCGGTGTGGAGTTGATTTTATATAGCGTGGCGAGCGCAGCGAGGCGAGCAGACGCTGAAGACTTCACATATATTCTGCGTCCACTCGCGGGGCGCGCTGCGCTCGCCACGCTCCGGGCTTGGTGGCTTGCTGCACTCGCCACACTATATAAAATCAACTCCACGCTGACGTGGATAGTGGTGGTATGAAAGGTCGGAGGACACGTACCACCGCCCCTCGCAGGCTCATCACGCTTCGGGTTGGCGTTGATAGGGGGGTGGCGTTAACAATGGGGGGGGGGGGCATTTAACATACTCATTACCCATCAGGGTGGGTATACAATTAAAAATTGGGTCTGTGGGGGCATTTAACATGGGAATAAGCCCAAATCGGGCATGATCGCGTCGCTTTGCATCGCATGCCTTTATAATGGCATGCGTTGCGACGCAATATTAAAATTGTATACTCAGCCCGGGAAAAGGCTCAAATAGGGTCCCATCGCATACCTTAATTAGTGGTATGCGATGCGATGGGCGCCGTGATAATACACAAGTACCTATTTATGTTCTTACTTTTTACAGACTGTAATAAGCATAAGCAAAATGTAAGAATCAATGAAATAGCTGCTTGAAAAGTTTGATATGGCTCTGTTACTTCTGGTTACTCCAATCACATCACATTTGGTAATGCAAATTTACCAATACTCATTGTGCATACTGTACCTCCTAACTTTAGTAGTACGTGAAGCAGGACTAGCTGTGCCTCTGATGCAACCGCTCTGGGAAAAGAGGCCGGACCATGCACAAAGTTGGTGGCCACTGATGTACAGGCAGAGCCAAACATTGTGACCTTAATTATTGGCATTTTGGGGGTATGCCCAGCGCTCCCAGAGCAGCTGGGCAGCCCCTGGCTCCTGTCCCACATGCATACCCCTTTTCCACTAGCAGAAATAACCCGGCAATCCAACCCAGTAATGATCAGGGTTAAACCCAGGATGCCACTGGGTTGAGGAGTAGTTAAAACGCTCCCAACCCAGTGTATTTGAAAAACAGAGCTGATTAGAGCTTCTGGGGTATTTTTATGTGTATTTTGTACATGTTTAGGTGCACTTTTTACATGTCTAGGTACACCAATGGCTCAGGTATACTGCAAACAACAGTTTTCACAAAAGTATTACATGTCTTATGTGAAGACACTTTTGAAAAGGTTTCATATTAATGAAACCTGGCTTAAAATAAAAGCACAACGTTTTTAAATAAATATTTGTGGTCTCTTCACTAATCAGGAAATGTTTTCTTTAATGGTGGCCCTTTTGGGTAATGGTGGCCCTGTTTTGTGAACTCCCCTTGATAAAACCCTTTAAAAAGGCCTTTTCCTATGTCATTTATAGGGAAAAAAACAGGCCTTACCCGGGTTAAGTGTAAACGGGGCTGATCCAGAAATTTACCGGGTAGCACTGTAGTGGAAATGTGTCTTAAACCGAGGACCGACCTGGTATCGATCCGAGTACAAATTACTGGGTCTGACCCAGGTTGCTAGTGGAAAAGGGGTATAAGTAGATGCCATGTGCACCAAGTGGCTGGTGATCACCGGCATCCCCAACTCCCCCCAACCTGCGGGACAGCCTGCAATTAGCGGGACTGTTCCTCTGTAATATCATTGTGCACCAAATGCATTGCCATTTCACTAATTTCTAGTCAGAAGCTAATAACGGTACTGAGATAGTAAATGTTTTGAATCTGATCTGTATATTATGTATGTTTTGTGTATATGCCATAAGGGACGCATATGTTTAAGAATTCCAGAATGCTTTGTCAGACTATAAAATGTATAGTGGAAGATTCCACTTTAGGTAGTGCATTTAAATATCAATCATAAAAAATATCTACAGTAGGATTGTCAAATTTTATATAAAAAAAACAAACATTAGGGGGCGGGGCCACGGCGGTGAGGGAGTGAGGAGTCGGTGTTAGAGCTCCCCAGCAGAAACATCCGTCAATCGAAATTCAGCCGTAATTAGAGCCGAGGTGGACCCAGCACAGCGCGGCTTTCCCCTGGGCTAGGAGCCGTACAAGCCGCACATATCGAGATACGCGAGATACGCGTCACTGCCTGGAGGTCACACATCCTGGTCAGAGGGACTTCTTCCAGAGTGAGCGCGAGGACGCCGGAGACGCGGCAGCACAGCCTGTGGCGGGCAGTAAGTCGGAGCGTGCTAAGCGTTGCCGACCAGCACAAACGCTCCTGGGGTGGAATCCGGTTAAGCAGTGCCGAGGGCAGTGGTGCTGGAGCAAGGACGCCAGAGACGCTAGAGGCACCAGAGACGCGGCCAAGGAGACTGCGGCAGGCAATGATGGAGCGCGCAGAACTGTGCTGAATTGAGGGGCATTGAACCTGAGACGCCTCACGGTCCCCCTTTCGATTGAAACGGCGCATCCATGTGGAACTGCGGGCAGCGGCAGCAAGGTAACCACGGACGATAAGGGAGTTAAACGAAGGGCGTTGACTGAGTGTTGCTGAGCCTTACTCCCTGACCGGACGGGGCTAATCAACCGGGAGCCTCCGAAGTGTTCTACAGGAACGGGTGCAGTATAAATATAACTTCTTGTCAATGCTATTATATTAAGTAAAGTCCCAAAATCAAGAACTGTATGCACTCTGCTATATACAAGTTGATATAAGGCACTCTATAGTACCTCCTCTGTACCTGCTGTCTGCCCGTTTAATTGGACTTTCTATTGTCTGACTCTCTTTTGACCCAACATTATATAATTGGGAAGTGCCAGCCTGGCCGGACTAGCGTGCTGGGCCTTCTACATCGAGCATAAAGCCCTCTGTAGACTTAAGTCTCTCTGAGAAGGGACAGAAACAACTCCTCACTTTACATAATGGGGAAAACAAATACCGCTGCAGCTGTGGCAAAACTCGAGAAATATGCCCGCTCCCAAGCAAATACTTCACAGACTGTCTCTACCACTCCACAAACGACTCCATCTAAGGGCAAGAGCTCCTCGAGTGCTACTGAGATAACCCTCCAACAAGTTCTTGAGGCAATCACTAGCAGTGAGCAGCCACTGTCCGATAAAATAAATAGTGTTCAGACCGAAGTGATATCAATTAAAACTGAAATCACAGCACTACACGATCGTATCAGTCAGGTGGAGACAAGAATATCGGCACTGGAAGATTCCAATAAACAGTGGTCCTCTAAAGTGGGCTTATTAGCTAACCAGCTAGCCAATGCGAGGTCAAAACTCTGCATTTTGTAGGCATACCTGAACACGCTGAAGGCACCGAGGCAGTAAAATTTATTGAGAATTGGTTGCTAAGTGTTTTTGGAAAGACGGCCTTCTCTGATCAGTTTGCCGTGGAGAGGGCACATCGGGTTCCATCGAGACCCTTTCCACCCGGCGCCCCCCCCCCCCCCCCCCTCGGACTTTAATAGTGAAATTCCTAAATTTTCGAGATAGGGATGGAATCCTAAGAATGGCACGCACTAGGGACCAACTGGTATATGACGGCAATAAGATCTCCATATTCCCAGATTTTGCTTTGCAAACCCAGAAAGAGCGAGCAAAATTTCTCGACGTGAAGAAGCGCCTGAGGGAATGTAACATAAAATATTCTATGGTTTTTCCTGCTAAGTTAAGGGTCATTTTCAATGGAGAGACTTCCTTTTTTTCCAGACCTGAAGAGGCAGCAAGATGGCTGGATAGATTGGCCCCGGGCTCCCAACAATTGTCTATCAGATAAGACATTGATGCTAAATAATTCGAGACTTGAACTGCTGGGGCGCTTACCTTGCATTGGTGGCCTAAGGTTTTTTTTTTTTTTTTCTTAAGCAGCCCCAAAAAAGAAAAGTGGTTCTTTATATTTTATTTTTCATTTTCTCTCCTCCCCCCCCCTTTTTTTTCTTTTTTTGCGGGTTAGGGGGGGGAGTCTAAAGTATGCCATCCAGGGGAAGGTATGCAGGGTGGGGGGTGGGGGAGGAGCTGGGGGGATTGAATGTTATGTATGTTTTGAGTTATGATCTATTTTTCTGTGAAGGTCTAGAGGAGAACCCAGGCGGTCTTGGGGACAGAGGAGGCAGGTTATTGGAGGCGGTAAAAAGGGAGTCCACGAGTTGGAGGAGGGTGAAGATAAATCTGATTGGTAATAATGATACGGTACAGGATGGTTAAAATTCTAATGTGGAATATCAGGGGGATCAACGATAAGATCAAACGTTCACTAGTTATGGAACAACTAAGGAAATCGAAGGCAGATATTGTTGACCTAGTAGAAACTCACCTAGTAGGAGGTAAGTTGCGAACCCTGAATAAGTCGTGGGTTGGCAAAAGTTATCATGCACCCTTCACATCCTCCTCTCGGGGTATTTCTGTCCTTATTAGGAAAACTATCTATTTTAGTTGCAACAGGACTCCGATTGATCCAATAGGACGTTATATATTTTTGGACTGCAGAGTCAATGATTTACAGATGTTACTTCTTTTTGTATATATACCCCCTCCATTTAATCTTGAGGTACTAGTAAAAGCGGCTGAGATCGTAGCAATGGCCCCCCAGGCAACAACCATATGTATGGGCGACTTCAACAATGTCCTGGATATAGTGACAGATAGGTGGAGTCCAATTGTAGGGACGACACCCAGAAATAACAAGAGCTTTCTCCACTTTGTCCAGGACATTGGTTGGATCGACATTTGGAGGGCCCGGAACCCTACGGCCATACAGTTCTCATGTTACTCGGCCTCCCACCAAGCCTTTTCAAGGATAGATTTGGCATTGGTCTCTAAGAACGCCACTACGCAGGTGGAAGGGGCCGAGTACAAGGCTAGGGGAGTCTCCGATCATTCCCCTTTGCTCCTAACAGTTCGGGAAAATAATGAGAAAGGACAGGGATTCTGGAGATTTAATGCCAGATGGCTGCAAACCCTTGGGCAGGAGGTAAAACTTGTGGCACAGTGGGAGGAGTATTGGGAGACAAATCGGGGGTCTTCATCTTCCTCTATGATATGGGACTCATTCAAGGCATACATTAGAGGCACTCTAAAAAAAAGAATTAACGAGATCCAGAGGGAAGACAGGGAAAAAAGTCAGGAGTTGGAAAATAAAAGTATAGATTTAGAAATTAATTATTTAAGTGTTGGTGGTGACTCTGCCCGGCAGGAATGGATGTCGGCACAGTCGGAATGGATGGAGTTACTAAGAGAGCAAAATAACCGCCTAATGTCTCGCCAAGTTAGAAGTAACTATCAATACTCAGATCGACCAGGGAAATACTTGGCCTATTTAGCCAGGTCTGAGACGCCTACAAATAATATTATCTGTATAAAAAAGGATGATGGTACCCTACTAGGATCCACAGTACAGATAGGACAGGAAGTAGTGAAGTATTTTAGTCAACTGTATACTTCTAGGTTGACATACTCCCAGTCGGAATTAAGAGATTATATCTCAAAAATCGATATACCATCCCTGGGAGATCAGGAGAGGGAAGAGTTAGAGGCCCCTCTAAGCCTGGAGGAGGTGAAATTGGCAATCAGAAATCTGCCGGGAGGGGCTTCCCGCTGAGTTATATAAAAAATACCTAGACGAGCTCTCCCCTCTACTGCTGGATACTTTGCTGTCCTGTTTCGAAGAGAATAACTTACCTCCTACATTATTAGAAGCAAGGATAACAATCATACCTAAACAGGGAAAGGACCCCACTGCCCTCGACTCATATAGGCCCATATCCCTCCTAGCTGTAGAAGCAAAGATCTTATCTAAAATTCTGGCAGCCAGGTTAAATAAATATATTTTGAAAATTATCCATTCTGATCAATCTGGCTTCATGCCGGCTAAATCCACAAGTATTAATTTACGTAAGCTCCAAAGCCATCTCCAGCTCCCACAGGTTAAGGGGGGCACCCTGTCGTGGCCTCTTTAGATGCATCTAAGGCCTTCGACGTAGTTGAGTGGCCTTACCTATGGGCAGTGCTACGTGCCTTTGGAATTGGGCCAAGGTTTTTAAAATGGCTACAACTCCTATATGCAGAGCCGATGGCGTGGGTTTCGATCAACGGCTGGACCTCGCCAGCCTTTGTCCTGACCAGGGGGACAAGGCAGGGGTGCCCCCTATCTCCGGTGCTGTTTGCGCTGGCAATTGAGCCCCTGGCTTGTAAAGTTAGAGCTCAGTTCCGTAATAGGGGTCTACGGGTAGGGGAGGGGAGAGATATACTCTTTGTACGCGGATGATTTATTGATTTACTTGGCGGAATTCACCTCTAATCTTCCTCTGGTTCTGGAAATAATGAATGAATTTGGTGACTACTCCGGGATCCAAATTAATTGGAGAAAATCGCACATTCTCTCTGTCGCGGTAGGAGGGGCCCCTTCCCCTGGCCTCCCACCCCCCCTTTCATTGGGTATCGGCATTCAAATACTTAGGGATTTGGATAACCAAAGATCCAAAAGAGTTTATCTCTTTAAACATAAACCCATTAATAGTACAGCTGATTAAAAAATTTAAAACTTGGAGCCGTTTGCCCTTAACAGTCATAGGACGCGTCAATCTCGTAAAGATGGTCCTATTACCAAAAATCTTCTATACAATTCAACACACTCCTATTTTTCTTCCAAAGTCAATCTTTCGGAAAATAAATAGCATCATGGTATCATTTATATGGAACAACACAAGATCTAAAGTTCAGTCAAAAGTGTTAATGTACGATAGAGAGAAAGGGTGTCTGGGGGCACCAGATATTAGAAGATACTATATTGCAGCACAGGTAGCCCAGCTGAAATCATGGGTGATTCAAGATCATGGGAGTGAGATGGTTAATGTTTCATCGCCTGGGGTGAACCCTCTAGCGAGGCTTCTTCAAGGGCATACACTAGCTAAAGATCTTCCACTGGTAGCTCAAGCAGTTAGGATCTGGAGAGAAGCAAGTAAAGTTGAGGGGACTCAATTTCTCGACCCCGAATATCCTCTAGAGGACAACTGGAATGCTTCACTTTCAGATAACCTACAGCTGAGAGCTACGTGGGGACTTTATTCAGTTAGAAACCTTGGTCAACTATATATAGAGGGCACGCTTAAATCTTTTTCTCAACTGAGGGAGGAATTCGGGGTGCCTCAGACTTATTTTTTTTAGATATTTGCAATTAAGAAGTATATTAGAGGAGCGATTCCGTAACTCCCCACCACTCTTCTCCGAATCTCCTATTAAAAAAAATATTAAAAAGGGAGGGAAAGACAGCTCTACCTCCAAAATATATAAACAACTGGGTAAGGCCATTTCGACCAGCCATATGGTGGATTTGAGAGGGAAATGGGAGTCCGATATAGGACATATAGACGACAAGGAATGGCACATGGCCTTATCAACGGTTTTTAAGGCCACAAACGCCATCCGTACCCAACAAGTGTCTTTTTATGTGCTGCATCGCGCCTACTTGACTACTCCACGGGTGGCAAAATTCAATAATTATTTTTCTCTTCTCTGCCCAAAGTGCAAAGGAACAGTAGGCACATTTTTCCATCTGTTGTGGGAATGCCAGCTCGTAGCAGATTTCTGGGAGAAAGTAATGAACATTATGGTGGAAACAGGGATACCCAGGGAACTGCTTACTTTAAAATATTGCCTGCTCAATGTAATTTCAGATAGGAGAACTGAATCGACTGAAAAAATGTATATATTAGGTTTGTCCTCAGTAGCAAAGGTCCTTATAGCTAAAACCTGGATGGCCCCAAATGGCCCTGATATAAGTTGTTGGATAGAGAGGGTGAACTTTACGGTCGACCAAGAAAAATATCTACACTTGAATAGAAATACTCTAAGTAAATATTACAAGATATGGAATAGGTGAAAAGCCACAAGTTATTGGAAAACTAGGAAAAATTAATGTATTTAATAAAGACTGGGAGAGGGGTTGTAACCACTGTTAGGTTGTAATGACCGATGGATGTCACGTGAAGACGCAAGAGAAATAATGGCTATGTAGTAATTGTTGGCACTTTTTAGAGGTATAAAAGCAATAATTGGATATTAGTAAGTGCACTCTAAGTAAACAAAGTAATATGTGGAATATAAGAAACTCACAAGACACTGTAATATAATAATATAAAGATGGGGAAGGGTTTGCAACTATGGTTTTTGATGGCACTAAATCAGGGGTGGCCAACCAATCAGAGGCAAAGAGCCAAAAAAATATGTTCTGGTAAGAGAAAGAGCCGACACCATGCAAAAATAGGCGTGGCCTAGCGCCTGAAAGGCCATGTCTTATTTTAAAATGGGCTGTGGTCTATATAAAAATTGAGCCAGTTTCATCTATCTGGCCTTAAATTTCTTAGAAAGGGCCTTGCTTACTAGGGGCTTTGGGGGGCAGCCAGGAGGAATCAGGATGGCAGGTGGAGCAGGAGCTGAACACGCTGTGAGTCAGGGGCGTAACTAGGACTTTGTTGACACCATAGTAAAATCTTGCAAGGGCCCCAAAATACAGTAAAAAAAAAAACTCACACAGGGCAAATAGCACACATCCTGGGTCCTACAGAAAAAATAATACACTTTTGCTCCCACATGTAAAAAGTGCCCACATGTAAAAAGTGACAGTGGCCACTACAGGAAAATAAACATACACACATTGGCCACAACAGTTAAAAAAACAAAAACAACACAATGATCAATGATTGCAAGTTGCAACCACAGAAAGAAAAAACATATTTGTTGATAGCTCCATTTCCTCTGTGTCTATCTGGCCCCATATGTCTTCTGCCCTACCCATGTCAGGTCTGGTGACATGGGTAGGGCAGAAGACATATGTACAGCTTACTATATGTACTTGTCACCATACAACTGAACCTCCATGTTATTCTGCAGACAAAAGACACATAATGGTGGATCTCACCTTCCCATGCCGGTCAGCTTGGTTTATGTGGAAGGCCATGCTGGTATCAGGGTGCAGTGTCCACTCTGCAACCACCATTGCTCCTGGACACTCGCAGACCAAAGGTCAGCATTCAGCATCTTGTTATCTCCATGTTCCCGGGGTGCACACTGCACAGAGCCAGTGGTCCTGGAAGAAATTGCTGTATGTGCAACTTAAGCTGGCGCTCCGCAGTTACTTCCTGGCCAGCCTCTCCCAGCAGCTCCCTGCCTCCTGCACTCTTCCCAGTAGTGCTTTGCAGCACAGAAAAAGTTAGAGGGGAGGAGGGAGGAATAATCCAACTGTCACTGGCTCTTCCATCCCTCTGCAGAATTGCTGCTGTCTGGGGGAGGATCTGATAGTATTGAACTGGTACTGGAGATGCTGCCGCCGCCAGCAACCTCCGAGCACGACAGCACATGCCCCGGATCACTCCCCATGCGGCCGCGGCTTCGGCATTCACAGCACTGACGGTCCGCACAAGGAGTGACCCTGCGCATGCGCTGTCGCACTAGGAGGACACCGGCGGCAGCAGCAGCGTCTCCAGCGTCAGTTCAACACAATACTCTCACATTGTGTTTGGGTCTCTGCTTATGTGGCGGCGTGCACGCCCAACCCGCCGAGCCGCAGATAAAGGGGAGAAGAGCCTCATGCGGCTCGCGAGCCGCGGGTTGGCCACCCCTGCACTAAATGAAGGACTGTTTCCTTCTCTTTTAAGTAATTGTTAACTTTACACGAAGAGATTACGATAATAGTATTTTTTTTTTCTCTTTCCCGTCTTACCGGTCAACTATAACCTAGATAATGATGTGATTTAAGATTCTTGATAAAAGCACCTAACGGTATGTGGAATTTATCACTTCCCCGATTCTGTATCAATTCTCCAATGAGCCAGGCGATAAATCTATTGATAAGTGTATTCTGTGATGATAATGACCCTGAGATACTGCCTCCTCTGGTCCTCTCTAGTTACCTGACGAAAGCATCACATCTGATATTCGATGCGATACGGTACCTATCAAAAAACATCAAATAATTTTATAGAACAGCGACCGCCTGGGTGATTGCTGGACCTCTAGACCTAAATGTATTTAAGAAGGAATGTATGTTAGTGTTTGTACAGTTACTATCTCTTTATCAAGATTGCTTTTTTAATGCAATATAATTTTTTTTAATAAAGACTACATAAAAAAAAAAAAACATTAGCAGAAATAAATACAATTATTATACACTCACACAGATATAGTATTACTCCTACTTATCGCTGGCCCTTCAAATAAATGCTATAATACTGTAGTCCTTAGGAATTATTCAGGCATAGGGTCTTATTCTGGTCCACATGAAACGCTGAAATAAAGTTCAGGCAGCAGTTTATTTTTATTATTACATAATTCAATTTATACTTCTAGATGTACAATGCAATATATAACTTTCTATTCAAAATAATGATAACAAAACACATTATATAGGCATCACTCAATGTGTAGTTGGAACAAATAAGATGATAAATATAGCAAAATCCTCAAAAATCTTTACTGGTCCTTCTATAGATAAATGTGCTAATACCTAACGAGTGCAAGATGATGATGATGACAACTGCATCATTGCTCCATACACTATACTTAAAGATGCATGTATTTTAATTTACACACATGCAGCAATGTACCTGTAAATTTACATTTTAAGGAACAGTTGCCCTGTGGGCATTATTGGCATTTTGGGTGTGGCATTGGCATGTGTTTCTAGCCACCTAGATACAAAAACATAAGAAATTTAGAGGAGGAAGGGAAATAAGTTAGTTTAGTGATCATGCAGGAGTTCTGTAGCAGTGATACCACTAGAAGGGTCTACAGTAGGCAGTCACTTATATTGTGCCTTGGATTTGCAGCACTTAAAATACTAATCAGTAATAATAACATACTTACCGTCTTATTGGGCGAGATGTACTAAGCCTCGAAAAGTGATCAAATGGAGAGTGATAAACCAGTAGCCAATTTGCTCCTAACTAATTTTTTTAAATACAGCCTGTAACATGGCTGGTAGTTTATCACTCTCCACTTTATTACTTTTCAAGCTTAGTACATCTGGCCCATTGTCTTTCCTCTTTGAGGGGGGGGGCATGTAAATGCTGGAGGCTTGACCCCCTTTTCGGGCCAGGAGTTGGACCAGATTTTCAGGAGCCTCCTGGACATTCTGGAAGGGTAGATAACAATAAATAACAATGATTTGGGTTTTATTTGGGCATTCCATCAACAATTTGCTATGGAACCCACAAAATTCTGGCTACATCCCTGGACCCTCACTATGACCAGACAGTTAAAACATAGAACTGACCAGTGGAAGGAATCAGTAATAATTATGATAGAAAATAAAATGATGGCTTTTGGAGTATTCATTATACAGTATGTGTCTATTAAAAAGTAAAAAAATATTAAATGATATAAAATTATATACCGAAGGGATTATATGTATTGTCAGCAATGCAAATCCACAAGCATTGTGGAGACCACAGAAGGCAGGTACTTGGATGTTGGCAAAATGTGAAAGACCATTGAAAGCATTTCAAGGGCGCCGGCAGTAAAATGAAATTCTTTCTATATCATTTCACAATTGCCGACATTCCAGCACCCATTTTCTGGGGATCCCATAATGCTTGTCGACATTTTGATTCTTGACAATTGCAATGCATACAGATCATCATACACAAGGAGCCACTTACTCCCTCCCTGCCAGCAGCTATTGGTGGAGGGCGGGCGTGGGCGCACAAACATCTCACACGCTCACGCATCCCTAGCCAATAATGGGGCGCGTGAACCCTGCTGGCTGGCAATGGAGCAGACGGCAGGATGGGGGCAGCGCCATCTGTACGTCTTAGGCCATAGATGTGCCAAACAGCCCCTCTTGGCATGCCAGGTGCCATGAGACTCTGCTAGCTTTGGTCATCTTTTTTTGTTGTTGTTGAAATCGCATTTTAGGTTCAACACAATGTGGCTAGTAAGCACCAGTACACAGTGCTGTCTAATGAGATATGTGACACTTGTACTGTATATCTGTGTGCGACTGAGTCTCTGAATCTGCATACAAACTTCTAAAATACAGCAGCCATGCTTTTTTTCGTACAAAGTACCATTGAGCTTCATATGCAGATAAAGTCGCACACAGATATTCTGCACATGTTATATATCAAATGAATTGGCAGTTTCGCATTGCGTTGCATCTAAGATGTATTTTTGACACTCTCGAAAGGCATCTCCTGCAGAATGGCATATTGAGATGTAGATGTAGATGTATGAGGTGACATCTGTACCTACTAAAGTGTATTCCACTTGTTAATTATGTTATTTGTTTATTAGTGAAAAAAGTCTTAGTTAGAAACAGTGGCATCACATTGTAGGTGTGGGCCGTGCCTGAGTGCTATATTGAATCTGGTTAATGTTCCACCTTGTGAAGTTTACTATGTACTGATCACAGTGAAGTGTTTACCTGCATGTTTGATGCTCAAACTACACTGTAAACAACTTTTAAATTACTGTTGCATGTTATAAAGCTTTTCAAAACTTATTTCAGTTTTTTTTTTTTGTTTCAAATCAGTTGCTAGGATAAAACCCATTTAAATGCACGCACTCATTTTGAACGGCAATAAATATATGCATAGATTTTATCATCTGAATTAATGTCAAACTAGCTCTATTTCTGAATAAATCTTAAAATTATTATATCAGGAGCAATTGAGCAATAAATATTGCAGCTGTGATTGAAGGTGGCCTGCTTAGTGGCTTGTTTAGTCATTACTGAGCTAATTTCCTTTTTAACCCCTTCCCGACATTTGACGTACATTTACGTCATGGCCGGGAGGTACTTCCCGACACATGGCATAAATGTACGTCATGAGTTTAAACTGTCACTGCGTCTCGAGACGCAGTGACAGAGGGACGATGTCTGCTGTCCCTGACAGCAGACATGTCCCTGCATGCCCAGGGGGGGCTGCGATGTCGCCCCCCCGTCGGCGATCGCTGTGATTGGCTGTTCAGTGTGAACAGCCATTCACAGCGTTTTCCTGTGTTACCAGCGAATCGGACGCTCGGTAACACAGGTGTCAATCACCGCCGGGCGTCAGGGGGCATGAGGGGGTCATCGGTGACGATGACACCTCACCCCACCCTCACCCCACCTGCCCCCAAGGCTGTGATTGGTCCGTGGGACCCACGGACCAATCACAGCCAAGGCGCGACATTTAAACTGACGGTGACTGCGCTGCAGACGCCATTCCGGTCTGGAATAGCGTGCAGAACGGTCACCGTGCCTGCCTGCCGTGATACTGACCTGATCCTTGCTAATACTTACCTGATCCTTGCAAATACCTTACCTGATCACCTTATCACTGCTTGTAGCGTGCTGGACGCTTCCTGGATCTGACTTCCTGAGACTTCCTGCTGCTGCTGCAGTGTGATAGAGAGATAGAGAGATAGAGAGAGAGATAGAGAGAGATAGAGAGAGATAGAGAGATAGTGACAGAGAGAGCTATATTTTGTGTCTGCTACCCCCCCTTTTTGGGGGTGCAGGGGTTTTCTATATATAAATAACTGTCAGTGCTGCTGCTGCAGTGTCATACAGTGATAGATAGTGATAGATAGTGAGAGGTAGAGAGATAGAGAGATTTGTGTCTGCTACCCCCCCTTTTTGGGGGTGCAGGGGTTTTATTTTATATATATAACTGTCAGTGCTGCTGCTGCAGTGTCATAGAGTGATAGATAGTGATAGATAGTGAGAGATAGAGAGAGATAGTGACAGAGAGTGATAGAGAGTGTATATTTTGTGTCTGCTACCCCCCCTTTTTGGGGGTGCAGTTTTTTTTATACATATAACTGTCAGTGCTGCTGCTGCAGTGTCCTAGAGTGATAGATAGTGAGAGAAAGAGAGATAGAGAGAGATAGTGACAGAGAGTGATAGAGAGTGTATATTTTGTGTCTGCTACCCCCCCTTTTGTGCTGATCAGTATATCTGTGCTGATCAGCAACTTTTTGGGGGCGCAGAGGTTTTTTTTTAATATATATACCTGTCAGTTGCTGCCAGTTGCACTGTCAGTTGCACCAAAGGTTGTGCACCTGCTGTCCCTCACTGGTAATCAGTGTCGCATCACTGATCACCTTTTTTTTTTTTTGTGAGTGCTGTGGGGTCTTTTTTTAATTTTTTTTTTACACACACTGATTTTGTGGGTGTCCTGTGGCCACTGTGCGCCGATCAGTGACGTACATCACTGATCAGCTTTTTCGGCACAGGGTTGATCAATTTTTTTTTTTTTTTTTGATCAGATTCCTGTTGCCTTTGAGCGCTGTTCAGTGACAGACGTTACTGACCAACATCTGTGCTCAATTTTTGGCGCAGGACCTTTTTTTTTTTTTTTAACCCCTTCAATTTTTTATTTTTAACCCCTTCATTTTTTTTTTTTTTTTATTGGTATAAAGTATTTTTTTTTTCTGCACCACATACACACTACACACTACATACCCCCCGGATTGAAATAAAGTTTGTACCCCCCCCTACACTATACACGTGTTGAAACATTTCACTACCAGTAACACAAAAATAAAAATGGCATCCCAAATGTCCTCCCAAATGTCCTCCCAAATGTCCTCCCAGTCATCCAGGAGAATGTATTCAGTGGAGGAGGCATATGCCATGCTTGCCTCTGACTCTGACACAGGCAGTGATGCAAGCGGGGAATTTGAAGGATTCGTCTTAAGCTCCTCTTCCTCCTCTGGTGATGAGGGACCCCCTCAAAGACGCCCCCGTAGATCAGCTGAGATTCCCCCCCCAATAATTGATCTAGTATGGACCCCACCACCAGACAATTTTGAGCCCCAGGTTCCTGAGTTTTTGGCCATGCCAGGAATCCAATTTGATTCCACAGGTCTCAGAGAAATTGACTTTTTCAAATTATTTTTCTCTGATGATTTTATAAATTTAATGGTGGACCAAACTAATTTATATGCCCAGCAGTTTATTGCTCAAAACCCCACGTCATCATTTGCTAGGTGGACCCCTGTAGATGCAGTAGAGATGATGACGTTTTGGGGTCTGGTGTTTCATATGGGCATAGTAAAAAAGCCAGAAATTAGGCAATATTGGAGTACAGATGTTCTGTACAGTACTCCATTTTACCGTATGGCCATGCCCCGGACTCGATTTGAGACAATTCTTAAATTTATACATTACACCGATAATGCACAGTGCCCACCCAGAGATGATCCCACCTTTGACCGGCTATTCAAAGTCAGGCCGGTCATTGATCATTTCAGTGCCAAATTTGAAGAGGTGTACATCCCTGAAAAATTTATTTGTATCGACGAGTCCCTTATACATTTTAAAGGAAGGGTTAAATTCCGCCAGTACCTTCCCAGTAAGAGGGCAAGGTATGGCATAAAAATGTATAAACTGTGTGAAAGCACCTCAGGGTACACCCACAGGTTTAGGGTTTATGAAGGGAAGGATTCAAGAATTCAACCGCCAGAATGCCCCCCCTCCCTCGTAGGTGTTAGTGGGAAAATTGTCTGGGATTTAGTGCACCCCTTCCTGGATAAAGGTTATCACCTCTATGTGGATAACTTTTACACTAGCATCCCCCTGTTTAAGGCCCTTGGTTCAAGAGGTACAGCAGCTTGCGGTACTGTGCGCAAGAACCAAAGAGGCCTCCCAAAAACGCACATTGCCCAAGTAATGAGAAGGGGTGAAAGCAGGGGAATATGCAACGAAAATATGTTGTTGGTCAAATATAAGGACAAGAGGGATGTCCTTATACTGACAACAATTCACGGAGACAGTACCACCTCCGTCCCTGTACGAGGTACCAGTACCCACACCTCAAAACCTAATTGTATCCTGGATTACAATAGGTACATGGGCGGAGTGGATCTTTCAGATCAGGTACTGAAGCCGTACAGTGCCCTGCGGAAAACAAAAATCTGGTACAAGAAGGTGGCCGTGTATATCATCCAGATGGCACTGTATAACGCTTACGTGCTATTCCGTTCTACCGGCCAGAGGGGGACATTTATGCACTTTCAAGAGGAAGTCATAAAGGGCCTAATATTTGGGAACCAGCAGGCAGAGGGCCCCAGTACTTCTAGTACTGGCCCCCGTATTGTACCAGGGCAGCATTTTCCTGATGAAATCCCCTCCACTGGAAAAAAGGGCAGGACACAAAAAAGGTGCAAAGTTTGCTATAAAAAGGGAATAAGAAAGCAAACTATTTTCCAGTGTGACACTTGCCCCGACAAACCCGGCCTATGTATAAAGGAGTGTTTTAAAATATACCACACATCTATGGAATATTAGGTTCATAATTTCACCGTGCTTCGGGGGTCTTGCTAATGCCACATAGCACCCACCATTCATTCCACCAGAATCTGAGCCGCAAAATCCAAAAATCACTCCTTCCCTTCTGAGTCCTGCCATGCACCCAACTGGTATTTTTTGGTCACATGTGAGGCATTGCCGTACTCGGGAGAAATTGGGGCACAGATTTTGGGGTGCTTTGTCTCCTTCATTCCTTGTGAAAATGAAAAATTTTGAGCCAGAACTGCATTTTTGTGTAAAAAAATGTAATTTTTCATGTTCACTGCCCAGTTTTATCAAAATTGGTGAAACCCCTGGGGGTTTGAAATGTACACTATACCCCTAGATGAATTCCCTGAGGGGTGTAGTTTGCAAAATGGGGTCACTTGTGGGGGGGTTCCACTGTATTGGTGCTTTGGGGGTCTTGCTAATGCGACATAGCACCCACCATCATTCCACCAGAATTTGTGCTGCAAAATCCAAATATCACTCCTTCCCTTCTGAGTCCTGCCACTTTTTGGTCACACATGAGGCATTGCCGTACTCGGGAGAAATTGGGGCACAGATTTTGGGGTGCTTTGTCTCCTTCATTCCTTCTGAAAATGAAAAATTTTGAGCCAGAACTGCATTTTTGTGTAAAAAAATGTAATTTTTCATTTTCACTGCCCACTTGTATCAAAATTGGTGAAACCCCTGGGGGTTTGAAATGTACACTATACCCCTAGATGAATTCCCTGAGGGGTGTACTTTGCAAAATGGGGTGACTTGTGGGGGGGTTCCACTGTATTGGTGCAACATAGCACCCACCATTCATTCCACCAGAATCTGTGCTGCAAAATCCAAAAATCACTCCTTCCCTTCTGAGTCCTGCCATGCACCCAACTGGTATTTTTTGGTCACATGTGAGGCATTGCCGTACTCGGGAGAAATTGGGGCACAGATTTTGGGGTGCTTTTTCTCCTTCATACCTTCTGAAAATGAAAAATTTTGAGCCAGAACTGCATTTTTGTGTAAAAAATGTAATTTTTCATGTTCACTGCCCACTTGTATCAAAATTGGTGAAACCCCTGGGGGTTTGAAATGTACACTATACCCCTAGATGAATTCCCTGAGGGGTGTAGTTTGCAAAATGGGGTCACTTGTGGGGGGGTTCCACTGTATTGGTGCTTGGGGGGTCTTGCTAATGCGACATAGCACCCACCAAAATTCCACCAGAATCTGAGCTGCAAAATCCAAAAATCACTCCTTCCCTTTTGAGTCCTGCCATGCACCCAACTGGTATTTTTTGGTCACATGTGAGGCATTGCCGTACTCGGGAGAAATTGGGGCACAGATTTTGGGGTGCTTTTTCTCCTTCATACCTTCTGAAAATGAAAAATTTTGAGCCAGAACTGCATTTTTGTGTAAAAAATGTAATTTTTCATGTTCACTGCCCACTTGTATCAAAATTGGTGAAACCCCTGGGGGTTTGAAATGTACACTATACCCCTAGATGAATTCCCTGAGGGGTGTAGTTTGCAAAATGGGGTCACTTGTGGGGGGGTTCCACTGTATTGGTGCTTGGGGGGTCTTGCTAATGCGACATAGCACCCACCAAAATTCCACCAGAATCTGAGCTGCAAAATCCAAAAATCACTCCTTCCCTTCTGAGTCCTGCCATGCACCCAAATGGTAGTTTTTGGTCACATGTGAGGCATTGCCGTACTCGGGAGAAATTGGGGCACAGATTTTGGGGTGCTTTGTCTCCTTCATACCTTCTGAAAATGAAAAATTTTGAGCCAGAACTGCATTTTTGTGTAAAAAAATGTAATTTTTCATTTTCACTGCCCACTTGTATCAAAATTGGTGAAACCCCTGGGGGTTTGAAATGTACACTATACCCCTAGATGAATTCCCTGAGGGGTGTACTTTGCAAAATGGGGTGACTTGTGGGGGGGTTCCACTGTATTGGTGCAACATAGCACCCACCATTCATTCCACCAAAATCTGTGCTGCAAAATCCAAAAATCACTCCTTCCGTTCTGAGTCCTGCCATGCACCCAACTGGTATTTTTTGGTCACATGTGAGGCATTTCCGTACTCGGGAGAAATTGGGGCACAGATTTTGGGGTGCTTTTTCTCCTTCATACCTTCTGAAAATGAAAAATTTTGAGCCAGAACTGCATTTTTGTGTAAAAAAATGTAATTTTTCATTTTCACTGCCCACTTGTATCAAAATTGGTGAAACCCCTGGGGGTTTGAAATGTACACTATACCCCTAGATGAATTCCCTGAGGGGTGTAGTTTTCAAAATGGGGTGACTTGTGGGGGGGTTCCACTGTATTGGTGCTTGGGGGGTCTTGCTAATGCGACATAGCACCCACCAAAATTCCACCAGAATCTGAGCTGCAAAATCCAAAAATCACTCCTTCCGTTCTGAGTCCTGCCATGCACCCAACTGGTATTTTTTGGTCACATGTGAGGCATTGCCGTACTCGGGAGAAATTGGGGCACAGATTTTGGGGTGCTTTTTCTCCTTCATACCTTCTGAAAATGAAAAATTTCGAGCCAGAACTGCATTTTTGTGTAAAAAATGTAATTTTTCATTTTCACTGCCCACTTGTATCAAAATTGGTGAAACCCCTGGGGGTTTGAAATGTACACTATACCCCTAGATGAATTCCCTGAGGGGTGTAGTTTTCAAAATGGGGTGACTTTTGGGGGGGTTCCACTGTATTGGTGCTTGGGGGGTCTTGCTAATGCGACATAGCACCCACCAAAATTCCACCAGAATCTGAGCCGCAAAATCCAAAAATCACTCCTTCCGTTCTGAGTCCTGCCATGCACCCAACTGGTATTTTTTGGTCACATGTGAGGCATTTCCGTACTCGGGAGAAATTGGGGCACATATTTTGGGGTGCTTTTTCTCCTTCATACCTTCTGAAAATGAAAAATTTTGAGCCAGAACTGCATTTTTGTGTAAAAAAATGTAATTTTTCATTTTCACTGCCCACTTGTATCAAAATTGGTGAAACCCCTGGGGGTTTGAAATGTACACTATACCCCTAGATGAATTCCCTGAGGGGTGTACTTTGCAAAATGGGGTGACTTGTGGGGGGGTTCCACTGTATTGGTGCAACATAGCACCCACCATTCATTCCACCAGAATCTGTGCTGCAAAATCCAAAAATCACTCCTTCCCTTCTGAGTCCTGCCATGCACCCAACTGGTATTTTTTGGTCACATGTGAGGCATTGCCGTACTCGGGAGAAATTGGGGCACAGATTTTGGGGTGCTTTTTCTCCTTCATACCTTCTGAAAATGAAAAATTTTGAGCCAGAACTGCATTTTTGTGTAAAAAAATGTAATTTTTCATTTTCACTGCCCACTTGTATCAAAATTGGTGAAACCCCTGGGGGTTTGAAATGTACACTATACCCCTAGATGAATTCCCTGAGGGGTGTACTTTGCAAAATGGGGTCACTTGTGGGGGGGTTCCACTGTATTGGTGCTTTGGGGGTCTTGCTAATGCGACATAGCACCCACCAAAATTCCACCAGAATCTGAGCTGCAAAATCCAAAAATCACTCCTTCCCTTCTGAGTCCTGCCATGCACCCAACTGGTATTTTTTGGTCACATGTGAGGCATTGCCGTACTCGGGAGAAATTGGGGCACAGATTTTGGGGTGCTTTGTCTCCTTCATACCTTCTGAAAATGACAAATTTGGAGCCAGAACTGTATTTTTGTGTAAAAAAAATAATTTTTCATTTTCACTGCCCAGTTGTACCACAATTGGTGAAACCCCTGGGGGTTTGAAATGTACACTATACCCCTAGATGAATTCCCTGAGGGGTGTAGTTTGCAAAATGGGGTCACTTGTGGGGGGGTTCCTAACCTTTAGCATCTTATGGTGCCTAGAAACCTACATGGTGCCTAAAAAATAATCTCATAAAAAGGAGGCTCCAAAATCAAGTAGGTGCTCCTTCTATTATGAAGCCTGTGGTTTGGTCACCGTGCACACTAGGGCCACATATAGGATATTTATGAAAACAAAAGAATTGGGGGAATCAATTTTCAGTCACATTTCTCTAGTAAAATGTACTGTGTTCCTTAGAAAAATGTATTAAAATTGCAAATCTGCAAAAAAAAGAAATTTTGAAATTTCACCTACACTTTGTTTTAATTCCTGTGAAACACCTAAAGGGTTAACAAACTTCCAAAATGCTGTTTTGAATACTGTGAGGGGTGCAGTTTTTGAAATGGCATCATTTATGGGGGTGTCTCACATACAAGTCCCTCAAAGTCACATCAGAACTGAACTGGTCCCTAAAAAAATCAGTGTTTGAAATTTTCTTGAAAATTTGAGAATTTGCTATTCATATTGTAAGCCTCCTAGTGTCCCAAAAAATTAAAAGGAAGTTGAAATAATGATGTCAACATAAAGTAGACATATGGTCTATGTTAGTTATTCACTATTTTGAGTGGTAAGATTATTTGTCTCACAAGCAGAAAATTTAACATTTTGCAAATCGCTAAATTTTCCATTTTTTCACGATATTTTGGTATTTTTCACAAAAAAACACAGACTGTATCGACCCAAATTTACCACTAATTTGAAGTACAATGTGTCACGAAAAAACAATCTCAAAATCACTGGGATAAGTAAAAGCAAAAAAAAGTTATCCCCACTTAAGTGAGACATGTCAGATTTGAAAAAAAGGGCTCTGTCAGGAACGCAAAAACTGGCTCTGTCAGGAAGGGGTTAATGAAGTTGTGTGGTGTCACATGGGATTCTGGGTATCATAGAAAGCCTTTCACTGCTCAAGTTATGCATAGTATTTGATCTTTATTAAATTAATAATTACTGTATGTGTATCGTGTTTTGATTGGTGCTTCAGCTATTTGTTTGTAGAGTTGCCCTTGGAGCAGGTTTAGAACATCACATATATCTTTTATTTATCAGTGTCTCTCTTGTAGGAATTTGGGTAACTTATCATATTATTGTATGTAGTATGGTTTCCCCAGATTTTATTTGGACACGCATAGAACAATTCTACTACTATTTGACTTGAAGTCAAATTACACAGATATTATTTTTTCAGCACTTACTGTATGTCAAATAAGTGCCAGTGGATCAGCTAGAAGATCAAAATAATCACACACCGTCAAGTTCTTTAACACCATATTTGACAAATCATTATTTTATGGCACTTGCTTTGTGTATTATAACATTCTCATGATAATATACAAAACATTCTTATATAAAGCGTTGCCTACATTTTGTATCCTCCAAATCTGCCACTCCAAAGCACTCATTTCTACTGCCTGACTTTAGTGCCATTTCATTGCGTATAGTGTCTGAAGGTTTTGTGTATCTGCTTGACCTTGGTAACCCAGAACATTAAACTCCTGCTGAACAGATCTTGTGTTCACCTTTCTTCCACAGACTATCTGGAACTTAGCAGCATAGTAACCGAGATCCAGGGCTGTAACTAAGGGCGTGCAAGCAGTGCTACCACATAGAGTGCAGGATTCTGTGGTCGGCACTGTCACTGCCCTGTAGTCCTTGATTCTGGCTAGCAGTGTACCTGTAACGGCACCCTGCAGCCAGTGTAAGCATTTTTTGGACACTTCAGATATGCACACTGCATCCTTACAGAACTCTCATTCCTGGAGGTGTTGTGTTTTCCAGTGCTTGTGGCCTATCTGCCTTGGTGTAACATATTGACATCCTTGATGTTGGTACATGGCAAGCACAGGATGCAAAGCAGCCATATTATGGCACTGCTGAGAACCAATATATTTAATTAATTTATGTGAGCTTGTATCACCTACCGCTTCACAGCTGTTTTTGCTCTAAACATTTCCACTGTAGCAAGGAAGAAAATGGAGTTGTTAGGAAAGTGGTATCCTATGAAAGTGCTACATTGAAGTCAGAGCTCTTTAGTACATCACATTCCACTGCTAATGTCTGACTGTGGAGATCACATGACTGTATGCTTGATTATTGCACCTGTGAGCAATAGGCGTGTCTGAAATGGCTAAACACTTTTTAAAAGTAGCACCCACGTACTTTTGATGTAGTGTATTAGAAAGGCTGAAAGAAATGTTATTTGTCTGTACATGAGATACAGCTCAGGTAGGAGCGGATTGGGATGGAATACTAGCCCAGTATATTTTTGGAAGCAGCACTCATGGAGGTGGGGTTTGTTGAGTTTAAGGGGCAGGATCCATCCTTATATGGCCTGATTCGGAGTTGGACACATTTGCGGCCATCCCAGGGGGAAATAAGATGGGAGTTCTATATGGGATGTTGCTATGGTCAGCCAATCAGAAGTATTATTATTATTATCATTTTTAATATTATTATCATGATGTTTTAGTTTTTACTTATATAGCACCTGCTAGAAGATAATATATGGTATCTGATTTGTTGCCTATTGTGACTTATTCCACTACAATGTCCTTCCCTTGTGTCATGGGCTGAGTACAAATTTAATGAACATGACGTCAGCGCCCGCCCCCAATTCGGCTGAAAGCGGGCACTGAATAAGTCAGTCTAGGCTGACGAAGGCAGGAGAAATCATTTGATGCTGATAGACCCTTGAATGATATTCCTCCTTGCAGCTGCATGAGAGGGGATGTGTTGGTGTACACATCCCCTCATATTCTATTGAGGGGATTTGACTGGCCCAGGGGCTGTAGTTTAACTGTTCTCTAGGCTACGAGCATAAGCAGCCTAGCGCACAGGTCTGAGTCAGGCCCATAGTACACTATAAGCAAGAAAGACAATATAGTACTAACAAAACTGCAACACAAGTGTAGCTGAGTTGCCCACCAAAAGCCATTGTAACTTGCTCAGCAATTGCAGCCTCCGTCACAACCACAAGACAGATGCAAAGGACATAGACTCCGAGTGCCTTTATGGTCGTGCAGAATGGCCCCGGAGCTGCGATGATGGCGCCATCTGTTATACATACGAGATCGCAATCGCACAACAGGACTTGACTGGAGAATGTCATGACAATACTCGTTACTTCCCCCAAACAGCCTCTTCCTGGCAATCTCTCTGCAGCTGATTCTTCTCTGCGGGCAACATCGCAAAGATACCTTAGAACAGTGGTGTGAAACTCACAGGCCAACAGCTGTTGTGGAATTACACATCCCAGCATGCCCTGCCTTAGATTTTATTTAATAGATTGCTGAAACTGTGCTAGGGCATGCTGGGATGTATAGTTCCATAACAGCTTGGAGGGACATGAGTTTGACACCACTGCCTTAGAACATGCACACTCTGGCCACAATGCACCCCGCAGTCGGTCAATAATTGCTTACCAGTTGCAACACCATTAAAGTTGCGAGCACAACTAAATCCGGTCTATATGCGTAGTGAGAGGCAAACTTTTAGGAAAAGTAGCAATATTGAGGAAAAAGTGTGCAGTAAAGGAATAATAAGCTGTGGGTGGTGCCAGCTTTGTACAATATGGTTCAAAGAGAATAATACCCCTTTCCCACTGCAGCTCTTAAACGGTATATTGCAGTTTTCTTTAGCCTTTTTAAATGGGTAGCGCTGCAGTGGAAAAGCTCCAGGATGATTTACCCGTTTAACAAATACCGGTATTTGTTTAACGGGTAAAAATCAGTGTCCTACCCATTTCAGACCCGTTTTTTTGGCAGTGGGAACGGGTCTGAAATGGTATCCCCTGGTACCTGCCCTGAGCCCCCCCCCCCCTCTGGTACCTGCCCTGCCCCCCCACCTCCCCTGGTACTTACCTGCGTGGGGGATCCGGGCAGCGGGGTTCGTGCATTGCTGGAGAGGCAGCGGGTCCAGCACGGGCACGGTACTTCGGGTCCCTCCCTGTGGCTGATGGATGCTGGGCAGTGGGGAGGCAGCGGGGTCCATCCCGCATGGGCACGGTGCTGTAGGTGCTGGTGATGCAGCGCGGTCTATCCGGGGTCCATACGGTGTCCGGGCAGTCCCTGCGGCTGACAGGAACTAGTAGTTTCCACTATGCGCATGTGTAATGAGCGCAGTGCATATGAATGAGCCGCACTTTACATATGCGCATATGCAATGCCCCACAGAACCACTAGCACCCACAGCACCGTGCCCATGCGGGATGGACCATGCTACCTTCCCACTGCCCAGCATCCATCAGCCGCAGGGAGGGACCCGAAGCACCGTGCCCATGATGGACCCCGCTGCCTCCCCAGCAATGCGCGAACCCCGCTGCCTGGATCCACCACGCAGGTAAGTACCAGGGATTGGGGGTCGCAGGGCAGGTACCAGGGGAGGGGGGTATATTACTGGTTAATTACCTTTTTGTACCTTTCACAATGGGTTCAATGTCAAAGGCACAAAAACGGTAATTAACCAGTAATATACCGTTTACTACATTTAAAGAAACGTTTCAAAAACCGTGTCAAAGCAGGTTTGGCAGTGGGAAAGCCGCATAAGTGTAATAAGTGTAAATAGTAGCAAATGATTTGTAACATTGTGCTATCATCTCTCTGTACAGAGGCTATCCAATGGCTCTATAGATTCAAATGATGAAGCCAGTCAGATGGTTGAACTTCAAGAACTACTTGAAAAGCAGAACTATGAAATGACTCAAATGAAAGAACGACTATCATCATTATCAACTCGGGTTGGAGAGGTTGAGCAAGAAGCAGAAACAGCAAGAAAGGAACTTACAAAGACTGAAGAAATGAATGTTAAGTATCAGAGAGACATCAGAGAGGTAACTTCATTTACTGTTGCTTTGCATTGTATCAAATTATATACAGTATGTACAGTACAGTACACACTGGAGGATCATTTGTTTATTGTGGTCATTATTTTCCCTCACAAATGATTGTTAAGAAAGCTGAAATTCCTTAGCCAAACAGTCTGTTACAGAAGTTACTCAAATATATCACTTGCATAAAATTCACATAATTTCCCATAATGATCTTGTAAGGCATGTACTAATTGCAGAAGTTTTGGTTCAACGATTAGAAGCAGTTTTAGCAGTTGTGAAAGCTTCTAACAATTTAACTGCACATTGGAATCAAATCTTGTTGTTTTCCTGTCTGTACAGTTTTATTCAGGTTTAGAGCATTTATTTCATTCATTTTCTCAAAATAGGGGATGCAGGGTTGTGCGGGAGATATAGTTGTTGGGGCTAGACTGTATAAACATATAGGGCAGGCTGTGATGACGTCCAGGTTCGGCAACCAAGCGTTCTTTTAAAGGGACAATCATTTAAAAGGCACAGTTTTGCTTCCAGCACGGCTGCCGAACCTACACGACATAACATCTGGTCCATAGACACAAAGAAAAGGATGAGTTTGTTTGGTGTTGAACCTAGCAAACTCATCCTTTCTTTTGTGTCTGCACAGTACAGTATGTTGATCTATTCTTAAAAGTTTGAGTGAACACCCCTGGTATATATGATCTAGCAGAATATTATCCCATAGATAGACTACAAAAGGATTAAAAAAAGAATGACAGACCAAGAAATAAAACATTATACCTGTATATATGCAAATGCATGGCTCTAGGCAGCATAACCCTTGTCGCTGGCCTAGAATGTAATAAATCAAAGATACTTGGCCATATAGCAATATTTAAAGACCTCATCCCTAAACAGCTAGATCTTGCCCCTCCCCCAAAATGATACACCTTAATGACATGGGGACAGTATGATTTGTCGGCAGCCAGGATCCTGGTGGTCACAATCCCGACAGTAGGAAGCGCAAAGAGGCACCTTACGTGGACCACCACAAGGCAGAATAGACCCTGTGCGCCAGGATTATGGCTTGCAGTAATGTCAGAAGTTGGGATTTCAGCATCAAGATGGTGTCCACCAGGATCTCGACTGTTGACATATTAACTACATACCAATTGCGTAGACCAGACTGATGGTTGGCCTTTATGTACAAAGCTAAGTTATTCTCTTTCAGAATTGTATTCTACCTGCTCTTGATTGCCCAGCACTCCTTTACCATCACTGTATGATGGCTCATGAGTGTTAGATGACTTTGAATCTTTTAAATCAGGGTAGCCTTGAAACAAATAATGGTACTTATGGGTGAAATTTACTAAGATGTGAAATACACTTCACAGGTCATGTTGCTATGGGCAACCAATCGCATCCTGTCTACTATCTTCTAGAGGGTGGTAAATAAATAAGAAGTAGCTTCTGATTGGTTGCCCATAGCAACATGACCTGTGAAGTGTATTTCACATCTTAGTAAATTTCACCCTATATGTTAGTTGGGCGCCCACTATAGTTAGTACGCTCATACCCTACTATCCATGTCGGCAAGGAGTTGATTTTATATAGTGTGGCAAGCGCAGCGAGGCGAGCGTAGTGAGGCCCACAAGGGGACGTGGAAAACTAAGCAAATAGCTTAGTGGGCGCCCAACTAACATATAAGTACTCAAATAGTAATATCCAGGGTAGATACTATAATGCATAAGTTAAGCATAAATATGTTTGTCTGTTCCCATAATAAAGTTAAATATTTGAGAAGATGTTTTTGTATTATAATTTATTTAATTTTAATTTTCTGCAGTGTCCTCATGGTGGTTCAAACTTTTCTTTTACACATGGCAGTGCAGGAAGAAGCTTGCCTCTTTCACCCTTAACGAAACATTTCTATTTATGCATTTTTGATCAGTGTGCCCACCTTCTAAATCAAGCACTACCCAACATACTATGCCAGAAGTAACCACCATATAATTTACTAGAACAGTTATCCTATATAAAATATTGGTACAGTAACCATAGTGCCATAATGACTATTCAGGGAGTTCGGTACTTGTTTCCTAGAACGGCCACAATCGTTAGTAATCGTGTACCTTAAGTTAAGGTACACGACTAATGCGATGGACCAGATTTCCTTTGAAATCAGGTCCATTTTGCCGGCAAAGGCAAAATCGCGTTGATTGCGTCGGTCGCGTGCACTAACATGGCACGCGACGCGACTGACGAGATAAACCCGATTTTGCCATAGGGTTCAATGTTAAAATATTTTTAACATTGCAATCGCGTTGATCGCGTCGGTCTTGTGCCATTATAATGGCACAAGATGCGATGGACGCGATTAACAACATTTTACATAGCAAACAATGGGAAATGTCCCAATATGGGCCATTTCTCATTGTATATGCCCCCGTCATGGCTATTAATTAATGCCCCCCCATCGTGAACGGCACCCCACGATTAAAGCCAACCCGAAGCGTGGCGAGCCCGCGAGGGGTGGCGGTACGCGTCCTCCAAACTTTTCATACCCCTACTATCCACGTCGGCGTGGAGTTGAGAATATAAAGTGTGGCGAGCGCAGCGAGGCGAGCGCACGCGTATACCTGTGAAGTTATGCGCGTCCCCTCGCGGGGCTCGCCACCCTTCGGGCTCGCTGCGCTCGCCACACTTTATATTCTCAACTCCACGCCGACGTGGATAGTAGGGGTATGAAAAGGTCGGAGGACGCGTACCGCCGCCCCTCGCGGGCTCGCTACGCTGTGGGGTGCCATTCACAATGGGGGCATTTGAGCCATCGGGGGGTTAAAATTGGGGTCTGGGGACAATTTTTCATTGAATCCAATGTAAAATAGGGTCCCAGGGACCCTATTCACATTTGAATCAATGTAAAAATCGGGTCCATCGCGTCGGTCGCATCGTATGCGATGCGATCGACGCGATTTTTCCGACCCGATCAAAATCGGTGTGGCCGTTCTAGGAAACAAGTACCGGGAGTTCTAATGTACAATACAGAACTGATTTCCCATTGATTAGTAGAATTATCTGTGTTCAACACCACTTATTGAGCACATGCTCATTCCTAGACAGAAGGTTTTAGATGATAGAAGCACTAGGTGCCAATTTCACGGCTGATCCTTAATCCCTTTCCCAGGGCCGGTGCTATGCACCACAGCGGCCTAGGGGCGGCAGTAGGAGCTTGATGCGGCCACCGCCGCTGAGTCCGGGGGGGAGGGGGTGATGAGGACCACACTGATGGAGGGGGGGGGGTTGGTTGGCACCAGGCACCTCTCATCTGGCTCCAATCGAGGAGGGCTGCTCCCAAATGCCACCCTCCAGTGGCCGAAGCCCTAGGCAAATGCCTAATGCTGCCTAGTGGTGGCGCCGGCCCTGCCCTGCCCTTTCCCTTTCTATCCTCCTCTGAGTTAAGTGGAGGATAGGAAACAAGCTCTATCAGCCAATCATAGATGATGTAAGCGAGTTGTTTCCCTGTTCTCCATTAAACATCACTGCTAGCATTCTATGTTGGAGACTATTGTACGTCAGAGATTGATTTCAACTCTGAGGCTCAACAGGCACAAAATTGTGTCCTGCTGGGACACGGAGGACCCAATGCTATACTGTAGGTAAAAATGTTAATAGAAAAACCTACAGTAGTAGTCTCAGAACAGCAACTTCCTGCATGCCATGTACTTCTACATTTGCTAAAATGTTCTGTTCTAAAATGTGCCAGGTACTTTTCACCTAATATTGTACTATGTAGTCATTATTTTTACATGTGCTTTGTGCAGCAAATTGAATGTTCGTGCCATTCCAGAAGAAACGTAAGCATGTTAAAGGCTCTCGTATACATGCGTTCATTTTACATTTTCAATGCATGCTCTGAAAGCCAATGAATGCACCTCAACAGTAATTGTCAAAATAAAGAAACAAAAATGCAAACAAATAGATATCCACATAGGCTAACTTCTCAGTAATGATTGCTGTCTTCTGCTTCAAGTCAGTGTCCACATTGCCTTCAGCATTCACGTTCCGTACAGTAAAATTGAGTTTGATGGGAGTGCTAATTAAGTGTACAGTACACACTATGGGGTATATTTACAAAAAGTGCCAGTTTTTAGAAGTGGATATGTTTCTCATAGCAGGCAACAAGATGCTAGCTTATTATCTTCTAAAGGTGCTGGAAAAAAAAGATAATGGGGTATATTCAATGCTAAAGGGCAAGCTATGACAGCGAGCAGTGCTGAAAGCTCGCTGTCACATCTCACGTGTCAGTATTCAACTGGCCCCCATGCACTCTGTGTTTCTACCTTGCTAATTGTAAAAAGCATGGTGGAAACAGTGTGGCGAGGCTCGCATCTATATGCCTCACCGTTCGGGGGAATTCTCACCATCTTCTGACAGAGTATTCCCCCAGAACGTAGAATAGGGTGAGCGGCCGGCGAAGGGGTTAAACGGTGAGGATGGCTTGTTATCGGTGATCCTCACCAAAAACAAGCCATCTTCACCATAAAGACCCCCTCACCGGCCGCATTGAATACATACCAAAGTATAGATGGAGCTGCGGTCATTGTTAGCGCCGGCGCACCAAGAAGACCTGTCTCGGCGCGTCAATCGCCAAGACAGGGACAAAGGAGCATCACACACACTCACACATCCATTGCCACAAATTGGGCCTGCAAGTGTCTCACACACACGCAATCCTTATTTGCCTTGTGGCACGCCAAACCATTTGCCGAAAGCTGCAAAGATGAGCGCGGCTCCATCTGTAGCACCTGATTGGTTGCTACGGACAACATCTCCACTAAATTGAACAGCTCTGCTAAAAGCATGGACAAAGTATAAGGTTTTGTATATGCTATTAATAGACTGTTTTCATTACGCTAAATATTGCAAATACTGTGCATGCCACATTGTACTTTGCAGAAAAAAACATCTAAAATATATCCAAAACCCATGTGACTTGCATTTACCAGACTCCATATCAGACCAGGGTAAAGGTGTTGGTGAAGGAAGGTGGACAGACACGAGGGAGGTGGTGTGTGTGGGGAACCATGATGGACAGTGAAACTGGTTGCATTGCTCAATATATGTTTAGGTCTCTCCAGAGACTACAGTAGTCCCTGATGCATCACATAAGCATAAATATTAATGCCCCCCATGAAATGACACTAGAATATTTGTTTATGGAAGCAATTTAACTAAATCCATCACCTCCCCAGGTCTGGCAGATGATCTCTGGGTGTCACTCGCCAACCTGGGAAGGGGTTTCCCCACCCCCCACTTCTTTCCTTATTAGGTTAGAGATGGGGTAGCATTCTTTGTATCTATGGCACTTGGCTGTGACATCACACCCAAGCTCCACACTTTCAGCTTTACATGGATATCAACGAGCAGCAGCCAACAGCTTCATATGTAAGAAGCTGCTGGTTGTTTTCCTTAATGTAAGCAGTCAGTGTTAAAAGCACTTTGACATGCCACTTATTCAGTATTGTACTGTAGGTGGCCGCTAAGTATGGGTGCCCTAATCACAGCCCTGCACCTCCCCATTATAGCTTAAAGTACAGATAAATAGTTAGATCTATACTTAGATCTATACTTAGATCTGAGAGGATCATTTTTGAGGCATTTGCATTTATTTTAGTGCTTACAATTTAATTTTTTTGTGCCTGAAAAATGTTATCAGAAGAATTAAAAGAAAAACTTATAATGCACACATAATCATTATACTAATACAATTTCATGTTTCTCAGAGGCCTTTATGCATCAATATTACAATGTATTTCTGTGGATTGCAGGCAATGGCTCAGAAAGAGGATATGGAAGAACGAATCACAACGCTTGAAAAGCGATATCTTAGCGCCCAGCGCGAAGCTACGTCCATTCATGATATGAATGATAAGCTGGAAAACGAACTGGCAAACAAAGAAGCTATTTTACGTCAGGTTCAGTCATTTTATTACTTGTCCATTTTATACTCCTGAAACATTAACATATGTCTTACATATCAAGTAACTATATTAGTGACACATTTTTTATAGTGGGTTTATAAATAAATCATATTATATATAAAATATACACAGTCATTATGAGGATAAAACTAAAAACATGTACTGTACTGCTTCAACATTTCCAGGCTATATTTACAGTACCGCAAAAAAATATTATCAAAAGTTGAGAATGTTTCCTTGAGTGAAAGAAAACCTTAACCTAAAAAAAAGCAAATGATAAAAAAAAAGCAGCTTTCACTTATATAGTCTAAGATTCAATTACAGGTGCAACACTGATAGTCTGGCACCCTTGACTCTAGCATCGTGCTGGGTCTTCCGTTTTGACAGACTATCTGTGGTACAGTGACAGCAGCATCCCATTGGCTACCCCCCCCCCCCCACCGCCACCACCTAAATCTCCCATAGCTTAATTCTTCCCAGAGCATAAGTCTAAACTAAATACTTAAGTCTAACCCATCTGCACTCCTCAGCGCAGCCAAATTGAGCACCAAAACCCACACCCGCAACCTGATTTGTCCGAATCCATGCAGTCTAACTGAGTCTTATGTGTCCGGTCCTACCACAACCTAACTCAACCCCCTGTAGACTAACACCCTTCCCCCGCCCCTTCAGCCTGATGTACCTTGTCTTTATGCAGCATAACGCAGCCCTTCCACAGTCTAACTTCCTCTCACAAGCCTGATGTGTCCGGATTAAGAGAGTTGCAGGATAATTGTTGTACCTTTATATTATACAGAACAATGTCTTCAGAAGTGTTTTTTTTTTTTTAAATTAAAAACATGTCTGATCAAAAAAAATAAAAAAAATATGTGGTTGCTGACCAAGATCTACACGATGTAGTGCCTACAGCTTAAACATTTATTTCTGCTGGGAAACACATGCCCAGTAAATACCAAATTATTTAGTTATAGCCTGTGCCAGTTTATCCAGTAGCAAACTAGACTAGCCTAGAGCTCTTTTGCATATTGAGGATCCTGAATTACTCATCTCTAACCCATTTTAATGTAGTTTATTTGACAAACAGAGATGGGAAAATCGGCACAATCCCAGTTTATTGATTAGTACCCCATTTTTGGGGGGATTTATGGTTGCAACGGTTAGGGTTAAACAGATGAAGATGAATAGTTAAGTAATATTATGGTTTGTTTCTGTTGTGATTGTGAATTGCAGTGTATTCGCTTTGTTGAGCCGACAAACATCAAACCAAGGCCCAGGTGTGCCGAACATCAGTAGCATCCAGAGTTACTGATCTAACACCAAGCTTGTTAGTCCTTTGTTTTCTCTCTAACTTTGTGTACATCTGATGCTGTAATCTACACTGACATAAAAAGTTCCTACAGTGTATATGTTGATTAGCATTTTAATTTCCAAGTTATACTTGTCACAGTATGATTTGCATCTTTGAGTTGTATGGGTTTGGTCATGTTTATAGCGTCACTGTAAAGCTATGTACACACGGAGCAATATGAGTGCTGGCAATATATTGCTAGCAATACATTGCTTAGCAATCATATTGCTCAGTGACCCGTTTTCATCAGCGACCAGTGATGGTCGCTCATGGAAATGTCACACTGCCTGGAGAAGAGGCAGGGGAAGTCGCTGGTCGGAGGAGCATGCTCCTCCGACCAGCGACCATTAGGGGGCTGAAAACGGTAGCGCGCACCCGGCGATTTATCGCCGATGCACGCTTCAATCGCTGGCAATATGGTCGCTCAGCGACCATATTGCTAGCGATTTTTTTTACAACATATTAGGATACTAAGAGGTTAGGGAAATCCATTGAGGAGCTCAAATAAAACCTGTATGACCACATTTTGCAGCTCTAATCAAGCTTAGGTTTGGCCTTGCGTAGATGACCAGTGATTTCTAGATCATGGAATCAGGTCCCGAAGACCATGATCTAGCTATAACCACCTTTGCCAATGAAACAATATATTGCGGTCACTGGGGGCTTTATTTATGAAGGAACAGGCTTCTCTGTGGGTTTCAGGTGAAAAATCTAAGGTGGAACAGTAAATGTGCCCACGCGATGATAGATATTGTCAAATCCAATGTCTATCCAATTTCCCTTAAAATACAGAACACCCCTTATCATGCCCACACACAGAACAATTGAGTAACCGATCAATCAGAGGGTTAGATGGGTCATTTAATGGCCAATTTAACCCTGCAAATCATATATCACATCATTGACCCATTGTCCACCATGCATACACATGGAACGATGTGGCCAAATCATGCACAAGGGGTCATTCATCTTTCCAACTGCTGAAGGGATCAGTAGGCTCAATGAATACCCCACAGGCATCTGCAGCTTGTCCTCTCTCTCCCTCTGTGTGTGCAATGATGATCCCGCCCACCACCCTGCACAAATTACATAAATTTTTTTCACTGGGGGAGGGTTAGACCCCGCCCGATGGCCATTCCCACTCCATTTTACTGGAACCCGGCTGACCTGTTGGCGCCCCTGGCTATCAGTAGATGCTTCATACAGTCTTGTTGTTATATTGCATATGCATTGCATATGTTCTATAAGGAGACACTATACTTTGCCAAGCATACTGTTTTTTTTCCATTCTCTAGTTTTGCCACTATATTTGTGACCACCAGTTTTAATGATGTCTATACAAATGAATGTACCTTTCCTGGAAAGTGGTACTTGGTTTTTAAGTTTTATAAATACCGGTAACACATTTTTCTGTATTTTTCTTGTGAAGTGCAGATGGAAGAGAAGAATAGACAGTTGCAGGAACGTTTGGAAATGGCAGAACAGAAATTGCAGCAAACAATGAGAAAAGCGGAGACTTTGCCTGAAGTGGAAGCAGAACTGGCGCAGAGAATAGCAGCCCTCACAAAGGTACAGACCCAACATGCAGATCAGTTTATGAATATGCTTTCAGCATTGTGCTGTGCAAACCATTACGCTTGCTTTTGCAGCAATGAATAGGCCCACTGTTATAAATCGATCATTAATATTAATTATATAAGCAAAACTAGAAAGTTGGTAATGGGTGGTGTGGAATACAGAAAGTCCCACACTGCCAGTGTGATGCTGATGCAAGAATTTTAGCTTGACTCCAATTCTTAAAATCATTATTATTTATTAACTTAATACAATACCACATCCTGAGACAAAATCTTCAGTTCTTACAGCTCCTCAGTGTCGAATGGCAATACAACACAACACCGGGTGTGGTTGTTACACTTGTCACTTATATGTTATGATATAAACTCCACACAGTCATAGGCATTCATCCACACTTACACCACTTATCTATGAAATAATGACGCGTACAACTGAATTGGGCTTAAAGGGGACGGCTTATTTATTTTGAGCAGGGGCGTCCTATTTGAAACTAACTGAAATTTACGTCCCTGCTCTAACTAAGGTGGCGGGCAAAGAACGGCATGGCAATAAAACACATCAGCTGGTAAAATAAAAAAGTAATGAAAATAATAAACTCCGGATCCAAGGGCCTCCTGCCCTTTTTCCTAGGACCGGCCAACTGCCAGCGTCCTTGGCAACAGACAACTTTATATGCGGACTTTTCCCAAAGGGCCATCTGCCCTTAAGGCCAGGGGTTGACCTTCTGCCTCTGCCCCTGACCTCGCATATATCACTAAGGCAGAGCTCACCACTCTGCCCGAGCCAGAAAAATTGGGCCACCTGCCCTGACACACAAACTGTCCGCAAAAATTTTGCCTATCCGAAGTAAATGATTGTTAAGGACCAGATGTGGGCCCACCTGGATCGGTGATGCCCACATCTCGACACCAACCACCAGCTAAATGTAAATACCGCTAGAATTTAAACTACCGTTCTTTCCGCCACAATAAGCCGACAACACTAAAGAGAAAAAACTGCCAAAGAAAAACTCCTAAAATTAAATAAATCTAATAAATGGGGCGGGAGGGAGGGCAACGATTCCAGAAGAAAGAGGCAGAATTTTCTGGAAGCAGGATCATCTATCCATCAATCCACGCCTCTAACTTCAATCCAGCCTATCAATGATCTACATGCAAATCAGCCACCTGCCAATCAAGCAAGCCAAGCCCCCCAGCCCGACTTCAGTGTGCAAGCTAAGGATTCCTGCCATAGCCTGGTGAGTTTATGCTGCTTTCAGCCAGACAAGCTGTCTTCTACAGTCTTAAACTCCACACAGTCATAGGCATTCATCCACACTTACACCACTTATCTATGAAATAATGACGCGTACAACTGAATTGGGCTTAAAGGGGACGGCTTATTTATTTTGAGCAGGGGCGTCCTATTTGAAACTAACTGAAATTTACGTCCCTGCTCTAACTAAGGTGGCGGGCAAAGAACGGCATGGCAATAAAACACATCAGCTGGTAAAATAAAAAAGTAATGAAAATAATAAACTCCGGATCCAAGGGCCTCCTGCCCTTTTTCCTAGGACCGGCCAACTGCCAGCGTCCTTGGCAACAGACAACTTTATATGCGGACTTTTCCCAAAGGGCCATCTGCCCTTAAGGCCAGGGGTTGACCTTCTGCCTCTGCCCCTGACCTCGCATATATCACTAAGGCAGAGCTCACCACTCTGCCCGAGCCAGAAAAATTGGGCCACCTGCCCTGACACACAAACTGTCCGCAAAAATTTTGCCTATCCGAAGTAAATGATTGTTAAGGACCAGATGTGGGCCCACCTGGATCGGTGATGCCCACATCTCGACACCAACCACCAGCTAAATGTAAATACCGCTAGAATTTAAACTACCGTTCTTTCCGCCATATCAGTTTGTCTACAAACTGACCCGCCACCACCACACTTCAAAACTCCTCTCACGCTAACCATCTAAACTTCTCAGGACGTCCATCATATCCTTGAAGAAACAAATCCATTCCCATCAAGGAGAGATGCAGTCCATCAGACCGATACAGGGTCTCGTCCCTAAAGGAAATGGCCTCATGCCAGATGACCATCCCACCTTCCGCAATGATTGCCCTGCCGACCACGGAGTTAATCCGTCTCTGAACAAGCTCAATGGCCCCTGGACTAAAGCATCTCTCCAGATCCTCCTAGGGATAATCTACGACCAAAAGAATCTACGGAACGCCAATCCAGCATTAAATTCCTAATCCCAAAAGAATATTGAGACTGGAATTATGCGTGAGGTCGTTGCCCCCCAGGTAAAAGTGTATAATAAATAAAAATGGGGAAACTTTCCCGGGAATTCCCTTAATGGTGATTTTAGCATTCTATATTAAATTGAAGATGACTAATAGGAAGGTGATTCGGGTGACCTATTTTGAACCTAATTTTGAACCCATTAAATTATTGAAATTCTATTCTAAACTTATAATGAACAAATTTGGGAGGGGAGAGGGGGGTGGGTCGCCCGATTTGACTTGAGGCAAAAACACAAATCTTTCACCAGCTGGCAAAAGCCAAATTTAAGACTGGTGATAACACAAAAATTCCTCAAGGCCCCCCAAACGCTAAAGCGCGTTTGAGCGAGCAGCTACTCCTCAAATGGGCTCACTGGACGATGTCGGCCTGATGTAACGCCTAAACGCACCAGACCGCCATCTCCCAAGTGCTCGTATGTCGACCTAGGACCAACCCGCCGCAGCAGCTGCCGAGGCGGCGCCGATACGGAATGAGTGTCCCGAAGTCGGCCAGAGAAAGACCCAGATGCAAAATACAGCGCCTGAAGACCGACCAAACTGAAATTTGGTAAGGGGCGACCCCTCCATGTGCATTAACCAGGCACCGGGCTTTCATTATGTCAGTCTTGGAGCGCTGGATCCTGCACCATATACCTTCGTGGCGCAATTCGACGTGACGGAATATCATGGGAGATGCTGCCGTCCTGGTTGGGGACGCCAGTTCTCCCACTCCAAACGCCCCATGGAATCCCATGGTGAACGCCAGCTTAAAAACCGAGACTCGTAATCCGATGAGCACGTGATTCTAAATGATATTGAGATTTGACGCAATAGACCGGCGTCAATTGGCCATCTCCTGTCCGGAAAAACCGGACGAGTTCGGGCCCACCCTTTCAGCATCCCAGGAAGGACAAAAGACTTCGGAATGTCTCCTGTCCCCCAAGACGCGAAAAGAATGAAAATACCTGTCAAGTAGCACCCGACCAAACTTCGGGATTTTCCCTCCCAGTACAGGTTCCAATCAAGGCAATAATAAGCTTTTCAGTGCTCTCACCTTCGCCCCCGTGTTCAAGGACAAATTCATTCCAGCGCTCCCATGAGGCCAGATACACCCTGAATGTCCACGGTGCTAAGGACTGCAGGGCCAACTCTTCTCCCCTACAGTGCCACCTGCCATAAAAAAGATGGACACTGCTCACCATACTCCTGGGCGAAAGGCACAACTGCCTAAAACCTTTCATTCAAAAAGAGACAGTGCACCTGCTACCTCATTAAGCTCCCCGGCGTGCTTGGCTCACAACGTAATGTTGTTTGCCAAGCTTAGCATCACTATCCGAGCTAAAATGAGCAAAACCGGCAAGGATGTTGCCTTTTGGCGACTAATAGCGTGCACCACTCCTCGGTTGTCGCACCAAAAGACAATCTCCCTGTTACTCAATTCTCCGGCCCGAAATTCCACGGCTACCCCTATTGGAAATCTCTCCAACAACAGCATGTTCTTTAATTAAACTGCCTTGGACCCACTGCTCCGGCAGGCATCCGCGCACTGACACTCACCATAGAATGCTCCATCACCCGTGGAACCCGCGGCGTCCGTGTATAATTTCAATGCGGCATTTGCAACGGCTGGTGCTTGCCATATGCAGATACCAATAAAATTGGCCAGAAACATTTCCCACACCTTCAAAACTCTCTTTATTTCTGAAGACATGCGAAGGAAATGATACGGCCTACGTAAGCCCGCAGCTGCTCTCTGAAGTTTAAGACAATAGATTTTACCCATGGGTATCACTCTACATGCAATAAAGATTGGGCCTGTCTAAACGTTAACTTGGCCGGCGCCATTGCATAAAGTATTTTGCCATGTAGACGATGCACCTTATCCAACGGGAGTCTCCATACACCGGCCTCGGAATGAATTTAGATCCCTAGATAAACCAGGCACGTAGTAGGGCCTTCGGTTTTTCTTTACTCTGCTACAGGAACTCCGAAATCCCCAAACAATTTAAGAGCGGATTCTAACAACCGTAAGCATAATTCAGAATCTGAAGGACCTACCAAACGAAAGTCGTCACTTCCCGCAAACCCCATTGCGAGAAAGATATAGAGCAACCCATGGGAAAACATTTAACTATATAAAAACCCCCTCCAATTTAAATCCCATGCATGTGAAGGCAGCCTTATTAAATGGCAGCAGTCTAAAAGCTGATTCAACATCCAACCTGCACATGAGGGTACTATTCCTTAAACTCCGAAAAATCATCAGAGCGTCTTCAAATAATAGGTAATTAACTGTGCATAACTCAACAGCGATGGCATCATGAACTGACGTCCCTCTAGGACATGAGAGTTGTTGAATCAGCCTAAACTTCCCCTGAACTTTCAGGTACCACCTCAACGGGGACAAAATCAGTCCCTCCACTGGCAGTGTGGCGAACGGGCCCGCCATGCGACCCAACCTACTTTGGCCTCTACCTTTTGTTTTATTGCAACAGGATGCCCCATGGCAGAACGTAAATTACCCCTAGACCCCTTGTTAATAGGGCCAGAAACAGGCAATTGAAAACCTACAGCAAACCCAGACTGCAGAAAATCTGCTGTCTCTCTATCCGGGTAACGTTCCAGCCATGGCAACATCCTGACCAACAATATTGGGGTTGGGGCTCTATCCAACGACAGATGCCGCTGGACCGCGGCTTTGCTTTACCGTGGACTGAGCCCCACCCCCACCCCCCAGTTTGTGGTTTCGTGCAATCCTTGATTGCATGCGATCCCCCGCCTCTGAAGCACAGGTGCCGAAAACGACACCGGTTTCCCAGATTACATTGGCCATTGTTAAACGCGAAACATTTTCCATGGCCATTAACTCCCCTATTATTGTTATTATTAGGCCTATTACCGTACTGCCGGAACCAACCTTTCCCTACGGAAGCCTAGAAGGGTGTAGCTGATTCAGTAACTTCGACGTAAAGTTCTACGTCTTTTATTTATTTATTTTTTACCGAAATCAAACACCTCTCAGCCCTGTTGATTCCTTCTAAATTCCTGGTCATAGGTACGCCAGCCAGAAACCATGTACGTGGTGTATAGTTTATGAATCAGAAACTGGTATCTCGCCAGATTCATGTATTCATCAGGATGGCTCTCCAGATAACAGGCCGCAAAATAAGCATGCCCCTTATCCAGTTGTTGAAGGTACAAAGGCCACCTCATTGGAGGAGCCCTTCTTTCTAGCCGCAATTAGAGCCTGCCTATCTTTGCTTGTTAAAGCAAAATATCCACATAACGGCTTTTTCAAATCCTATCCCGAGCCCTAGGCCCCAAATCCCGCTTCACGTCGGTGTTTGCGAAATGTACTGTATCGGATTCCACCGATACATTAGAGGAGCCCGAATTATGTGACCGATAAGTTCACGCCTCTTTACGGGAAGAATATACAAACTCCGAACGGTTAGAGCCATGGTGGGGATAGAACCCATGACCTCAGCTCTGTGAGGCAGTAATGCTAACCATTACACCAGCCGTACTGCTCCTTCTGCTTTGAATGGCGCACGCCCCCATCGGAAAATGACATATCTTCCGATGAAGTGGACGCCAGTGAGGAATCATAATCCCTACACCTGCCCCTTCTTTTCCTGAATTTGGAGGACTTAGCCCGTTTCCCTGAAGCTGACGATGTCGAACCCCCTGATCCGTCATTATTTGACCTATCAGCACTATCACCGGCCCAATCGGGATCGTTAGAAGACTCACCCGAACTCGAACCAGTGTTGCCCCCAATGGCTCCTTCACCTCCTTGACGGCTTAAAGGTGCTCTTTCCGTATTGCTCTGCGACGATCCCTGACCTGACGGTAAAGGGTTAGTAACATGCACAGGCAAATTGGAATACTATGTGATGCCGCTTCTACTGAATGCACAGGATGACCTGGATCTGTCCCATTTAATGCCAGCGCAATGACTATAATTTGGATAATGTAGCCACCGTGGTTGGCGATACTGAACCCACCTGGAGCAGTGATTACCAGGGGGGCCACAGCTGACACCACTGCAGCGCATACCCACGTCAATGCTGACAAATCAATGGTAACTAAATTACCGTTACCCCTTACTGCGTCTGCGTATGATAAACCAGCCCGAACCCTGGCCCGGGGTGTGACCACAACATTAGACTGGGCCCCGACCCTAGCAATCTCCTACTGTCCCTGGGCCTGCTTTTTGCATTATCCCCGCAAGACCTGCGATTGTTCATGTGAAGTGATTGTTCCTTTGTACGGCGCTGCGAAACCTTGTGGCGCCTTATAAATAAAATTATAATACTAATAATAATAAAAGCCGACGAATCCAAAGTGACAAAATTTTAATTTTGGCTATTCCCCCGTACCGCCTCAGCGTAGGATCTGCCCGTCCGAACTCCGGCCCGAGCCGTAGCCAAAACATTCGAATGGGCCTCATCCCTAGCCAACCTTCTCCAATCTCTGCACCTGCTTTCTGCGTTACCAATGACAGGACCCATGCAACGCATTAAAGGCCTAATTGGCTTTATGTGTGATATCTTGCTGTTCCGTGCTGCGCAATATTGGTGCTGCACCCATCACCTGACCACTGCGCGACACATGAACCTGGGTCTGTTGCCCACCACTGGGTGAAATATCGCCTGTTATGCTATTGTCACTGGACTGCGAATCCCCAGTGGAGTACCATTTGATTGGCCATTCCACCTCATTGTATTAACTATTAAGGCCCAGTAATTCTATCTGCTGCGTCACCAGTGGCGCTGCAGGCTAACTATTGCCAGCAGCACATCTTTTACCAGCCTGGTGTCACTGGCTGACTATAGCCTGAAGCACCCTTCCTGACACAAGATGGTGCCGCAGGCTGATCATCGCCTGCAGCACCACTTATTATAATAGCCGTTTACCTGCGGCGGCCTCTTCTAACATTAGCCGCCGCAGAATTGCCCCCAGTGCTCATTGGCACTGCACCCCCCAAATGATTTGTTTGCCGGGTAGTCATGGGCAAGACGATTCATTGGAATGAGTTGAGCCGCACGGCTCAGCTCAGTAAAGTGTGTTGAGACAGTGACTCGGCTCTCAAATCACTACTCATATGGAATTGCAGGCACAGGGAGACAGTGCACGGCTCACAGCACACTCAGGGACTTGCAGAGTCTCTGTCCCTCAGTGTGTGCTGTGTGCCGGCAGACAGGAAGTTAGTCAGTGGCTGGGCTCATGAGTAGTGTGGGATTGCAGGCACAGGGAGACAGTGCACAGCTCACAGCACACTCAGGGAGTAGCAGAGTCTCTGTCCCTCAGTGTGTGCTGAGGAAGTTAGTCAGTGGCTGGCTAACCTCTGAAGTAATCACCTCAGCATGCACCCCATATCTAGCGGGAGCCCCTCCTGACCGTTTGGGCCTAACAGCAGACATACATCACAACCCAAAATAAAATGAAAATGAGGAGATAAGAAGAGGATAGAAGGAATAGAGAAAAAGACTGAGAAATAAGAATGGAGAAGTAGAAAACAAGAAGAGAATAGATAAAAGCTAAATGCTTTAACATTTCTTTGAAAGTCTTAGTACTTAACAATCCAACGATTCCAGAAGAAAGAGGCAGAATTTTCTGGAAGCAGGATCATCTATCCATCAATCCACGCCTCTAACTTCAATCCAGCCTATCAATGATCTACATGCAAATCAGCCACCTGCCAATCAAGCAAGCCAAGCCCCCCAGCCCGACTTCAGTGTGCAAGCTAAGGATTCCTGCCATAGCCTGGTGAGTTTATGCTGCTTTCAGCCAGACAAGCTGTCTTCTACAGTCTTTTTCTATAGACCCTCCCACTACTACCTCTCTGTTACGTCATATTGTATACTCATCTAGACTATACAGCATATGGTCATTCTAACTTCGTGGGCAATCTTGGCACTGAATAATTTTGTAAGTGCGTATTTCTTCTGGCAAACTTAAACCTGACTTGTGATTTTGGGGCTTTTGTATAGATATTTTAGAAAGAACTGAAGATTATGCAACACAAGCTGTTGTTTTTTTCAGAACATCTGGACTTGATTATTGTTAACTAGAGAAAGATGATATTATGTTGAAATATAAATGTAGATATACAATAACTAGAATTAAATATCTTTGACAGTGGTCCAAGTTCTGAATATCTGACATTTCTAAAGAAATATATTCTGTATGCTGGAGGCATGCGGAGAAAAAGGGGCATGGCCTTGCAGGAAAAGATTACCTTACAATTGTATGGTGGGAGATGTTCGCATAAATTGCAATGCAGTGGTCGAATTGGAGCTTTTAAAGTGGGGGTATGGAAAAATGAAGACTTTTAATTATGCATGCATGAAAAGGGGTGTGCCCACTCAAAAGGAGTGTGTCCTTAAGTGTAGTGTACCACACCATATTACTCCTTTTAAACATTATGCACCACAATAAGATCCCTTATACTATATAGTTATTATGTCCCTTACACATTATGCCACACGGAATGAGCAAAAAATCACACTATGCCACCCGGATTGGGCCAAAATTCACATTATGCCACCCGGATTGAGCCAAAATTCACATTATGCCAACCAGATTGAGCCAAAATTCACATTATGCCAACCAGATTGAGCCAAAAATCTCATTATGCCATTCGGATTGAGCCAAAATTCACATTATGCCACCTGGATTGGGCCAAAATTCACATTATGCCACCCGGATTGAGCCAAAATTCTCATTATGCAACACGGAATGAGCCAAAAATCTCATTATGCAACACGGAATGAGTCAAATTTCACATTATGCTGCACAGTGGGTCAGGTGCACTGAGCTTAAAAAGTGATAAAATGGAGAGTGATAAACAGCCAGCCAATCAGCTCCTGTCTGACATTTTTCAAACACAGCATGAACAAAAACGAAGTCTCTTGGGCTACAGACTCTAATGTACTTGTTTTCTTGCTCAGTTGTGCACCGGGGCCTCCCGCCTCTATTTCTACTCTGGTTTGTGCCTGTTTGTGTTGTTCTCTGAAGGGAGTAGTACACGCCGTTGTAGGAAATGTTTAGTTTCTTGGCAATTTCTCACATGGAATAGCCTTCATTTCGAAGAACAAGAATAGACTGTCGAGTTTCACATGAAATTTCTCAGTTTTGGGGGCTTCTTTATAATCGAACACTCAAATATGATGCTCCAGATACTCAACTAGCTCAAAGGAAGGCCAGTTTTATAGGTTCGCTAATGAGCAAACCTGTTTTCAGCTGCAATAACATAATTGCACAAGTGCTTTCTAATCACCCATTAGTGTTCTAACGAAATTAGCAAACACAATGTAACTAGAACACTGGAGTGATGGTTTCTGGAAATGGTCCTCTATACACCTACAGTATGTAGATATTTCTTAAAAAAACAGACGTTTGCAGCTAGTATAGTCCTTTACCGCATTAACAATGTATAGAGTGTATTTCTGATTCATTTAATGTTATCTTCATTGAAAAAACTGTGCCTTTCTTTAAAAAATAATGATATGTAAAGGATGGCAACATTTCTACTTGCTTACTGTATATTGTCCATCATTTTATTTGAATCGATAACCGGCGTGTTTGTACGGATGACCGATGTTTAAGCTCTGCGCATACGCATATTCTCATATGCGCATGTGCAGAGCTTCTATTCGGGAGCCTTCACTGACTTGCATAGTCGGCGTGGCACTCGCACAGGGGGGGTGGTTGGATGGATGGACGTGGGCAGGGACCTGCGTTTCTTGGGTGTACCCACGAAAATGCTGGGTGCGCCCAGGAAAACGCTGGGCGTCACCATGCGAATGCAGGTTGGCACCTGCCTGCCGTGAGTGGGTGGCGGCTGATGTCACAGGACATCAGCCGCCGGCCCAGTTCTCTGACCTGGAAGGTGCAAGCCTAAGTCAGCAGGGTAGAAATCATTTGATGGTCACCGACCTTCGAATAATTTTGGCCCCCGCACGCTGCCCTGTGAATGCATGTTTATGTAAAACATCCATTGGCAAAGTGGCAGAGATATTCTCTGGGGTGCGGGCACTCGCATTCCCAGCAGACTGCGTTAGAAGGCGGCTTTAGAAGGCTTACAAAGCAGCGAAATACCGCTGCTTAGCAAGCCAATGAATGACCCCCATTGTTTGTTATACTTTACCTTTATGAATTTTCTATTTTCACCCTTATTGATGGAATTTAATGCCACCTACATACAGCCTTTCATTTTGTTTATCTACTAAGTAAGATGATATGCTGATGGTTTTTAAAATAAGTGTTTATTTGGCATATTTTTTTACAGCATACTTGTTAAAGTTAAGTTTAATGAACTATTACTAACAATGCCCAAAAAGTACTTTGCCCTCTTTTTTTTTTTTTTTTTTTTTAAACACACAGGGGGAAATTTACTAAGATGGGAATTAGACTTCACATGTGAATTTGCTATGGGCAACAAGTCCGATCCTGTCTACTATCTATTAGAGGGTGCTAAATAAATAAAATAAATAAGAAGTTAGGCTTCTGATTGGTTGCCCATAGCAACATCACATGTAAAGTCTAATTCTCATCTTAGTAAATTTCCCCCACTGTACAAGAGAATGGCATCAGAACAAACAAATGTCCATGTGTGGCTGACTGCTTTCTGCACTCTCATACAATGTATCCTACACATCGTTGGGCAGCCATTGTATGGGCTGAATCAAAATTCATGATGATACAGATTATTAGTACACTAGAATCTTTGCTGTGACATGCTGTCACTATTTATACAGTATGTCTATCGATAGCTGCAGTGGTTTCAGTATTGGTCTCAACTCTGTGTAGGCAATTGGAACACTTTAATTATGCATCATAACTGCACCATTCCAACCAAAATATAGTATATTTTCTATTTCTATTTTTTTCTAGTCTTCTACTTTGGGTCACGTATTATTTAAAACATTCTGGGCTGCCTTCTTTAGTGTTTTGTAGTCTTTTGTCCTGATATTATCAACTTTGTTCCTTTCCTTTTCCTTGACTCGTTAGTCTGATCCAACCTCTTCTTCCTCATCTGATGATTATCAATATGTTATGGAAGCTAAGCTACAGGAAATGATCTCCATACCTAGGAAGGTAGTCCTACTGGACTTGACTTTCTATTGCTAAATAGATTCCATCTACTGTCATTTTGTTTGATTTAATGCTTATTTTTTTCTTCTTTTATGCTTTAAATATTGATAATCAACCGTCGCGCAGTTTAGTGCTTCAAGGGCTTATAATTTATGATGGCAGGTTTGTGTTCAAACCATGCACAGTCTGCATGTTCTATTTTGGCTGACTTTGTTGCTTATAAACAGACCCAAATGTACTGCTAGTGCTTGGGTTATGTAGGCTCTGTAGCTGACACATTTTAAGCAGCGCTGTACAGCTGCCTGGTTCAGTACTGTTTCTGTTCCTAGAATAATAAATATGCAGTTAGTACTGTAGTAGCTTGCTTTGTATTACTTGCACCTTACTTGCACCTTACTTGCAGAGCATAAGAACGTCTTTCCAAGCACTCACATTTCAGATACGTTCTTTTTGTTTTTTTTTCACAGGCAGAAGAAAGGCATGGTAATATCGAGGAACGAATGAGGCATTTGGAGACACAGCTTGAAGAAAAGAATCAAGAACTTCAGAGGGTGCGTATATAAAGGACTATAACACTGGCTTAAATATTATTTGCCTTATTATTTGGCTGTGCCGTAGGTTACCCATTTTCTTACTATAGGGATGAAGCACAGCTACATCTTTTTTTATATCATAGTTGTTATATTTCTCCTTTTTTTTTTTTTTCGCTGCCAGTACTTTTGTTGATTAGCTAGTAAGTTTGTGTTGTATTGGAAAAAAAGCTTAGGTATAGGATTTTGCAGAGCTTTTTTATACACTTTAGGGGAATTCAATCAGCCGTGGTCATTTGCCACAGCTAATTGATCCCCCAGGGGCAATCCTATTAGCCCCAAAAGCCGGCATTCTGTGCAGGCAGGCAAAATAAAATCCTAATTTTAGCCTGTGACCACGATTACGAGAACACATAGTTCCATTTATCATGTATCGAAAATAAATTTTGTATGACACCGAAAATTTATCAGGCCTATTTGATTTAGCAAAACTTTCATATACAGCTTTATTTTATTTTCAGGTTTTTTTTGGTGTGTCGAAATTCTCATTTATCATGTTTTCATCATGTCAGATGCTAAAGTTGTGGCCGATTTTTCACAAATGGAGACAATAACTTGCAGCATCTTGTGAAACTACATTTTTGTCTCTCTTTAGAAGTGCCTCCAGTTGCACCATGGAAACTTGCATTAGCCCAATGGCAGGTGCAGTTCCTCCACCTTAGTATGGCCTCATGTGAGAGTGGCTGTACATTTGTAGGCAGATGGTTTCAATGACACGCACATGCCAGCTTAGCCAACTCTATTACCACCTAGGTACACCCACTAAAATTCATGGACTGTGCATCAGATTCTATACTGGATCTATGAGCGATGACAATCAGAACATACGCCCAGATTATAGACATCGGCTCACACTGCGTGCGGCTTCAGCACTGCATACAACTCAGAGTCAGGCCGTTAATGCTCATGAATAATTATCAGAGGTTGCAGTAAATCATTGTACTGTTATTTCCTGTGAACCAGCTTTCAGTTTGGGTGTTTCTTGTCACACCGTATGGAGAACCCATTGAGGAATAAATGACTGCATATTTCTTTGGGTCTCTCTGGCAGCTGTTATACTTGGCTATATAATAGACAGTTACATAAAGATTAATTGTTCATATTATTTAGATCCGTGATGGTTAACCTTGACGCTGCAGCTGCTGTTGAACTACACATCCCAGCATGCCCTACTACAATTTTACTATTTGGCCATGCTAAAACTGTAGCAGGGCATGCTGAGATGTGTAGTTCAACAACAGCTGGAGTGTCAAGGTTAGCCATGACTGGTTTAGTTCATGAACAGGAGTTGCTCTATTTTCCCCATCTATGGTCTTTCTTGTATTGTCATGTTACATATGTGGAAAGAACTATTATGCTGAATTATGTGACATCATCTTTAACGTCATTATGCTTAATTAGAAAATAAGTACAGGTATATACTTTTGATCCAGATTCCCTCTCTAACTACCCATGTTTTTGCTTCCCTTTGCCTCCAGACTCCTGGAATAACTCATCTTCCAACAATCTTGCTTTCTCTCCCTTCACTTAGCCCAAACTGCTTTTACAGAGGTCACTAATGACCTTCTCATCGTTAAATATAAGGGTCACTTTTGCATTCTCATCCTCTTGACCTGTCAGCTGCTTCCAGTATCCATTTTCCCTCTCACATCTTCCCTACTGCTTCCAACACCATATTATCTTATGTCCTTCAGTACATTGCACTACATCTTAGACAACTCACTCTGCTTCTGCCACCCACATTCATTCTACTGTATCACTACTTCATGTCACTGTATCTTCCCTAATATCTCTAGAATTTAACCCTTCTTCACATAGACTACTGCAACTCCTTGAGCTCTGTTCTTTTCTTGACCACCTTTCCACTCTTCTCACTATTGCTTCTCCTTTTGATTCCCCTCCAGTTAAAGCTTTTCACCCTAATATTAAAATAACTTGTTCTCCCCTTCCTTCCTAAATCTCAAACCTCATCTCAATCAGCATTTCTTATTTTTCCTTTTACTGTCAACTTGTTTCTGTGTTGAGTACCTCCTCTGACTCCCACATTCAAAACTTCTCCCATCCTGATTTCCTCCTTTCTACCATCTTGCCTTGTATCAGGCCCTGAAATTGCACCTGTTCATTACAGCCCCCAACCCTCCTTCTACTTTTAACTGAAGCCATCAGTCCTCCATCCTTCTCTCTTCCCAGTTAATCTTCCATTTATACTTCTTGGTCTCATAGACTGCAAGCTATTATGTACTCCAAACCCTTTTTCTCTGTCTCTGCTGTCCGTGTCATTATTGTCCTCACCATGAATCTAACACTACGCTACGGTTTTAACTGTCGGTCAGTTACGGTATTGTTATTTCTGGCATAACTATACTACATGAAATATACAAGTGCTAAGGTGTCGCACGCTATTATGTTCTAGAATGCTATGGTGTAGCATTCCACATTCTGAAATATTGTAACATCTGTATGGTACTGTTCACCCTCTTGTCTTCTCGTATACATATGAACACACGTGTAGTAGAACACATCTGCACACAAACATATAGGCTTTCAGAAAATTTATATTTTATATTTATATACTGTACAGACTTATCTCTGAAAAGTAAGGAACTATATACTGATAATTCGGAGTATAATTGCTAACACCTGTCCCATTACTCTGCCTGAAGATATCTGTGCTGCAATGTCCACAAGTTATTTGTAATGCATGGTTACTTTTATGGGTTGTTATATATTTATAATGGAATATGCCACTTTGTGTCTACGTCTAACAGCCATGACCAGGGGCGCCGATTTCCATTTTTTCTGGTGATCCTAGCAACAGCAGCGCCGCAGTGGGGTCCCAGCAGCGGATATGCCATCAGCAGCAGGGTCCCTGCGGAAGATGGGAACTAGCAGCGGTATTAATACCGCTACTAGTTCCCATCCGTCACAGGGACCCCCGCTGCTAAACGCAATCCCCACTGTTGGGACCCCGCTGCCGTGGCCTGTGCCATGGATGCTCCTCACTTTCCATGGGTGCTCAGGCCCCAGAGCACCCACAGTTTCGGTGCCTATGGCCATGACATCTAACGTATGATCTGCAGTTATAGTGCACATTATTGAATCTAATGGTTTACAGTATGTACGTGTAGTCATATGGTTTGGTTTTTGTTGTAGTAAGTGAAAAGAAAATGGAAAGTGCCTTTTAAGGGATGTAGCCTTTCTTGTCAACTAAATGGTGGTAAGCTTAGCTGCTCTTGTGCTTCTCCCCACCTTTGGAACTCACTAACCTTCGCTGCAAGTCTTTAAGTGCTCTAAAATCTTCTCTTTTTATCAATAATGACCAGGTTTGTTGTACTGCATAGGCTCGCCAAAGAGAGAAAATGAATGAAGAGCACAACAAGAGGCTCTCGGACACAGTGGACCGGCTCCTAACGGAGTCCAATGAACGGCTCCAGTTGCACTTAAAAGAAAGAATGGCTGCCCTTGAAGACAAGGTAACTACTGCTGCACACCCTTGCTCTAGATGTCACTTGATACAGCGCATGGCGTGACATTTCTGAATTCATGTGCCCTGTAATGGTATTCCTTAGAGTATCCAATGAAAATGTAGGCTTTCTTTATGACTGTGTATATCGGTTAGCTTTCCTAAAGAGCCAAAACATTGTTTGAAGTGTGTAATCACAGTTATGTAGGGTACACACCAGAATGCTCATGATCGTGTGCAAATCGTGAGACAGTAGGTTATAGGCATGCTGCTTAAACACTGTAGGTAAATACTATGCATTATAGGGAATAACTCTGCATGAGAGTTCAAGTACTGCAATGAAAGTAACTGACATGAGATTTTAGGGACTTTGGGAGGGATGCAGTAACATCGGCAGCCCCTCTCCGCAACACAGCGCTGGCTACTGCATAGATAGTAATCGCATGTGCACTAACATATGTGATTATTGTCTCAAAGGACAGCTCTTGTGTTAAGAGCTGCCCTTTGCAAGGTGCCTGGCGATGAAATAGTGGATCCCCGGCCGCTCCCCCTCCCACGCCCCCCCCTCCCCTCAGAGGGCTGCGGGGTATGCGAAAGGAAGCCCATAGGCTTCTATGGGGTTACTCCAGCTAGAACTGACATAACCCCCTGTTGTGAAGCCCCGGTGGTGGGGCTTTACTACATATAAAAATTCCGTAAAAACCCAGAAAATTGGGTTTTTACCACATTTTTTGTTTAGTACATCCCGCAATTTGTATTTCTGTTTATCTAATTAAATGCATTCTACTTATTGATACATGTGTATCTTTATTCAGTAGAACAGCACAAGAAAAATGTAATTAGTTTAGCTTGTGTTGCCGCACCTACCCTTACATCCATGTGCAGGTACATTGTGCTTTTAAGATTGCTGCCCCATTGGTTCATTCATGTAGATCAGGGGTTCTCAAAGTCGTTCCTCAGAACCCCACACAGTTCACTTTTTCCAGCTCACCTGACAGTTGTACTCATTACTCATTGACACATTTTAAAAGATCCACAGGTGGAGCTCATTATTTCATTTGTTTCTGTGAGGAGGCCCGCAAAACATGCACTGTGTGGGGTCATGAGGACCGACTTTGAGAACCTGTGATCTAGATCACACACTGGGTTCTGCAGAGTATTCACAGGGATGTCACAAGTTGGTGGTCTCATGGCCCATGTGACAGTCAAAACCAGAGGTGTTCAATGATATAATGTGTGGACTGAAATATACTAAGATGGGAGTTATATTTTACTTGGGATGTTGCTATGGGCAACCAATCAGTATCTATTATCTTCTAGAATAAATAAGAAGTATATTCTGATTGGTTGCCCATAGCAACGTACCATGTGAAATAGATCTCCCATCTTACTAAACTTTAGATATTTAGATATTTGAATAATTTCTCACTAGGAAGCTTTTGACCATGGGGTGCCAAGAACAAAATACTGATCCAATAGGGTACTGTGATTTAAAAAGAGTTATGTTTGTGTAGGCTGTGTTCAAACAGAAATCTAAAGCAGCCAGCATTTACTCTGTACAGAAACAATATAACCCTAATCTAACTTTCTCTGCACATATTACATCAGCCCCACCTGCAGTGCACGTGGTGGTACTTGTTTCCTAGCACGGCCACAATCGCGGGCATCGTGTGCCTTAACTTTAAGGCACACGATGCCCGCAATGCCCGCGATTTCCTTTGAAAAAAGCAGTACTCGGGTACATCGCGTCGGTCGTGTGCCTTAAGAAGGCACACGACGCGACCGACGCGATGCCCACGATTTCCCCATAGGCTTCAATGTTAAAATATTTTAACATTGAAGCCTATGCGCGCCCGACGCGATGCCCCCGATTTCTCCATAGGCTTCAATGTTAAAATATTTAACATTGAAGCCTATGCGATGGACCCGATTTGTCCATAGGCTTCAATGTTAAATTATTTTAACATTGAAACTGAGTCCATTTAACATAGGAAAAAATGGGAAAAGGCCGAATAAGGGCCATTTCTCATTGGGTATGGCCCCGTCATGTCTGTAAAAAATAATGGCCCCCCCATTATGGCCGCCACCCCCACGATTGACGCAAACCTGAAGCGTGGCAAGCGCAGCGAGCCCGCGAGGGGCGGCGGTGCGCGTCCTCCGACGTTTTCATTCCCCTACTATCCACGTCGGTGTGGAGTTGAGAATAGATTAGTGTGGCAAGCGCAGCGAGCCACCGAGCCCGAAGCGTGGCGAGCGGACGCTGATACCTGTGAAGCCCGCGAGGGGACGCAGGGATCTGTGAAGGTATCAGCGTCCCCACGCGGTGCTCGCTGCGCTCGCCACGCTTCAGGCTCGGTGGCTCGCTGCGCTCACCACACTAATCTATTCTCAACTCCACGCCGACGTGGATAGTAGGGGAATGAAAAGGTCGGAGGACGCGCACCGCCGCCCCTCGCGGGCTCGCTGCGCTCGCCACGCTTCGGGTTCACGTCAATCGTGGGGGTGGCGGCCAAAATGGGGGGCCATTATTTTTTACACACATGACGGGGCCATACCCAATGAGAAATGGCCCATATTGGCCCTTTTACCATTTTTTACTACTAAAAAAAATTTAACATTGAAGCCTATGGACACGATGGACCCGATTTCTCCATAGGCTTCAATGTTAAAATAATTTAACATTGAAGCCTATGGACACGATGTACCCGATTTCTCCATAGGCTTCAATGTTAAATTATTTTAACATTGAAGCCTATGGAGAAATCGGGTACATCGCGTTGTGTGCGTTTTGGTATGCACCCGACGCGACCGACACGATTTTTTCCGACACGACCACCACGATAGAAATCGTGGTGGCCGTGCTAGGAAACAAGTACCCATGCGGTTTTGTCCATTCAAGAAGGAGTTTGCTTTTGCAAACCAACCTGAATCATGGTACAATTTAGCCTACAATTTTGACTATATAGTCAAAATCTCATTAGGATCGCACACAGATCGCATGGTGATCGCACAAGTTTTTCGATCCTGATGCGCACTCCCGTACAGCACAAAAGCCAGATAGGCAGGGCTGCATTGACTATATAGTACATATTTGTACTATATTAGTCAAAATTGCATGCATGTCTTTTGGCTTGCTGTGAGTTTCAATCTGCAGCTGTTGACCGTGTGTACACACCATTAGAATGGTTAGTGCTTACTTTGTGCGTATGGGACAAACCCATGATTTGGAACTACAAATAGGATGGAGAAAATGAGGTGGTGTAAGTAAGAAGAGGCTGAACACACTGAGGGGGTATTCAATCCCGGGTCACGACTGTCGATCTGGCCCGACAGCCGTGACCCTGGCCTGTTTTCGTTTTGTTCGACCGCAGATCGCCAGGCGCGATTCAATGTCCCACTTAGCGATTGGTGAAAAGGGGCAGTGGATTGTTGATATTCAGCCGCGGTCGTGACAATTCACGTCCGAAATCGACAAAACGGACGGCTGCTTTTAAAGTCGGGCCCATTCTGTCGATCTGCCTCTTCAATGCTGTCGGGAAAGACAGCACTGAATAGGCATTCACCGCTATTTCCTACATCGCAAATAGTGGGCCAAATTGAATACCCCCCCCCCCCCGAGTGTTTCTTAAACAGTTATTGAAATTTATTTCTGCATTTGAATTGGGTGTTTAATAAAGATTGACTAAGTACTGTTGGGGAACATTAGACATTAATCTCCTGCATTATTGTTCTGTTTAGCAACACCTTATATTTTACTAACTCTTTGTGATTGGTCTGTGGGCTATAGTTACAAAATTGTGGGATTTCCAAGCAGCCACAGTTTCTGAGGTTTTGACCATGAGATTTAAAAGGCAATTTATAATGCAAAATTATTCAATGGATATTACTGTATTGGTGATTTAATTCCTTTGGGCAAAATAACGTAAAATGTGTCTGCTTCGAAAAACCCCCACCGCTCCTTTACAGTCAATTAGAAAACAACACCATCTGCTAAATCATTGTCAGTGCTAATCCTGTAATGTATGAAATTGCTTTAGAGCAGACATTTGTGTGTGTGTGTGTGTGTGTGTGTGTGTGTGTAACTTTAAGTGTGTGAGTTTGTGTGCGCGTATGCACAGTATGTGTTGGCATGTACCACTCACGACATTAGACAGATTTGGTTTTGAATGTTGTGTTATTCTGTTTTGCAGAATATTTTACTACAGGACTCAGAAAGTTTCAGAAAACAATTAGAAGAATGTTTACATGATAAGGTAACACAGTTACTCTATGTTGTATTGTTAGAATTTATTTTTTTCCTGATAACTGACAGAATAGCGTGAATATTTTCCAGCATTGTTAGTATGTTGGAAGCATATTCAAAGTATTATTTTACTGTTAATGTGTGTAAATGATGTGACCTATGTGCAGACAGAAGACACGTGCATAGTTACATGTGGTTATTTCTTAAGGAACGGTTAGCAGAAGAAATTGAAAAATTAGGAGTTGAACTGGACCAGATGAAGTTGCGCACTGGATCCTTGATAGAACCAACATTAACAAGGTATGTTGTGGACATATGTGCTTCAGGTATCTGGTTCTTTCAAAGGAATATTATCTATAATAAGAGGTCCATGCCTCATTCTTTATATCGATCTTTGGCTTCACTTACTTGCACCTAAATTAAATTCCATTGTGTCCTATCCATCACCGGGCCTTGGGGAAGTACGCAGCCTCAATGTGTAAGTATACATCTCCAGTGTTTTTGGATATAGGCATGCCATTTCAGAGCTTCGATGCTAGCAGTGTCCTCAATGCCAGAGCATCATTGAGATGCTGCTTGAGTTTGGGCACGGATTGCTTAACCAGCAGAAGCAAGTGGCTGCATCTCGTTATGCAGCGTCATTGGTTGAGCTGTGTGACATCATTGGTCATCCTGAGTAACCTGAGGGTTAAATAGATGACCAGTGTTAAGGCAGATGATCCAATGCTGCGTCTTCAGATTCAACAACAGGTCAGAGAAGCTGTCAGGAGGCGTCTGTCTACACACGTTTCCCGCTGCATTAGCATTTTATTGCGCAAAGACACAGCAGCTGTGTGAACCTCATCTCTGAATCAGGCCCACAGTTCATAAAACCTGAGTGTAACCCTAACTTGACTGTTTAAAGCAGGCATGTCCAACGTTGGCCCTCCAGATGTTGTAAAACTACACATCCCAGCATGCTTTGCAATAGTTTTAGCATTCTCTAATAGCAAAACTGTGGCAAAGCATGCTGGGATGTGTAGTTTCACAATATCTGGAGGGCCAACGTTAGACATGCCTGGTTTAAAGTGTCTTTCTGTTTTAAATTCTATTTGAAATGTTTCTTGTAGCGTTAAAAAAAAAATGTTGTCTATAACCCAACATTTTGATTATCCTTGTTTTCCCTTTATTTGCATTGTATTTCTGTACAGTATATGAGATTTGATCTTTATTTTTAATATCCTGAAAGGACTTTAATATAAAATTGACGCTACACAGTATCTAAAAATTGCAAATTACTGTTAAATTGTGTAGATATTGGCAACAGGCAATATATTTTTATCATTTAAAAACATCAGTCACTAGTTCAGAGCTAATGTAGGGAGGATCAGCCAGTGAGCGCATTAAATGTACAAGTTCCTGCCCAGATAAGACATAGGAAACACCAGGGGTGTTGGTGACTTGGAAGGATTATAACCTAAACTATTCATTTTATTCCCTCATACATGGCACCTACTGTTTCCTCTGTTTGCCATTAATTAGGTTAGAAGTCAAAACTGTAATGACAAAATTACTTTTCTAATTTTGTATTCATGTTACATTCATACATTTTACTATAAAGTAATATTTGTGAGTTTTAAATCAAATGTTCTGTATCTGAATTAAAAATAGCAATATATTATTGTATTATCCTGCTGATTACCCTTTCTTAAGTTATATTGTACAAAGTGCCAAGAATTACATGCCATTAATTTTATCCATAGATTCCTGATCTTATTTGTTCCTTAATGCTATCCACTATTCCTCCACCTAGCCTTTAGAAATCGCATCAACTAAATCAGTGAAGTGATCTTTCTTAATTTTCAAGCCATCTCTCTCTCTCTATTTATATAAATAAATAAATATATATATATATATATATATATATATATATATATATATATATATATATATATAAACTAATAAGCCTGCTCAAAGCAAAAGCTTTGAAAAATAGTCTGCTACCTTCTGTGTTTGTGAATGTGTGAGAAAGAGAGATAGTTTCAGAGACTCACTAACACCAGTGGTGTAGCTAGGTGCCATGGTGCCCGGAGCAAGGGCATGTTTCGCACGCCCCCCCCCCCCCGGGTTTTAGTATGCGTGGCGATAAAGGGGCGTGGCCTAACATTATACCACATACGTAATTGCACATTTTTGGGAACTTTGTAATAGCCATTACACATAAAGCCACATGCTATAATGCCAATTACCCATAAGGCCACACATGATGCCCATTACATACTATTTAACAAACCATAATGCCCATTACACATTTGACACAAGTGCCAAAAAATAGTGGGTCCCTGGGATCCCTCACGTCCCAAAAATGGGGTCCTAACTGGGGGCAACACAGCATTGAATCTACATTATGAAGATTGCTCAGAATGTGACCAGCTGGGGCCAGGACTTTTTCATCTGAAGACACAGACCCCATCACTCAAGGAAAATGGGGGCAACATGTTCTCATTTGCAGAAACGCTGACCAGCCCTGTCTACTCCTGCCCCCAAAAGGCAAGAACCTGTCAGTCATGCTGCAACTTAGGTGACACTGCATGTCAGTCAGACAGTACACGTTCTACAGTAGGCCAGTCACTCTCACTGCACACGCACCATACTTGCCTTCTTTTGGAAACTAGTTTCAGGGAGATTCTAGATGGTGTGTGAGTTTGCATGGCATGCGGATGAAGGGGGTGGGGGTGTCATGTACGTAAGGATTAAGGCCAAGTTACACACACACACAAAAGGGGCCAGTGGTGCAAGTAGAATTTTTTCTCAGTGGTACTGGTAGCGCATGCCGCAGGTGTAGTCACATGTCATGAGAGGGCGTGGTTTCATGAAACTAGGGGATTGGCTACATTACAATATGGGCATTGCCCCATAATGCCACACACCATAATGCCCATTACACATTATGCCCCACACCGTAATGTTTATTGTACATTATGTCACACACAGTAATACTTATTACACATTATACCACACACCATAATGTTTATTACACCTTATGCCACACACACACACACACTGTAATGCCCATTACACATTATTGCTAAATACACCTACTGGTGTATGAGCTGTGCATGTGCCAAATGTAGTGTCAACCATGGGGTGTTGTTGTGTCTAATATGACAAAACGGTCAGTGTTTCAGGTATAACACCTTTTATTAACCACTCACATGCTGGTACTGGCATAAATAAATAAAAAACTACAATCAATAGAAAAATAACATCAGGCTGTACAATATAACTAAAGCAGTGCACCTAAAATAGTATAGTGAACAATGAATCTGTGAAACTCACTACACCATGAATATACAAATAAGGCACAAAGCTGATAATGGTCAAATTATAATAAAGTAACACTATGAGTGATCAGAAAAATAGCTGGTAGGCACACTTGCCTCCCCCTGACGTGGTGGGGGACAAAAATGAGGTGCAGTGGGGTTACTTGCTGGGCACACCGATCCCTGAAATTACAGGGCCCCATATCAAGTGTACCCCATGCACCCTCACCCACTACACAGGGGACACCTATCAGGGGATAGAGTCAGCCTACACACACACACAAGGGTCCCACAGACACACACAGGTCAGTGCTACCCTGTACACACAGGGGTCACCTATAGACACACATTGGGGTCAGTATCAAGCTATACACACAGACACACACACATACACGCACAGCACACCACAACACACAGCTACCTAAACATAGTGCACCATATGGAGCTGCTGGGGAAGAACAACATACACTGACCTGCAGACCGGGCACTCCTGCTCCTCCCCCAGCCTCTCCTCTGAGCTCCCTGCGGTGTTCAGGCTTCCCACCAGCTGTTCTCCACACTAGTCAGTAACTCCCCATCTCTCCCCCTCCTTGATGCCTTCAGCGTGCAGCTGCCATCAAGCAGGGGAGGGGTGGAAAAGGGGAGGGAATGGTTTCACTGCTGCTGCACTGCCACTACCTCAGGTTAGGGAGCTGTGCTGTCAGGTCTCCCTGCTGTCATGGCCCTGGGCGGCTCTCGTGCGGTCTATGATCCTGCCCTGCCCAAGCAAACGGAGTCCCTGGTCAGTGTTCATGCGATCCAGGCACTCCGTCTCCAGCCGGCACAGCGGGGAACGGCAGCGGGCGAACTAGGAGCCGGCAGCAGAGTGCACAGCTCCGGCGCCAGCTGATATTACGGCGCCCGGAGCAAGTGCTCTGCCGTAGGTACGCCGCTGACTGACACTATAAATATATATATCATCTATATATGTCCAGTGTCTGATTGTGTGTCTCCGAAACACTGTCATCTGTTCGCAGCGAGTGAAACTACATCTTTCTCTCTCACATATGCACAAACACAGAGGCAATCACAATGTTCAGAGACCAATGACTATTTGTTCCTGCACTATGAAGAAAACGCAAGTAAAATCGTTGAACGTTGGTTTAAGTAAACCCGCCAGGTGTTTCTTCTTTAAGCAAGTGCCACCATCTTCTGTTTCTACATTTGGGCTCCAGCATGGACTTGAGCTGCACCTGAGGGAACTGCTTCATTTCAGTAAACCGGCATGATTAATATGGTGGAGTTCCGCAGCCCGGATATATATTTATATTTATACATAATAAGAAATACTATAAAGAGACGTTGTTCATCCAATCAATGCACTTTTATTGGTTTCTTCCAGTATTGGTATAAAATGTATGGTCTGCTCCTCAATCAACAGAACAATCCACCCAACGTGTTTCATCAAAAAGGATTTTTGTAAACATTCCGTATACTTCCTAAAATGTATATACTTCTAAAGATAGTGAAAAAGAAGAGGAGGTGGTGGTGGTGAAGTGAACAAATATAATATTTTCGGAGGAAAGGTACAAACCTTCCTTTGCGGGTGATTTATTTCTTCTCATTAATAAGATATCCCATAAGTACATAAAAGTCTCCTCTGAGTACCTATAATACAATTTTTATTCTAAATAAAAAAGACAACCAGTGGTTCAGTAATAAAGGGAAGAAGTAAATGGAGGGACCTACCCCTTTAAATCAGGGTTTTTGAAAATGTAAGGTAAAGTTTTATTTGTAGTCCCATTTACAAAATATATACCTAAGGAAAATATATATTCATAATTAGTGTGCCGGCTACACCTAGTGTCGCCGGCACACTTACTGGGCTCACTTCGCTCGCCCTGGCTGCGGGCACAGTGGCTCGTTGCGCTTGCAACGCTTTGTAAAATAAACTCCATGCCAACATGGATAGTGGGGATATGATCTATCCACGTCCGCATGGAGTTAACTTACTTTATTTTAGATAGTTTGCCGAGCGTAGAACCCGGAAGCAGCACGGCGCTGTGCCAATTTTTGTGATGAGAAGCATTTAAGAATAATAATAATTAAGAAGAAGAAGAAGTTTGTACCAGTTTGAGGAGACCAGTACTTAAAAGCAGTTAAATCCTAGTCAAAATAATCATGGTCAATTAGGTTGCTATACCTTTAAAGTGGAGCTATGTCACCTACAAGGTGGAAGTCAGAATGATGGGCTATAAGCCTGTTTCCTTATTTATAGCATATAGTATAGTGACCTCATATCCTATACCATATGCGATATGAGGTCGCTATAAAATAAGATAACAGTTTATTGTCATTGTTACACAATATAAAAATTATACCATATGCTAGAAATAAGGAAACACTATTACTGTTTGTATCTTATGCTGGGTACACAGCAGGACGACTAGGGCCCGATCCCCTCAATCTAGATCCAATTCCGACCAATTGGATGTAGATTGTGTGGTGATTGGGCCCTTTTCTGTCCTGGTGTGGACCGATACCGATCCGATGCGCGGTCCCGCGGGTTGGTCGGTCGTTATTCAGATCCTACCTGCTGCAGGTAGGATCTGAATAACGACCATACTGCCGGGTGCGGGTCGCCATTGGATCGGACCCGCTCACGGTGCACATCGTGAGCGGGTCGTGCCCCCCCCGCGTCACTGTGAGCGGGTTGGACGATGTGCATCGTGAGCGGGTCGTCGTGTTGTGTACCCTGCATAACTTGTATGGAGAGCTGTGAAGATAGAGCTTGGAGGTAGGAGGAGATAGGGTGAGAGTTTGTGGGCTAAAAACAGTCACAGCTCAAAGTGAAATTAAAAACTGTCAAAGTGAAAGTACAGTACTTTGCAGTAGCTGTCCTTTTTATGGGTTTTTCAATAGTATACTATAATCTGTCTGCCTGGAGCTACCGGATTAACAAAATCCTTTGATGAAAATATTGTGCATTTCTATTAGGCCCCACTTGGACTCATCTGCAGAGTTGAGATACTCTGTGAGCTCGCTAGTAGATAGTCAGCCGGACTATCGCTCAACTAAAGTCATTAGGAGGCCACGAAGAGGGCGGATGGCAATAAGACGAGAAGAACCAAAGGTCAGGATTTAGCAGTTTCATTTATTCGTATCATTTTCCAATTTGTTTTATTGGGGTGATTCAAAACATGTCATGAAAGTAGTAGAGATTGTCTGTCTGAATGATAACTCCATAAGTACAATATATATAGCCACCTAAGTTCTGAGCGGAGTGGACATCGATGCATACCATAACCAAAATAATGATACTGATTAATATAACATTTCTCAGGATTAAAGCCCAGATTCCTTCCACATACAATAGGCAGGCAGTTCCAGGATGCGTCACCACATGAACCGCCATTCAGGCAGTGATGCCACGCGAGTGCACCACCACCCAGTACCACGCCCCCACCCACTCTGTCAGCACACAGAGAAGCTGCAGCAACCTATACAAGGCTATACATTTTATTAAACACCACACCAAAGCAAAAAAAAAAAAAAGGAAATATAAAATAATGAAACAAGCAAGCAAAAACAATAAATAATAACCATAAAAGCAGCAACAGCAGTTTAGACTGTTGAAGGGAATTCTGACACTAAATACCTCTCATTTGTTCATTGAACATTTGCCATTCAATTGTTCCACTAGATGCACTGGCCACTATACACAAGATCACTGAAGGTAGATAACGTAAACTCATCATTTATACCATCAGGTTTAAATTTATAGATCCATTGACACTCCTTTCTCAACAAAACATTTTGCCTGTCCCCACCTCTTCTATGTGGTGGTACATGGTCAATTGGCATAAATCGGAAGTCTCTTAATCCATGTTGCATATTAATAAAATGCTGTGCCACTGGAGGTATATTCGCATCCACTCCTGACAATGCCTTTTTTACTGACGAGCAATGCCTGCTGATCTGCTCCTTCACCATCTAAATGGTCTTCCCTACATAGATCTTATTGCAGAGGCATAATATGACATACAGTAGGTTACAAATTTGGACTTACAGTTCAATCGAGGGCATAGTGTGAAATGTTTTCCACTGCTCGATATATTGAACATTTTCCCAGTAATTATGAAGGAACAATTCACACACCCAGAGCATTTATAGACTCTTTTTTCTAAACTCAACCAGCCTCTGTTCTGATTGGCTGGAGATCCTACTGTATGTCCTCAAAGCATTCTTTTAGGCTGCAACTTCTTTTATAGCACAACAACGATAAATTGTTTAAAAATAATACAATGTGATTTCCTAGGTTTTTTTTCACATTCTGGTAATTACAGACCTCTCTCATCTTTTTAAATAGGTCAACTTGCACAATTGGTGGCTGTCCAAATACTTTTTTTACCACACGTTAAATATATTTACATAAAAAAACTATAATTTACTATTCACCATTTTTAAATTGTGGCCAAATCTGCATATATATCTTAAAATACACCTGTATCAAATTCCTTGTGTCACAAGTAATAAGTAAATATGGTGCAGCTATACAGATGGGTCCAAATACTCTTTTCCTAAAATCTAGTCATACAGATGGAGCGCCTCTCGCTATTGCTCCGCCAGCGCCAGAATCTGTCCGCTGGCGATCGCCGGCGGAAAGGCGCTCCATCGGACTTAGATGCGCATGCGTCTCACACGCACGCGTGTCTGTTTCCCGTCGGCGGGGGGGACGGGAACCCTGTCCGTCTCCGCTCCAGAGAGACAAACAGGGTTGGGGGGGGCGGCAAGGCGGCGGGGACCCGGGGGAGCCTTGTTGTAAGGCGACGCGCGCACATCCCCTTACGGCAGCTGGCGGGGGATGGCGGCTGGCGAATCTTCCGCCATCCCCTGCAATAGCGAGAGGCGCTCCATCTGTATGGCTGGATTTGGTCCACCATTGACTCTGCGACTTAGCCACGCCTAAAACTTTGCTACTTTAATATACTACTTTATACAAAATAGTTTGCATCGATAAAAAAATAGTATCCATCCAGTCACTACTCATGGAGGTGCAGCTAAGTAAGCCATGCTATGCGTGTTGTGCCAAATGAAGCAAAAAAGGGAAGATGTACATGGATACATCTGTATTAACGCTTGAAGAGCGATAAAATGGAGATAGATAAATTATCAACAAGCCCCTAACTGCCTCATGTTCAAACATAGTATGTAAGACGACAGTTAGGGGCTGAATGACTGTTACCTTATCTATCTGTAAGGTATAGTACATCTCCACAAAGCATGTTGTCCACTTAATTTTGCTAACAACTAAAGGTCTGGCCAAGTTCCAACACCTGGAACAGATCTCACATTCATAGAAGGGCTACAGAAAGGAAATAAATATGGCATCTGAGACAGCATTGCCCACATGTTATACTTCTAATTCCTATTTTTTTCAATTGGTAAAGGTTAAGTCCCTAGGCGACCATGAATGGAATCGAACACAGCAGATCGGAGTCCTCAGCAGCCATCCTTTTGAAAGCGATACCGAGATGTCTGACATTGATGATGATGATGATCGTGAAACCATCTTCAGTTCCATGGACCTTCTGTCACCTGGCGGGCATTCCGATGCTCAGACATTAGCCATGATGCTCCAAGAGCAGTTAGATGCCATTAACAAAGAAATCAGGTACTATTCATTGACGCTTTGCTTATTTTTTATTATATAAATAGAAAATAGTATATGGTGCCTTTGGTATTCTACGTTTAGGCTATTATATAATGTGTTCATATTCATAGTGATATGCAGTTTATCTAGTGGAGATACCCCCGGGCTAATCTAATACTATACTGGAAGGACCTAGTTATGGTAATTGCACATCCGTAACAAGTTGCCAGTAGTATATGGAAGAAATATCTGTGTTTCTGATATTAATGTAAGAGTTAAATCCATGCAATGTAACACGTGCGTTAGTCCGCAGTCTGCATTGGCAGGATGCTCACATACATGTGCTCACTCAGAGGCAAGTTCATAGCTACTCTTCTCAAATTGAATACTGTACCACCTAATAGAACAGGCAGAGCTTGAGAGAGACATGGCTGGGTTCTACGTCTTGCCACTAACTGCCAGCGCTTCAGACAACACAGGTCACCCTGGAGCACAGACCAGGACTTTATTCCACAGAGCTCAACTGGCATCAAAGGCAGACTAGCACATTATTTTTGCAATATCTGTAATGTCACATCTGCTTGCACCAGCAGCACCTGAAACAAACATGCTGGTGACATTAGAAATTGGATTTTTTACATTGAGAGCACTAAGCTACTGTGACGGTGTTTCTGAGCTATTTCTGTTTGTTGCGTTTCAGCTACTTTGCCTGTGGCTGCTGTACAAAGACATCCTGCTTCTGTCCTATTCTTAGAGAAGCTAGGTACACATGCCACAAGAAGTTATGTGAGGTTAGGAGAGCTGATTATCTGCCCATGATGTTTATCTACAAAGGCATCCTTGACCAGTGGTTCCTAAACTTTGTGCTTAGGCACCCTGGGGTGCCTCAGGGTATTGCAGGGGACTTTGGTTTGGATTTACCTGACATAAAACTGTGGACAAACAGAACAAAATGGTACTCAACCACATAGCTGACCACAAGAATGACAGGTAGGCACAATACTTTTTTCCAAATGTACAGTATCAAGAGCACACTTGTATCCTTTAGGGTTTCGTGATTCAGGAAAGTTTGGGAACCACCAGGGAGCGACTTTTAAACTAAACAGGAGAGATTTGGGAAATCAAAATTAGAAAAGGACCTAGGAGTCCAAATCGACAACAAAACTGGGTTGCAGTGTCATAATGCGGCAACTAAGGCCAACAGGATACTTGCTTGTATAAAATGGGTCATATATAGTTAGGAAAGGGGGATTGGGAAAGGAGTATAACCGCACAGGTATGTATGAAATTCAGATGATAGCGAACAACAGTGAAGAACTGACTATTTCCTGGTTAATGGGATCTGTGGGTCCCTGAGTGCCTTTGTGGCCCTTAGGCCTATTGGTGCCTGTTTGTGGGACAGTCAGTGGTGCACCCCTGAGTTAGAATAGCAATATGTAAATTTTGCCAAGAGAGGAAGAAAAAGAAAGAAAACTCTGGTTGGGGGCACCCTTATATCACTGTTGTATATGGAGTGTTTTAAATACACTTAAAATAGTAAATCTTTAATAAATATGCTCTAAAAAATGTGTTCCTTGTTAGGTGTCACCTATGTGTTTGAGCGCCGCAAAAATATATAGTTTATTGGGGGGCAAGTCTTGACTCTTGGGGGAAAGGAGACAGCCGATTTCCAGTGATTATTGATCCTCATTTGTCCTATGTTGTCACCATGGTACTGGTATAGGTATATAAGGATTTAAATCATCGGACCATTTTCCTAAAAACCGGTTGTCACCTATCAGGCAGGGGTTTGCACAAGACAGAAATTGCTCTTGTGCTGTAATATTATTAGAGCTCACAAGGGGGCAGTATGGTGCTACAGATCAATATGCAAAGGGAAAAATTGCGCTGAAAGAGATATAGTATGCAATGTTATCCTAATCTGGATGATGAAAAGGGAATCCACTGGACTATACCAGTGGTTACCTGTTGACCTGACCCGCCTAAGGTGGAGGACTGGTGTCAGGTGCTGTAGCCGTCTCTCATTAGCGGTGTCCCCGAGTGAGTTACTGCCTGGCCGGTCACATGAGTGCACCACGTGATCGGCAATCCCTCCGGACGTACGTTTCGCGATGCGCTTGGTCACAGGGGGGTGTGTGGTATAATATTTATTAAAGATTTACTATTTTAAGTGTATTTAAAACACTCCATATACAACAGTGATATATACAAAGGTTCCCCCACCCAGAGTTTTCTTTCTTTTTCTTCCTCTTATGGCAAAATCTACATATTGTATAAAATGGGGTATGAAAACTAGAGACAATAATGTAATTATACGACTCTATAAGGCACTCCTTAGACCCTATCTAGGGTTCTGTGTACAATTCTGGACCCCACACTACAGAAATTACATTACAGAGCTGGAAAGAGTTCAGAGAAGGGTGACCAAACTGATTAAAGGAATGGACTATTATGAAAGATTGGCCAAACTAGGAAGGTTTACAGAGACATTTAAGAGGAAACCTGCTTAACTTGTACAAATATATCGGGGGGAAATATAATGAACAATCAGGTACCCTCTTTGCCTTGAGGGCAGAGACAAGGACTCGCAGGCAAGGACACAACAGTGATAAAAGTAAACTGGGTAGTTACAGACAGTCATATAGGTAGCAAGGCCCTGCTAACAATCTATAGGGCAATATACATTGATACACAAGGATAGGTGTTATTTTTTGCATGAAGGTCTACTAGATAGCAAAGGTTCTTGGTGGGCTGTATGATATGGTCACCCAGCAAAAGTGGGCAGAGGTCAGGAGGGCGGAAAAATGAGAAATCATTTGAGGCTATGAGGGGATGTAATTGGATAGAATCTATTTATGATGAAGAGGTATTTTCAGAGAAAGATTGAAGGTTTGGAGACTAGAGGAGGGTCTTATTGGGAGGGCATTCCACAGAGTGGCTGCAGCACTAAGGCCTTTATTCTGGTTGGTGCGGTCAGAGCCGCACACGGGGCTCTGACCGCACAAACCAGTCCCCGCCCACCCGACGGATCGCCACGGCCGTCCGTACACGGACGGCTGGCGATCCGTACAAAAATGGTGGAGGCGTACGCCTCCACCATGGTGGGAGCTGCCCCCTGCATTCGATGGTCGTCGACCATCGAAGGCAGGACCGCACGCCGCGGCAGCTCCCGCAAGCTCAGACCACACGGACAATCGTCCGTGTGGGAGCTTGAAAGGGGGCTGAAAGCTGACATCCGGCGACGTCAGCTTTCCGCCCCCATGTCATGGTAATGAGGGCGTCATGCCCTCATTACCATGCATACGCCCCGCGTTTGCATGGGAACGCCCATGAAACGCGGGGCGTACACATAGGGAAATGAGGGGCTGAAGCCCCTCACGCCCCTATACGCCCCCTTTGCGGCGGACGAAATCCGTCTGCGGCGAAGGGGCCTGCACATGCGCAGAATGACCTCTGCGCATGTGCAGTTTCAAAACATCGGCGGTACGGCCGCACGCGGGCCGTACCGCATAGATTAGAATAAGGGCCTAAGAAAGTACTGCAGTTTTGAATGGAGCTAAATAATGACTGTGAATGAGAAATGTAGATATTGTAAAGAAATATTTTGAGATAAGCAAAGAGATATGTTAGTGTCGTGTGGTTTATGACCTTGTGAGTAAGTCTCTTCCTGCGTTCATTTTTATGTTATACATTTGGCTTAGCTTGTCCTTTAAATATTTAGGTACAGCTTTAGACATTTCTATGATAAATTGTCTAATCTGGCTGGTTGACAAAAATGGTCATTCAGATATTACCAGAGTTTGTTACAGTTTTTCAGCATTTCTAAACCAAACAGATTTTTGTTTGAACCAGCCAGATTGGACAAGAACTCTAGTTTGAGTTTTTTGCTTTTTAAGAATGAATTAAATGAAAAGTTCTAAAAATGAAATATTACTAATCTTATACCCCTTTTCCACCAAAATCCCGGGTCTTTCACCAGGTTGTACCTGGCTTAGACCCCCTTTCCACTGCACCGTAGTCCTGGGTTTTTCCCAGGTTTTACAGGGTTAAGGGGATATGTAGGCAAAACCTGTGCTTGTATATTGTACAGAGTTTGTAAAAAAAAATCCCATTTCCGCTGCAATGTTAGCGGATTGTACCCGTTAAAAACCCTGCTTGTTACCCAGTAAAAATCCCAGGCCAATAGTCCCGGGATTTTTACCTTATAGCCGTTTCCACTTAAATGATTCCCGGGTATACCTGCCAAATACCCCCTTTTTTTTTTTTATAGACGTGGAATAGGGGTATTAGATATTCTAAGAATTGTGTTTACTTCAAAGTTATTTTTTTAATTAATGTTTTCTTCAAGATGTAATATAATTAAAATTAGTTTAAAACCACTTTATGGAAAATCTGTTAGACGAACACAGATGTTTAAAAATGCCTTTGTGTGTAGATGAAAGAATTCATCTGTGAGATGGGGGCCATCGAATGCTACAGTCAGTGTAAATGTGTAAACAGAATGTGGTTAGCCCGGCATCTGAAAGCTGCAGTCAGTTGTGACACATGCTCCTCAGGGATGATAATAAGCTAAGTGGGCATGAAATCTTGGCATGTATCTTTCAGCACAGTTACACAAGGCGTATCATGATACTGTACTCAGATTGGAGTAATGTGCACAAAAAAAAGCATCTGATGCAATTTACATCAAGACCTTAAATTATGTACAGATCTTTTATACATAAGCAGCTTGAAAGCGGAATGGGAATAAATGAATTAGTTCTGCGGCACGGATATACTAAGGCTGATTAGTCGGTCCTTAGTTCTTAGTTTGACTGTCTATGGCACTGTCATTGTTGTGAAATATTCTGTTCCACTGTGTTTTAAACCAGACTCATTCAGGAGGAAAAGGAGTCTACAGAACTTAGAGCAGAAGAGATTGAGAACAGAGTGGCCAGCGTTAGCTTGGAGGGACTTAACTTGGCCAGAATTCACCAAGGTACCTCTATAACTGGTTCAGTGACGGCTTCATCCTTGGCGAGCTCGTCACCTCCAAGTGGACATTCCACCCCCAAGCTTACACCACGCAGTCCTGCAAGGGAGATGGATCGAATGGGAGTAATGACACTAGTAAGTTTGATATATAGCAATATTATTTGGATTACAGTTACAAAGGCCGGGGTAATGACAGCTGTTTTTTTTCTAATTCTCCAGAGTTTTACAAAACTGTAAAGTGAACGTACTTTTATTTGTTCGCCAAGTTGAGCTATTGATGATTACTACCAAGCCAATGTTAATGTCAAAGCAGACAAATCCTACTTTAAAACATACAGATCTGTCCTGGCTTATCTTAAACTCTATTCGCGGTAAAGTTGGAAACCGATGAAGGAGGACATATCTGTATATCTAATTTCTTACAATAACTCTTTTTAATTGTTTGCATGTATTATTTTGACTTGGCCTCCCAAATATCAATTCCTTCATATTTTACACTCCTAAGTGGAAATCCAATTAACTACAATTAATTTGCAGGGTGTGAGTACATGTGTTTGTATGCCTCATATGGCTACAAGCAAATATGTGCAAATCCAGCACTATAAGGGGCAGCAAAGTGTGCACGTTTGGGTGCCGTTTGCGGTATTTACACGATACTGCAATGGCAACTCGCACCCTTTGTGGGGGATATGATTACCCCCTCCTTATAATTTAACTTTGGCTGAGCTCTTTTCTCTAGTATTATGATTTCTCCCTATTTGCAAGAGGTTACAGCTGCTTGGAGAAAGGAAAAAACTACAGTACTTGTGACTTTACAAGTGTTTTCAACACTGTTGACTACATTTGTATAGTAGCACGTAGTTTGCGGACTGTCCCTTGCTCCTAACATGAGTGAGTTGGTGGAAAGACAGAAAGAATGCAAAACAAGCAACTATTGTGGTAAGTATTATGGGCTTAATATGCCATGGTGGATTGCAGAAGCAAAACTATAATGAAAGGTTTTATTAATTCTATATTACTTAAATAACACAGCTCAATATATTGCATATTATCTGATTATTTAATTCTCAACACTAATGGGTTTTTTATATTTAATTTTTCTCCCCCATTTAGCCTAGTGATTTGCGGAAACATAGAAGAAAGGTAATGTTAATGCTTGTTTTCTTCTTTATTTTTTCTTCTTTTATTGAAAAGTGATTTTTATTTAAATTTTAAAGGGTAGCAAAAATATTCTTGATAACAACAAAATAGCTACAGTGTTTTCAAAGATCAAATAAAGTTAAAGAATGTGTAATATATATGCCTGTATATATGTTAGATTATAAGAGATGCATTATAAGCTGCTTCGCTGTAAAAAACTTATATTGTGTGATGGACTCTTACAAATATATGGTAACATTTGCCGAGCAACAAAAGTGCACAAGTTGTCAGGAAATGTTCAAAACAACGTGGCATAGACTGTTATATGTTCCAATAACATTGCTGATAGAAAACTTTGCTATATATGTGTGGGTCATCGCTGATTTATTGAGAAATAGGACATTGGTGGCAGTGATTACAACGCTGTGAACATAGACATTGGTAATACAGCATTTACACATATGCTGCTGCCCCCTAAGTGAACCCACAGCCAGCAGCCAATCAAATGGGTTTAGAGAGTGTCCCCGAGGACACTGAATGTGCGGGAAAACAGCTGTTCTCGTGCACTGAGCGGGAGAACAGCTGTCCTCGCGCAGCATCAGCTGACCCATCAGCGGGGATTATAAAAGAGCTGACAGCATAGTGAAGCTCAGCTCAGCTGTTCCCTCATTCGTGCGCTCACCTCCCTGCTGCTGCTCTAAGACTGTAAACAGAGCTATAAACATTACCGCAGCAGCAGAGGTTATGGGCCGGAGAAAGAGCTCTTAGAAAGCACGCTGTCTGGACTAGAGGAAGGGAGAACAGCGTAGGGATCACAGCATCCGATAGTGAGCGCAGCAATTGAATCCTGAAGGCACTGTAAGTGCAAACTACTCACCAGCTAGGGAAGCTGCCGTCCATTGTGCTGCCTGCACACCCCTCCACACCCTGGTGCCGCCCGCTTAAGCAGCGGTTACCAGCGGGAGACGGGAGGCGGTATTGGGAGCAGAAAACAGATGCCCAGCCAGAGTAACAGCGTCGCCCAAAGAGCCGCCCATCGGGAGTGACGTGTACCGCCTCTCACCAGCAAAGGGACGGAGCTGTGCTGAGGAGAACCGCCGCCCACCGCTGGTGTTCGACGACATCCCCAAACACGCCTCCTCTACACCCAGAGCCTGCCTGTACACAGAGTAGCGCTCTGCGGGAGACGGGAGGAGGTGGGGAGAGAAGAGACCAGAGAAGCTGCCACTCACCTGCCATAGGGGAAGCGCCGCCCAGCCGCCCCTGTTAGAACCGACAGCCGCATTCTTATCACCGCAGCGCAAGCCATCAGGGAGGAGGAACCGCCCACCTGTCCATCAAAGGCGCAGCCCAGCTGACGGAAGCAGCAGGAGATAGAGAAGAGAAGAAAGCGCTGCCCTACAAGCCGCTCCCTCAGGTCACCAGTGGGTGGAGCGAAAGGGGCATCCCCAAGCACGCCCCTCTACACCCAGAGCCTGCCTGTCAGCCAGCAGCGCTCTGAGGGAGACGGGAGGAGGCGTGCTGATGAGTGGGGGAAGGAGCCGCCCACTGACTCATTATCTGTAGAAGGGAAGCATCGCCCAGCCGCCAAAGCCGCCGCCCACCTGTCAATTAGCAGTAGGAGGGAGCCAGATTAGTGAAGAGAGACCAACCCCTTGATGTGCCCCTCTACACCCAGGCACTGCCTGCGGGAGACGGGAGGAGGCACAGACAGGGAGGGGAGAAGTGAGATCACACACAGCCCAAGTAAAGGAAGCAGTATCACTCCCTACAAAGTGCCAAGTCAATCACCTCAAAGCTTATAGTAAGGCAAATACTGAAAGGCAGCCACAGTGAAGAAGAGAGCACAGGGACAGAGTCAGGAGCCTGATTACAGCAAAGTGCAGGAAGAGAAGAGGAAAGAGACAGAGAGAGAGACAGTTTATCAGACAGAGAAGACAGCGGCCAGATTGGGTGAGCCTGAATAACCCCCTTTTATAACGCACTTTACACCACAAGGGAACTTAGACAATTTTATTAACTACGCCTAAAGGCAACTACTTTAGTGTAAACACCTAAACCCTATGCTACACAAGATAGAAGAGAAAACATTGACTTAAAGCTTTTGCAATAGTAGCTTCTGGGCTTATAGCCAAGCGATTGAAAGAAAAGGATAGAAAGTTTCTATCTTCTAAGGGAAAGCCAGACTTTAGTACTTAAACTCAGTTATACAGGTACTTTGTGTGATTAGTATCACACATCAAAGGGACAGAGACATAGACTTTTTTCAGTGCTAGGGACACCTAGTGAAGACCAGCGGATGAACTCATATTTAGACGGGTTGTTTATTAACCCATTCACACCTTCAGCAAGGGCCCCTACGCGCGCCAACAAGTGTATTTATATGCAGTGTTTTTTAATGCTGGCCAGCGCATGGTAATTACTTTTTGTGTAAATGCATGCATTACTAAATGTACAGAAAGTGTAGTTGTTCATTGAATTTAGGTATGTCATATAAGGTTATAGTGTAAAGTTATGTTCTGCTTGTTCTATGAGGTTGTTGATGTGTCATGTTAAAGTCATTAATTGAAACCGTATGCTATGTAAAAGTTGTTTATTGAATTCAAATGTTTACATTGTAATATTATATTCATCACATTTTGAAAAGTAAACTTACCTTTTATATAAACGCGCAGTACCTCTATTCATTTGAGAGCCCTAAAAGGAAACAAGTACAAAATCAGTATAGTACACGTGGTAGCCACATACCTGCAATTAAAAGGTGGTTACATTTGGAGGCACTGGAGCTGAGATTTGGTAGGATTTCCTGTTTACCAAACATATATAAGATGGAGACTTTAACAGGAATGGATATACACGAGTGGTGTATACAAAATGATAGGGACCCTAGGAAATGCCTAGGAATAGCAGGAAACTTTTCGGAGTTCTCAGATGAAGAGGTACTAGAACAAGCAGATAAACTGTATGGTGTGCTTAAACCAAAAATAGTGGACAAATGGAAGGGAGCCTTGGGGAAGGTAACAGCATTTCTCGTAGAGAATTTGAGAGAGTTAGACCCCAGCTTACTCCCGGCAATGGTTTTAGCTAGTGAAGAAACAGGGAGGAAATGGCATATAATAGGGCCAGTAAAACCAGAAGGGCCTGCCAGCAATGTAAACCCCACCACTAATGCAAATGCCAAAGGGAAAGAGGAAAAGGATGTAGAGGATAATGATACCCAAAGCCAAACCACCAATGTAAGTGGCGGACAATTTGAGGTTATAGTAGACAGGGTGGTGACTCAACTTGAAAGGTGGCACTATGAGGGAAGTTACCGTAGGCTGCGTATATTTTCTGGGATTATCCCAATACCCACGGGAGAGGAAGCCTATGAGGCATGGAAGGAGGCAGCCATACAGCAAGCTGAAGAGTGGCAGTGCCCAGATAAGATTAAAAGGCAAAGGGTGGTAGAAAGTTTGAGGGGCCCCGCCATGGGAATTATCCAGGCAGCCAGGCGCAGTAGCCCCAATGCCACCCTGGAAACGTATTTTGAGGCCCTGGATTATGCTTTTGGGACCCTGGAGGATGTAGGGGACCTTACGTCCCGATTACACCATACATTCCAAGACCCTGGGGAGAAGCTAAGCACCTTCCTGATCCGCCTAGACAAGTTATTGTATAAAATAGTGGATAAGGGAGGAATAGAGAAAACGGAGGTAGACAAACACAGGATGAAGCAGCTTCTCAGAGGAGCATTAACTAGTGACCCTGTTGCGCAGAAGTTAAGATGTTCAGGGATACGAGAGCCTCCCCCTACTTTTAATGACTTACTTAAGGAAGTGAAGCAGGACGAAGTACTAATTGAAATGAGGGAAAAAACTGTGAAAAAGGTAAAGGTGGTACAATCCGCCACTGAAAGTAGCGAGTTTGAGGCCAAAATCCTTAAAATGTTAGAGGAACAAAACAAAAAATTAGAGGATTTTATTGTAAAGCAGAATGCAAAGGCCCCCACTCCAAACGTCAACACCCCGATAAGAGGATTAGGAAGGGGGAGTGGCAGGGGATGTTTTAACTGTGGAAGGTTTGGGCATAGAGCTTTCGAGTGTAACCGGGGCACATACAGAAACCCTGGCAGGAGAACAGACAATAGCCACCTGAACCAAGAAAGTCAAGAGCAGGGAAACGGGAGAGGGAGGTCTGTGAACCCCGCATAGGCCCCCTAGAGATAACTTGCTGCGCCATGGGAAACTCTTGGTGGAATGGGGAATTACCTGAGGGATTAGTAGGGCCCACTTGCCACATGGATGCGTCCATCAACAACAAGCCGTGTAGAATCTTAGTGGATAGCGGGTCCCAGGTGTCCATAATATTTGAGGAGTGGTATGAGAAGAACTTGTCAGAAGTACCTATTCAGCCACTCAGCGGACTTGTAATATGGGGCCTTAGTGCTGAAAAGTACCCCTATCTGGGCTATGTACACGTGAACCTCAGTTTGCACAAGACGTCATCACAAGAGACTGACACTCTAGAAACACCTTTAATTGCTTTAGTGTGCCCAGACCTGTCGAAAGAAAGGGGGGAAACACCTGTCATAATAGGGACAAATACCCACATATACCGGGTGTTACAGAAGTGGCAAGAGGGAGAAAGAGAGCAGGCAAATGCAAGTTCTTTCTATGTGGGGACAAGGGAAGATAAGTTTCAGGACTGTTTTGAGGGGAGCGACATTACACCAAATGATAGAGCCATGTTAATCGAAGAACTTGAAAAGCATAAGCAGGCCTTCTCCGAAGGAGAGTGGGATCTCGGCATGGCTAAGGGAGTGGAGCACAATATAAGACTCACAGATGAGACCCCTTTCCGGGAACGTTCAAGAAGAATTGCGCCAGCTGACTTCGAGGATGTGAGGCAGCACTTGAAAGGGCTATTAGAAAACCAAGTTATCATAGAGTCCCGGAGCCCTTATGCCTCCCCTATTGTGGTAGCTCGCAAGAAAAGCGGGAAGATCAGGATGTGCGTCGACTACCGCACTTTAAATCAGAGGACAGTAACTGACCAATATACAGTGCCAAAAATAGACGAAGCCTTAGACTGCTTACAAGGGAGCACTTGGTTCTCAGTACTCGACCTAAGGAACGGCTTCTATCAAATTCCTATGAGACCTGAAGATAGGGAAAAGACAGCCTTTATCTGCCCATTGGGATTCTTCGAGTTTCTGAACATGCCCCAGGGAGTCAAGGGAGCCCCAGCCACCTTCCAACGGACAATGGAAAGGATCGTGGGTGATATGGTGTACCGCGAAGTCATCGTGTACCTGGACGATATCATCGTGTTCGGGTCAACCCTTCAAGAGCATAACCAACGCCTGCTGAAAGTGCTGGAGAGGTTGATCGAAGGAGGGTTGAAGCTATCGCTTGACAAGTGCCGGTTGTGCCAATCACGAGTGAAGTACTTGGGGCATATTGTCAGCAGAGATGGTGTGGCGACCGATCCTGAAAAGGTAGAGGCAGTGAAAAAGTGGCCCCGTCCAAACAAGCTTAAGGAGCTGCGATCTTTCCTGGGTTTCTGCGGGTACTACCGCAGGTTTGTCCCAAACTATTCCAGTATTGCAAAGCCCTTGACCGATCTGACCAAGGGATACCCATCGACTAACAAGAGGGTAAAGTCAAAGAAAGACTGCTATAAGACAAGTGAACCCTTTGGAGATCGGTGGACGGATGCATGCGAGGCTGCCTTCAACTCCCTGAAACAATGCTTAACAGAGGCACCTGTCCTCAGCTATGTGGACCCAGAATTGACTTATGTCCTACACATTGATGCATCGCTGGATGGACTGGGAGGAGTGCTGTACCAAGAGCATGGGAAGGAGCTAAAGCCGGTGTCATTCGCCAGCCGTGGATTGAGCGAAAGCGAGAAAAAATACCCGACGCACAAGTTGGAATTTCTAGCCCTGAAATGGTGTATTGTGGATAAATTCCATGACTACCTGTATGGAGCATCATTTACCGTCCACACTGACAACAACCCGCTTACTTATGTGCAAAGCACAGCCAAGCTTGATGCTACCGGACACAGATGGCTAGCTGCACTAGCTCTCTACAACTTCTCGCTGAAATACCGCCCAGGCGTCAACAACACAGATGCTGACTCTCTTTCACGCATGCCGGGCCAACCTGAAGAAAAAGGGGAAGATGAGTGGATCGAAGTACCCGCCAGTAACATCAAGGGGATGTGCCACAGCATCGGAGTGAACCATCCACCCGAAAAGAGGTATGCAGATTGTTTAGGGTTGTCACCGCAAGTCTTACCGCTATCCTACTGTTGGATTAGCCAAGTTGAAATGGAAGGGCTACCGAAGGTGAGGCAGAGTCAACTAAGGCAAGACCAGCAAGCTGATCCAGGCATGAGGTGCGCTTTCTCTCACAAGCACAGCCCCAGCACTCCCCCAGAGGTCAGGAAAGAAGCTGAACTGTTGAAAAGACAGAGAAAGAACCTGTTTACCAAGAAAGGGGTGATGTACCGAAAGCATGAAGCTGGGAGAAACCAATGGCAGATTGTGCTGCCAAAGAAGCACCGTGTCACAGTAATGAGGGCTCTCCATGACAAACATGGCCACATCGGGATAGAGAAGACTCTGAAATTAATAACTGATCGGTTCTATTGGCCAGACATGAGGAGAGATGTGGAGGCCTATTGCAAGAACTGTGGTAACTGTGTCGCCAGAAAAACTCTCCCGGGAAGAACAGCCCCGCTGGTAAACATAAAGAGCCAAGGGCCCATGGACCTAGTCTGCATTGACTTTTTAACCCTGGAAGTGGAGTCGGGAAACAAATGCAACATTCTAGTGATTACCGACCACTTTACCAGATACGCCCAGGCATATGTCACTCCAAACCAAAAAGCTGTTACAGTTGCTAACGTGCTGTGGGAGAAATTCTTCATCCACTATGGACTTCCTAACAGACTGCACTCAGATCAGGGGCGTGACTTTGAAAGTAGACTTATCAAAGAACTGTGTCAAAGCTGCGGGATTAAAAAGTCACGAACCACCCCATACCATCCACAGGGTGACCCTCAGCCTGAAAGATTCAACAGAACCCTGTTAGATATGTTGGGGACCCTGAATCCATTGGACAAGCGCAGATGGAAGCAACATGTATCCAGGCTGGTGCACGCATATAACTGCACACGTTGTGATGCCACTGGGTATTCGCCATACTACCTAATGTTTGGACGTGAAGCGAAGCTCCCCATTGACATCAGCTTTGGAACTTTGAACTCTGATCCGTCAAATACCTCACACTTAAAGTATGTGCAAACCCTTCGGAAAGAACTCCAGGAAGCCTATGAACTGGCTGAAAGGACAGCAGACAAACTAGGGAGAAAGAACAAGACTAACTATGACCGCAAAGTACGTGATCATGTCTTGCACCCAGGAGACAGAGTGCTACTTCGACGACTGGGACACCCTAGAAAATTCAAAATCTCTTACCGCTGGAGAGAAGAACCATTTGTGGTGTTAGAAAAGTTTGAAAACTTACCTGTGTACAAAATCCAGAGAGAGGATGGAGAAGGAGCTGTATTGACCCATCATAGGCAGAATCTTCTTCCCATTGGACGGGATACTCGAATGGAGGACCTGAAAGACAGAGACACAGAACCTGTAAGAAAAGAAACGCCTACAAGTGACACTGCACAGATACATCAATCTACAGAACCAGAAGAGAATGGAGATGAAATTGGCCAAGGCTGCTACTTCAAAGACTGTGAAAGAGACATTGCCAAAAGCCTTGAGGAGAGTAAAATTATTGATGAACCCCCTTTGCAAAGTCCTGCCGTAGCAGATTGGGATTTTACAATTGAAGACTCTGACTGTCCTGTCCCTGAAGAATGGGTTGTGGGGGAGGAGGATATAACAGAGAATTATCCCAGTGACTATACCTTGGAAGATGGGGAAGCATTTGGGGAAGTAACTACAACTAGGCCCAAGAGAGCATGTAGGCCCCCAAACATTGTCACTTATGATCAATTAGGGGTACCCACCTATATCCCAAGAGTGACCTACCCTGCCAACTTAGCAGTATGGCCTTATTTTGCAAATGCTGAAATTGTATATTAATGAATGTAAATATTTCTATGATGATCCAAGTTCATTTATTGCCTTGTATCATCAGGGGAAGAATGTAATATATATGCCTGTATATATGTTAGATTATAAGAGATGCATTATAAGCTGCTTCGCTGTAAAAAACTTATATTGTGTGATGGACTCTTACAAATATATGGTAACATTTGCCGAGCAACAAAAGTGCACAAGTTGTCAGGAAATGTTCAAAACAACGTGGCATAGACTGTTATATGTTCCAATAACATTGCTGATAGAAAACTTTGCTATATATGTGTGGGTCATCGCTGATTTATTGAGAAATAGGACATTGGTGGCAGTGATTACAACGCTGTGAACATAGACATTGGTAATACAGCATTTACACATATGCTGCTGCCCCCTAAGTGAACCCACAGCCAGCAGCCAATCAAATGGGTTTAGAGAGTGTCCCCGAGGACACTGAATGTGCGGGAAAACAGCTGTTCTCGTGCACTGAGCGGGAGAACAGCTGTCCTCGCGCAGCATCAGCTGACCCATCAGCGGGGATTATAAAAGAGCTGACAGCATAGTGAAGCTCAGCTCAGCTGTTCCCTCATTCGTGCGCTCACCTCCCTGCTGCTGCTCTAAGACTGTAAACAGAGCTATAAACATTACCGCAGCAGCAGAGGTTATGGGCCGGAGAAAGAGCTCTTAGAAAGCACGCTGTCTGGACTAGAGGAAGGGAGAACAGCGTAGGGATCACAGCATCCGATAGTGAGCGCAGCAATTGAATCCTGAAGGCACTGTAAGTGCAAACTACTCACCAGCTAGGGAAGCTGCCGTCCATTGTGCTGCCTGCACACCCCTCCACACCCTGGTGCCGCCCGCTTAAGCAGCGGTTACCAGCGGGAGACGGGAGGCGGTATTGGGAGCAGAAAACAGATGCCCAGCCAGAGTAACAGCGTCGCCCAAAGAGCCGCCCATCGGGAGTGACGTGTACCGCCTCTCACCAGCAAAGGGACGGAGCTGTGCTGAGGAGAACCGCCGCCCACCGCTGGTGTTCGACGACATCCCCAAACACGCCTCCTCTACACCCAGAGCCTGCCTGTACACAGAGTAGCGCTCTGCGGGAGACGGGAGGAGGTGGGGAGAGAAGAGACCAGAGAAGCTGCCACTCACCTGCCATAGGGGAAGCGCCGCCCAGCCGCCCCTGTTAGAACCGACAGCCGCATTCTTATCACCGCAGCGCAAGCCATCAGGGAGGAGGAACCGCCCACCTGTCCATCAAAGGCGCAGCCCAGCTGACGGAAGCAGCAGGAGATAGAGAAGAGAAGAAAGCGCTGCCCTACAAGCCGCTCCCTCAGGTCACCAGTGGGTGGAGCGAAAGGGGCATCCCCAAGCACGCCCCTCTACACCCAGAGCCTGCCTGTCAGCCAGCAGCGCTCTGAGGGAGACGGGAGGAGGCGTGCTGATGAGTGGGGGAAGGAGCCGCCCACTGACTCATTATCTGTAGAAGGGAAGCATCGCCCAGCCGCCAAAGCCGCCGCCCACCTGTCAATTAGCAGTAGGAGGGAGCCAGATTAGTGAAGAGAGACCAACCCCTTGATGTGCCCCTCTACACCCAGGCACTGCCTGCGGGAGACGGGAGGAGGCACAGACAGGGAGGGGAGAAGTGAGATCACACACAGCCCAAGTAAAGGAAGCAGTATCACTCCCTACAAAGTGCCAAGTCAATCACCTCAAAGCTTATAGTAAGGCAAATACTGAAAGGCAGCCACAGTGAAGAAGAGAGCACAGGGACAGAGTCAGGAGCCTGATTACAGCAAAGTGCAGGAAGAGAAGAGGAAAGAGACAGAGAGAGAGACAGTTTATCAGACAGAGAAGACAGCGGCCAGATTGGGTGAGCCTGAATAACCCCCTTTTATAACGCACTTTACACCACAAGGGAACTTAGACAATTTTATTAACTACGCCTAAAGGCAACTACTTTAGTGTAAACACCTAAACCCTATGCTACACAAGATAGAAGAGAAAACATTGACTTAAAGCTTTTGCAATAGTAGCTTCTGGGCTTATAGCCAAGCGATTGAAAGAAAAGGATAGAAAGTTTCTATCTTCTAAGGGAAAGCCAGACTTTAGTACTTAAACTCAGTTATACAGGTACTTTGTGTGATTAGTATCACACATCAAAGGGACAGAGACATAGACTTTTTTCAGTGCTAGGGACACCTAGTGAAGACCAGCGGATGAACTCATATTTAGACGGGTTGTTTATTAACCCATTCACACCTTCAGCAAGGGCCCCAACGCGCGCCAACAAGTGTATTTATATGCAGTGTTTTTTAATGCTGGCCAGCGCATGGTAATTACTTTTTGTGTAAATGCATGCATTACTAAATGTACAGAAAGTGTAGTTGTTCATTGAATTTAGGTATGTCATATAAGGTTATAGTGTAAAGTTATGTTCTGCTTGTTCTATGAGGTTGTTGATGTGTCATGTTAAAGTCATTAATTGAAACCGTATGCTATGTAAAAGTTGTTTATTGAATTCAAATGTTTACATTGTAATATTATATTCATCACATTTTGAAAAGTAAACTTACCTTTTATATAAACGCGCAGTACCTCTATTCATTTGAGAGCCCTAAAAGGAAACAAGTACAAAATCAGTATAGTACACGTGGTAGCCACATACCTGCAATTAAAAGGTGGTTACAAATGTGTAAAAGTATCCTGTATGATAAACTTGAAAAGCGAAAGGATAAAGATAACGGAAGCGAAAGAAGGAAAACTTTTGGCGAGATTGGCAAAGAGTTGGTGCTAAGAAATACATGGGCGGGATTTCTGGTAGGAAATCCAGGGAGACCAAATTCCTGTGAACTTGTGTAAAGATTCTGAATTATGTTATATTTTTAAAGCAATGAGTGCAACTTTTTTTACTTTTCATTTAATATTTAATTAAATTTTTCCACAACAAAATATATGTTAGTTTTATTGAAGGATTTTTTTTTTATGGTATTGATGTTATTTTTGAATAGTAAAAGGTAGTAATGTTATATAACGAGTCTGAACGTGTTTGTTGCTATTTCTGCATTCTGTAGGCATAAGCAGTTTGGCACATTAGGACCATTTTAATGACTAGAAAATAACACGGGAACAAATTGTTCCTTTTTTTGTTGAAATTATTATTTTTTTATTGTACGGTCTATAAACACATAAATGTTTTACAGATTGGATGAGTTGATTGACGTTAAAATATCCTTTTTAGATTGCAGTTGTGGAAGAAGATGGCCGTGAAGATAAAGCCACAATAAAATGTGAAACCTCCCCTCCTTCAACACCGCGTGCTCACAGGCTGACTCACACTCTGCCATCTTCATATCACAATGACGCCAGGGGGTGAGCGCCTCCCAAAACCTGTTATAGTCCATAAGCTTGTTACTTGTTTTGTGTTTGACATCTATCTTTCTTAGTGAGAGGTACAGGAGTAGTCGTTTAGGTTTACATAAATTGGGTTTCACAGTTTCGTCTTAAAGGATATTTGTAACTAAAATGTCAGATAAATTTAATGAAAACACTAATAACTATGTCCACAAACCTATGTCAAAACTTTGGGGGGGATGTAAACCTTTTTTTCATATTACTGTACAGGCTGGATCCATAAGAAATTTGGCCGCACACGGGTGGTCAAATTACACACATCCGGCTATTCATGCAACAAGTGTGTGTATTATACGGCTCATTTGAGCTCCTGCTCTTCAGTCTTCTCCTCCTGATCAGCTGATGGTCTCACACTCACTTAAATGGAGGTCAGCTGCTTACCTCATTTACACACTCACCAATAAATTCTGGTCCAACCTGATTGGATTTTCTAGATTTTCTAGATTTTAATGTTTCAGGGTGGTGCCAATTACTGGTTTACAAAAAATGTCCAGATGGACGACTCAAATCTGCATGTGTGAGGCCATATGTTGGAAGGACATGCAAGTTACAGCATAAACATACCTGTATGCACTTCATATATATTCTTAGCCTCAGTCTATTATTGAAAAACCTAAATTCTTCCCAGCCATTCATCAAAACGGGACATGGGTAATTAATTAAAAATACCAACATAGTTTAGACTGTAGTAAATGGATTCTTCAAAAAAAAAAACAAAATCTGCTAATATATCAACGCCTAAAAAATCAAAAACAAAATCATGACATAACACTTCACACCGCTAGGTATTTCTCATGTTTATAGTAATGTTCATGTATGTTTAAGTATGTTGCTCATGAATGCAAAACTTTTTTCGGTACTTGTTTCCTAGCACGGCCACAATCGCGGGCATCGGGTGTAATTTTTCGTGGTCTGCGACGCGACCGACGCGATGCCCCCGATTTTCCCATTGAAATGCATTGAAAAAAGTCAAAATTGCGTCGGTCGCCTCGTATGCGGCTAAAAAAGGCTTAAATGGTCCAGACGCGATGCCCCGATTTCCCATAGGAAACAATGTTAAATGCCTCAATTTATTCGCGATGCCCCCGATTTCCCATAGGAAACAATGTTAAATGCCTCAATTTCACCAAATCCTCATAGGGAACAATGGTAAATGGGCCAGAAACCCCCCAAAACACCCCTGAACAGTGAAATGTCCCCCCAAAACTAGTTTACGCCACCCCACGATCAACGCGAACCCGAAGCGTGGCGAGCGCAGCGGTACGCGTCCTCAGACCTTTTCATACCCCCACTATCCACGTCGGCGTGGAGTTGAGAATAGAATAGTGTGGCGAGCGGACGCGGATACCTTCACAGGTAAACGCGTCCCTTTGCGGGCTTCACAGGTATCCGCGTCCCCTCGCGGGGCTCGCTGCGCTCGCCACACTTCGGTCTCGGTGGCTCGCTGCGCTCGCCACACTATTCTAATCTCAACTCCACGCTGACGTGGATAGTGGGGGTATGAAAAGGTCGGAGGACGCGTAACGACGCCCCTCGTGGGCTCGCCACGCTTCGGGTTCGCGTTGATTGTGGGGTGGCGTAAACTACTTTTGGGGGACATTTCACTGTTCAGGGGTGTTTTGGGGGGGTTTCTGGCCCATTTACCATTGTTCCCTATGAGGATTTGGGTAAATTGAGCCATTTAACATTGTTTCCTATGGGAAATCTGGGGCATCGCGGGTAAATTGAGGCATTTAACATTGTTCCCTATGGGAAATCGCGGGCATCGCGTCGGTACCATCGCACGGCCGCGATGCCCCCGATTTTTCCTTACGATGCCCACGATCATGATCGTTGTGGCCGTGCTAGGAAACAAGTACCCTTTTTTCCCTGCAGCACATTATACTCCTCAAACGTTCATGTTTTTAAGTAAATGTCCAATATGGTAGTTCAGACCGATGGTTTAAATCAAAGTGTTTGTAACATAGTTAACCCTTTGAGTGCCAATTGAATTTGTCAAAATTGGTGTGAAAATTGTCAAGCAAACCAAATGTGAACGATGCTGGCACTTTTAGCGGATATTTTGCACATCTCTCACAGAGATGTTGGCACTCAAAGGGTTAAAATTACAGTTAGCGCATTTTGTATGTTGCAGATTCTTTTGGTATACTAAAGTGTAAACCGTTAACCAGAGGTAAATGGTGACTTTAGCACTAAATGATCACAGCCTAATGTAAAAGTATTGCTGCATTATCAGCATCATTAACCAATAATAGAGAGGATTTAGAGAAAGCTTAGTATTGCTCTAAAATATGTTACAAATATTTGGGTGTGTGAATTTAGAAGTACTATATATTCAGCAGACTGTACTCCAATATACATTATAATAAAGTGCTAAAAAATAAACATTGTTTCCGATTATTTAGAAGTCTGACAGCATCTCTTGAACCCGATGTCCTTGGTCTAGCGACTACCAACAGCAGCCAAGACTCTCTGCACAAAGCTCCAAAGAAGAAAGGAATTAAATCCTCTATAGGTCGGCTGTTTGGTAAAAAAGAGAAGGCAAGACTCGGACAGCTCAGTAAGGAATTTGGCCTCCAAGGTCATTGTTCTTTAACAGGATTGTTTTCTTGTCATAGTCCAATTGGTTTTATACAGTATGTATCGTATGGGCCATTTAACACACCACACTATTAGCACACAGTGGTGCTGTGATAGGAGCTGGGTGCTGCATATAATGTTACAGTGCAGCACCCAGCATCTGTCTGCGAGTGGGAGTCAGCACTTTGGTGTCACCCCTTGGGGAGTGAAACCCGTGTGCAGCCTGCACCCCTTTTGTGATGCCACTGCAGATGTGTCCTGCTACTGGCTTGCAGCGTTTGCTCCTTTGATGCACAAGCAAGGTGTTGGAGCTATTCGTCATGAGGCTGCTATCCATTTTCAGCTGTGGTTTTCCCATGAAAGTGAATGGATTGAGGGTGCGTGCATACACTATGCAGCAAGGGGGTAACAGGACACATCTGTATATACTGTAGGAATTACATTTAAAAACGACACATTCTACAGTAAATTTAAATAATTTCAACTCAAGTAACAGTACCTAAAATAATCTATTTTGACTGTTGAAAAAGACCGAACACCCAGATTAGGCCATAAATCCTGTAGAAATTACTGTAAGTATGTTATTCCATGGTACATAAAAGGAAATTAAAATGTTGAGTGTAATAGCATAGGATTCTAATAGGTTAGAACCTAAGAATCCTGGGTGTACAGTATTACAATTTTATATATATATATATAGTGGTAGCCGCATCCTTCTACTGCATCCACCAACAAAGACTGCCAGGGCTTTTTGCAGCAACACTTTGGACATCTATATGATAGATGTTTGTGTAAGTACTGGATGGTAACAGGAAGGGAGGGCTAGCCAGAAAAGAGTGTGTCGTGGTCATAATCTTAAAATGCAGCTATGTCTCAATAGGGCATTTGTTTGATGGTGTTACCAATGCTGTGTCTTAACCCTTTGAGTGCAGAGTGAATGTCAAAATAGGTGTGAAGAGTTGGCAAGCAAACTTTTTTAATGATCATAATGACCTGAAATGTTTACCTTATTTAGGAAATACATATTTTTACACAACATTTTTTATTTGAATTTATATAACAGATGTGAGCGACTCTGGCATTTTCAGCAGATATTTTGCACATCTCTCACATAGAGGTTGGCACTCAAAGGGTTAATACACCATAAATGATGGGTGTCTCAGTAGGGAGACCATCAGCCACAGCATTAGTATAATGATGCAACTGTGTCCGCCTCTGATTTAGCCCATTTGCCTTATATTGTAATTAAGTTGGTTAAAATATTTATTGTCTAAATATTTTTTTACTTTCAATGCAAGTCTAACCAAAGGTTGTTTTTCCTCATTTTTAATTTCATTCTTGATTAACAACAGGAGGTTTCATGGACGCAGACCTTGGAGGTCAGGATGCTCTAGGGCTTGGTAAACTCGGCACTCAGGCGGAGAAAGACAGACGACTCAAAAAAAAGTGTGTACCACAATTCCAGTTTACTATTATGTTCAGTATCATTATTGTCATGTTTGTTTGTATCGGTGTTGCTGACAACATGCCCCTATCTGTCAAACATGTGTTAGCTTTAAGGTCTATAAATATTTAAGCACAATTCATTAAATAATACATTACCTGTAAGACCATTATGTTAGGCTAGTCAGACACGCACCAGATTACAAACAAGGCAACAGGGATATGGATAGGACGCCAATCACCCTGTATCAGACTTTTGTAACTACCATTGGTATAGAAGGTGCCCTACAGTGGGGCCCTTGAGGACTAAAGGGTGCAGTTGCTGCCCAGATCAGTAATTACTTATTCCCGGGCCCCCCTGCAAACCATTTTAAGCAATGTTCGATTAATGGCCCAGTGCAGAGAACAGGGTGGGCCCCACTGCATGAGGGACCTGGCCCTTACCTTAGCGAGGCACAGAGGACTGTGTGTGTGCCAGACTGATAGGGGAGTCCAGCCACCAATCACTAGTGGTGATCAGTCACATGTTGCCTCTAATTAACAGACAGCTGTTTCTGATTCACCACGGTTTGGGAATTAAAGGAAGCTCACAACCGGTGTAACTGGCACATTCAGAGTATGTCTGACCAAGTGCCAAACTGAGGAAAGCGTAAAGGTTCCTGTCGCATACAGAGCAGAGGCCACTACCGTATGTTTTGTCTCCACCAGGATACATGACTCTCTGCACCATGCAGTGGATGTTACCCACTGTCCCTGTCCCCCATTGCCGCCCCCCCCCCCCTGTCACCCTCTGCCTCTTTTTGCCTTTCATTGTCACCCTATGCCCCTCTATGTCATATTGTATCTCCTCCCGCTTTACTCTGTCACCCACTGCTGCGCGGCATGTTGTGTACTTGGGTTGGGGTAGAAGAGGGAGCCCAAATCATATTTTTTTGCACCTGGGCCTGACACTCACAAGTTCCACCTCTGCTCAGGAGTACATAGTACCAGCAACTGTTTCTAGGCAGAGCTTTTAATTTTTATTACTACTTCCAGAGAGTGTGATTGCCCAACTCCATAGAGCCTATGCTGGACTATTGTTTATGGTCTTGTTCCGAAGTCCCTTATTTTCTCCTTTATAGTATCTGGGTATTTGTGTTTTTTGTCTAGATTATATCAATCCTTAGATTTTCACTATTTTCAATTACTTCTCCCCACCAATCACAAATGATTATGGAGTCATGGTGATTTTTAGTCATACATTGGGAGACCCAAGGATCACTTTTAGAAGTGATAATGCAAAGTGATAGCATTGTAGATTAGTGGCTGCATGATCTACACGTGCTACTGAGCTTTAACTTGTAAATGCAAGAAAAGAGGGGGGATAGCAGCACTCTAGGGATTTTGTCCCAGAGATTTGATCAAGTAAATTAAATTGGATGATCTTTACAAATATTTATTAATACCACATCAAAGTTAATACATATTCTAAAACCGTATAGGGTAAAATCAGTTCATCGCAAACAATGCCCATACCCACAATTGAGCAGCAAAAGTAGAGGGAGAGTCCGTTCCTAATAGGCCCAAACTTTTGTAGATAGGAAAATTACCACTCCTGGTTAAATGATGGAATACTTCTGCAGACACTGTCCATAAGTCCAAGTGGCCGGCCCAAGTTTGGCACAAATAACCGGTATCCACTGGCAGTTTGAAGAAATGGTGGGTCTTTATACAGCAGGAGGGAAGTTAGCTGGTGCACCAGAGTGAAATGGCCTCCCAGATGGAAGAGGGTGGTCAAGACAGTTCAATCCTGTAGGGCTTGTCCGGACTACAATCCGAAATAGGTAGGTGGATGGTGGGCAGGCACTAACTGATGCGTTTCACCGCTCCTGGCAGCTTTATCAAAGGTATGTGGTAATTATCCTGTCCGATCTACAAAAGTTTGGGCCTATAAGGAACGGACTCTCCCTCTACTTTGCTGCTCAATTGTGGGTATGGGTATTGTTTGCTATTAACTGATTTTACCCTATATGGTTTTAGAATATGTATTAACTTTGATGTGGTATTAATAAATATGTGTAAAGATCATCCAATTTAATTTACTTGATCAAATCTCTGGGACAAAATCCCTAGAGCGCTGCTATCCCCCCTCTTTTCTTTCATTTCCAATTATACAAATCTCACTAACCTGTTTTTTAGCAGCTGCTGAGTTAGCCACCCACACCAAGCGCTCCCCCTAGTTTCCTTCCCTAATTAGGGTTGGTACTAGATTATTTTTTTCCTTGAGCTTTAACTTGAGAAAAGACGTTTAAGGGGGGATATGCTCAACATGTATAAATATATTAGGGGCAAATATAAGGAACTGTCAAACACCCTTTTTTCTACTAGCAAGGAATCTTGGACGCAAAGACACGAGTTTAGATTAGAAGAAAAAAGATTTTGTTCATCTAGAAAAAAAAATTCTTTACAGTCAGAGCAGTCAAACGTTGGAACTCTCTTCCTGGAGAAGTGGTGTCGGCAGAAACTATAAATACGTTTAAAATAAGGTTGGATAAACATTTATTGGTTAAAAACATCCATGGGTACGAATAAGTAACATAATCTGTCTTTAAAATATCAGAACATACTATACAACAAGAGATAAGCTACTATAAACATAGGTTGAACTAGATGGTCGCAAGTCTTTATTCAGCCTCAACTACTATGTAACTTGTACCTGTAGCTTCATGTGGCTTTGTGAAGGCTGTCTGCACCACAAGCTTCCATTCTGTCATTGATTTTCTCAAAAGCATTTATACGCTCAATTTTTAAGAACCAGGATTTACAAAGAAAATGCTTGCCATGTATTTGTAATGATAATAAATCAGACAGATTGCATATAAAGCATGTAATATATGGGTCAATTAAATTAGGCACAAGTGAAATATGCCATTTGCTAGTTTTGTGCACAAACAAATTTGCCTAATCCAATTATCCAACATTGCACTCCATGGTCACGTGAAAACTTGTGTGCTCTTCCTAGCATTATAAAAGCACTAGTTGTCAGAATAGCGGAACATCATAACAGTAATGTCAGCTCTGACGCCTGAATGGAGCAACACTTGAAATGCTCGGTCGGGCGTCATCTCTTGGACCCTGGTGCATACAACAATTGAATTCCCCCCATACAGTTGAGGAGCAGCATTAGCCTTTTTTTATATAGGATATGGAAGCAAGAAAAAGCTGCCATATGCTTTTGTACACTGCATCTAGCTGCTCCCATCCAGAGTTCCTGTATCCCGATATCAACCTGCTGGCAGTTGAAGATTGGTGATCAATCAGTGCACCAGCACAGCACACTTGGTTAGGTAGAAAAAGTGTATCATTTTAACTGAAAGGGCACACCAACAATTAACATGTGCACACACACAAAGTATGAAGCAAGTTTTCCATCCATTGTTGTGTGAAGACTTTGATCAAGGTCCTGCTCTAGAATGCCATATAGTTGGTAAATGACCAGGGGCTGGCTTGCAACTTTTAGCCTGGGGGGCAAGTCCAGAGCACCGGCCCATAAGTTTTTCGTATATGTATTAATAAAAGTTTTTTCGTACATGTATTAATAAAAAAAACAAAAAACAATAATAGGACACCACAGGCTGCTCCCCTGTATAATATCAGGAGCCCCACAGGATGCTCCCCCTGGCTAGTTATGCCAGAACCAGTGGCATAACTAGCCATGTTGGTACCCTGTCAAAATGTAGGAGCGATACTTCATGAGGAAGAGGCGATATAAAAGTACTAATAACATCGTAATGTCCATAACACATTATACCACACACAGTAATACCCATTATGTATTATGCCACACAGCGTAATGCCCCTTACACAAAATGCTGCACACCATGCTCCACGCAATGCCCCGAGTACACCTGCATATGCCTACATAATGCCCAGAGTTACCGACAGTAGCAGCGTAACTTATACTGTACATAACGTCCACATCAGTTGCCGACAGTAGTAGTATCACAACTTATACATAATGCCTACACCAGTTGCCGACAGTAGTAGCGCTGCTTATATGTAACGCCCAAACCATTTGTCAAAAGGAGTAGCGATGCTTATACGTAACACCCACACCAGTTGCCGACAATAGTAGCGTTGCCTATACATAACACCCGTACCAGTTTCTGACAGTAGTAGCGCTGCTTATACGTAACGCCCACACCGACACCAGTTGCCGACGCTAGTAGCGCTGCCTGTACATATGCCCCCACCAGTTGCCGACACTAGTAACGCTGCCTGTACAAATGTCCACATCAGTTGCCGACACTAGTAGCGCTGATTATACATATGCCCACACCAGTTGCCAACGCTAGTAGCACTGCCTGTACATATGCCCACACCAGTTGCCGACACTAGTAACGCTGCCTATACAAATGTCCACACCAGGTGCCGACACTAGTAGCGCTGATTATACATATGCCCACACAAGTTGCCGACACTAGTAGCGCTGATTATACATATGCCCACACCAGTTGATGATGCAAGTAGCGCTGCCTGTACATATGCCCACACCAGTTGCCGACACTAGTAACGCTGCCTGTGCATATGCCCACACCAGTTGCCGACACTAGTAGCGCTGTTTATACATATGCGCACACTAGTTGCCGACGCTAGTAGCGCTGCATGTACATATGCCCACACCAGTTGTTGACACTAGTAGCGCTGCTTGTACATATGCCCACACCAGTTAAAGTACACTCACATTTTACTTAACTAGTTCAGGGCACTTCAGGCTGGCAGCACATCCTCTCCTTTTTCCAATAGAGTCAGTCGTGTAGCTCCGCCCCCTCTGGACATTAGCCCCGCCCCTTTTTGGTCCCTGCCGCGACGGTGAGCAGGAGCAGGGAGGGATCCTCTGTGCTGTCCGCACTGCTGGCTGTAATGCAGTGTGATACAGGCGCAGCAGCTGCTGGCAGCCACAGAGGACTGAGCTCCTCAGAGTCCACAGCCCCACTCTCTGTAGCGGCCATGTTTCTGAAGCCGTGGCTGCAGCAGCAGCCTCAGAAACAGGCGGCCCGCACACAAAAAGATTGAGCGGCCCGGGGGACACATGGTACCCTGCCCCCCGGCCCAGCCCGCCCCTGCATATGACAGGTGATAATATACAGTAACATTTGATCTACTGATCTTAACACATCCTATGCAACAAATGTGTGGTACAATACAGACATTACCTGGGGGGGTCCATTGTCATTTATGTGGAATACTCTTTGTTTTCACAAATGATTACATTTGACCATACTTGAACACCTGCAGAATTTGTGCTTATGATGAAATATGTTGGGTGACACTAGATCAGTGATGGCTAACCTTGACACTCCAGCTTTTGTTGAACTACACAACCCAGCGTGCCCGGCATCAGTTTTAGCATGGCCAAATTGTAAAACTGTAGCAGGGCATGCTGGGATTTGTAGTTCAATAACAGCTGGAGTGTCAAAATTAGCCATCACTGCACTAGATACTGGACTGAAAAGTGACCCAGCTATGAGAGCTCGCACAAGAAGTTGTCCGGGTTCTGTGGATGTGCTGTTCAACAACTGTTTTGGACAATGTTCAGTCTTATATATTCAGAAGGGATTTGAAGGGTACTGTGCTGCAGGCCCCTCTCTGTCAGGGGCTCCCCAGTTAGAGCACATCAATACCCGTCCCAGTGTGTAAGTAGTACAGAACCTGCTGCTATTCTTGCATGTGACAAGCTAGATGATGCAGTCGAATTTATTTTTGTTCCACTACAAGAAAACGCAATTGGGTGAAGCTAAAAACAGTACCCAGACATTATTTATTATTAGTCTAAATATAATATACACAATCCCTACCTCCCAATAGGACCTATTCCAGGAGGGACATTTGGCCAATTCAGGATCGCTCGTTGTGATCCAAATTCAGCGCCAGTCCCCATGGTCAAGGTTTGCGCATGCAAGTGGCTTCGGCGAGTTACACACACTCTCCGCGTCGCTCGATATGGGGAGGTATGGCTGGGGACACGCAGGGGGCTGCATCAGGGGGACGCCCAGCATTTTATGGGTGTCCCAATAAAAATGCTGGGTGTTCCCCTGTAGAAGCAGGTGTGGCGATGCCTGCTTGGGGCGGGCGCTGATGTCACATGACATCCGTGCCCGCCCCGTCTTTGGCGAACAGGGACGGAAATTATAGTCAATCATTTGATGGTCAGCGACCATCTAATGTTGTGTTTGGCGATGGCGGGTGCCATTTATAGGCTCGCTAGCCAGCGAATGTACTCTGCCTAGCAAGCCAACCTGAATCAGGCCCAAAAATGCTTCTGGTCTTCCCATTTAATTTATGATTGCAACTACATGTGTTGAAATTCCTTTACTATAAATGAAATAGTTTAACCCAGGTGAGGTCAATCATACTGTATATTAAGAGGGAAGTGCAGTTAATCTGGCCCTGGAAATTGTATAAATAATTTCTATAAGCCGTTTAGCAAGAATATTAAATGTACACGCCATTTCAGAAGGATTTTGTTCCGTTAAGGAAGCAAAGAGACTTGTTACACTATAAACAACTTCTTGGTATTTGTCTTGTCTGTTATCTATTGCCAGTCCTAAAGGTGCCCATACACGGTACAATATTCCCATGCGTTTTGAACTAGATCACACCGCATGTGATCGGGACCTAGTTCAAAAAGCACGGGCTGCACAGACTTTGTGCGCTCTGCATCGCGCAGCACCCTCGCACCGTGTATGAGCACCTTTGGGTGCAGGAACCTCCATTCATTGATATTAATGATTTTAGTCACTGTTTTTGTATCGGTTTTACTGGTCAGTGCACGATAAGGGTATTTTAAAATAAAGAATAGAAATTCAGCCTTTTTTATTTTTGGCCATCATCAATACCATACTGTTGGATGCAGGGATATGGACCATACAGTAGGTTCCACAATGTCTAGCTCAACAGCCGATCTACACTAGAAGGTCGACATGCACACGGTCAACATTGACAAAAGGTCAACACGGAAAAGGTTTAATCATGAAAAAATCGACATGAGTTTTTCACGAGTTGTTGGTGTCAAGACCTGAGCGTATGGACCCCCAATTAGTGTAGCGCTCTGCTCGCCGTGCTTTCAGCTAGGTATCTGCATTTAGCATACTTTAATGTTCCCGATTGGGTCCACGTGGATGTTGAAGTATTAAAAAAAATGGAATCGTGAAAAACCCCATGTCAACCTTTTTGTGTGCTGGCCGTTTGCTTATGTTGACCATTTGTCAATGTCGACCTTTTGATGTTGAAATATCATTCAGATCCCAGATACAGATTCGCAAAAAACAGTACAAAATACTGGGCATACTGGGCATTTATGGTACATTTACTGCAGACTATATTGTTAAAAGCTTAAGTAAAAGTAGGTAATTGTATTAACAATTCAATGGGATTAATAGAGACGAAGTTTCCGCTTCAGTATTTGGAAGTATTTTGTAAGAACATTTTCCAACAATATATTCCCCTGGCACATGGATTCCCCACAATACACCATATTACTGGCATTGGATAAAGGCAGGCGATTATAATCTCATTAGTAAACTAAACATAATATTTAAACCAAATAAACATCATCCAGTCATTGGCTGTTACCAGCATTGCCATTCAATGTTAATTAAAGTTTCTGAATAGATATTAAATGATTGCTAAGTTTAATTGATGGCTTTTTTGCATTCTGTGTCCCCGCAGTAGATAAGTCATTGTCTGATTTAGCTGGCATGTATATGGTTATACAAAAGGATCAAACATGCAGTACATTCAGGCCATGATGTTTTATTCTCTCTCAGATAAGTAGAGTCAGACTCTGTGCACATTTATGGGGATTTTTATCTTGTATTATATATACATATTATATTAAAGCTATATGTGATGAAGCATATAATGAGGCTAAGGGGCAGGCTCGGACAACACAGATGCCTGCATAGGGCCCTTGGACTGGCCCCAAGAAGAAACCATCCTGTCTAACCTGTTGCCAGAGTAGCACAGCACAACTATTGCCTGATATCATGGCATCACACGGGCTAGCTCGTAATCCCAGAGTTCATGTGTCTGCATTGTGCATGTTGGGTACTTAAAATATATGTATAATACAATACATTCCTGTCCATTTTCCACCTACCTTAAAAAAAATATTCCTATAGTACACTTAAAGGGAAAAAAGGGGGGTACTGTTGAAATGCAAAGTAAGCCCTGTGCCAGGCAACCTGGGAGAGATAAGCCACCATTGTCTGTGGTGAGGACTCTTCACCATAATAACATGTAGTAGTCACTAACATGGGCATTGTCACACACAATACTGTATACAGTATGTTCCATAGCCCGCCATAACCTACCACCAATTTATTTGTGTCCACACTACAGCCCTCACAGCAGATGCCACCTTGCAACAACCCCCTCGAATCCCTACCACTTTTTCAGATCAGGCTTGTGTTCTGTATGGAGTATTGGGAAGAAGGTCCCCATCAATATAGTATTTACTGCCTGTACGCACCATGTGATTCCGCATGTTGATTTTGTCGGCCAGAGGGACTCGGCTAGTGCACACACTCACAGATCCCAGTGGGGGGAAGCAAGGGAGGGTGAGTGGGGGCCATCCCTGTAACGATGCACTCCCTTATCTGTACATGCACAGATGACAGGATGGATCATTAACAGCCAGAAGGAACGCGCATCGTTCGTTGGGCATAGCATACACACTGATAGATATTATGAATGATATTGATCAGGAGGGCCAAAATAAGTGATATCACTCATTATATCGCCCAATATGTATGCACCATAAGAGGAAAAAACGTCTCCTTCAGTTATAAGGGTTAATTGAGGAGTATGGGTTAGGGTGTTAGAATAATTTACCCAGATCCCCACACATGTTTGACAATAGGCTTCCTCTTGGAATGTGTACTAAATGCAGATCATCTTGAAATGCAGCAATACAGAATCCCATGCAATGCAAGTGTTTTAATAAGGAGATTAGTTTAGCTGCTCAATTTGATATTTGTTGTGTCTCTGCTTTGTCAGACATGAGCTTCTAGAGGAGGCCAGAAGAAAAGGGCTACCATTTGCTCAGTGGGATGGGCCCACAGTGGTGTCGTGGCTTGAGGTAAGGCTCAGTAAAAATATTCTCTTCAAATGTGTTCACAGTGGTTACATTTCCGTGCTACCCAGAACATATATAGAATTATGAAACATGTTTCTCATATTTGGACATGGCCCTTAAATGTTGTACAGGCTACTGACCCGATTCAAAGCAGAGTATTCATGTGTTTCTCCTTTAGGGACAGATGTATCAAGCTTCAAAAAGTGATAAAATGGAGAGTGATAAACAAACAGCCAATTAGCCTCTAACTATCATGTTACATTGGATTAGATTTGAAAATTGACAGGTAGGAGTTTATTGACTGGTTGTTTATCACTCTCCACTTTATTACTTTTGGAACCTTATGCATCTGAAATTGTTATTAAGATTAGTAAACAAAACAGTGCTATAGTTACAGATATTACTAATAGGTGTTACCATTCTAATCCTATGATCATGCTCCAACACTAACTTGTACAGCTGGTTATCCTGCGCGGCGGTCTACTCCTGGGTGTAAGGTTATATTATATATTTGTGTTATTATCTGAGGGGTTTCTGCCATGTTTAACTAATGATAAACTGCTCAACTTTGATAGCACTATATAGTTTATAGACTGTAATACCATGTAATCTTATAATCCATAATCGTTTGCATGGAAGCATGAGTGAGCCACAACCTTACATCTACCACCCTGGAGCTGTGCAGCACACTCTATGGTGATGGTGATCACTGCATTTACTGTACATCATAGGAGATTCAGTGGAGTACAGAGAATAAATAAAATATATATGATGTGTGTTTTTAGTGTATGTACACATGTATATTTATAGTGGATCACCTTTAAAACCTGGGTTGTAGAATACAGAATGTAAGGCAAAGCATTCTATGACCTGTGTTTATAAGGGTAAAATCCCAACCCTACGGTGAAAATCCCAACCCTAACCCTCCACTTCTGTAGCCTAACCATAACAATGCCCTCTCACAATGCTGCCCAGCCCTAATATTTCCACCCCTACAGCATAGCTTTAATTATCCTGTTAGTGCCTAATCCAAAACCCGAGTGTTTACCATTGGAATCCATGGAATTAGACTGTTGGTATACTGACTGCATCCCGTGCAAATCTTCTTAAGCATGGTTAGCTGCAAAGATAATTGAAACATTTTTACTTTTTATCTAAATCTTTCTTTTTGCTGTGCAAGCTTATTTGGAATGTGTAACTTTAGCTGTTTTGCATTTTTTTCTCCTAGTTATGGCTGGGAATGCCAGCCTGGTATGTTGCAGCTTGTCGTGCCAATGTTAAAAGTGGTGCCATTATGTCTGCATTGTCAGACACTGAAATACAGAGAGAAATTGGTATCAGTAACCCCTTGCATCGATTGAAACTACGCCTTGCTATTCAGGAGATGGTCTCCCTTACAAGTCCATCAGCCCCTCCAACATCAAGAACCGTAAGTTGGCTTCCTCTTCCCTCAATGCCTCCTGGCGCTGCAGCTAGAGAAGTGGTCTAGTGACTTCAGCTTGCACAATATAAATATATACTTATTTGACTACAATCTTCATACCAGATCAATTATTATTTTTATTTTTTTAGTGATTGAAATTTAAGCTACAATGAGCATAGGTTTCCACTTGTTTGTTTTCATTGGTCCATTGTACGTTGTAACAGATCAATGACCAGCAGAGGGGTCTCTTTACACTAGGTAACAATTGACGGGGCATATCTTGTAACTTCTATAGACGCACATATGTTCATCCATGCTCCTGCTCTACCAGATAACTGACCATTTAATAGACTAGAGTAATAATGTATAATTTCAGTGCACAGTCTAGAACCTGACATTAGAGGATCCCTATGGCTCTCAGATCAGGGCCGGATTAAGGGTTGGGAGGCCGGGCGCCCCTAAAGACAAGGGATCTGGGCGAAGGAGGGTGTATGTTAGATTGTGTGTACCTCCAAACATGACCCATTCCAGAAGGGACAAAATGCTTCATATCTGGACTTCCCTCTAATATATGATTGGTGTCACCTGTGTTGAACTATTCAATATACAGTATAATAAAGGAATTTCAACACAGTTAATTGGTTGGGAAGTATGGCTTATGTACAGTATATTAGATTCAAACTAATAGTTCAATAATGTTGGTGTACTGTTTATACAATTAAATGATACAAATATTTTATAAAGTTATCTTAAAATACACATGGAAAAATAAAATATACTGTAATATCTGTCTTGTCACATCAAAGAATAGCGGCAGCAGCCTCTGTACTACTTACACACTGGGACAGGTATCAGGAGAGCTAGTGATGTTACCGTGCCCTGAAAGAAGGGGCAGTATCACCTGTGTCACAACCCCCCCCCCCCAGTCCACTGTGACACATTATTATCTCACAAACCACAGTGTACAAACTCTAAACACAGATTAAATAATATATTTTCCATAAGGTGCCCATAGACGCTGCAAAGTACTCCATGTGCTTTGAACTAAACTAGATCACACTGCATCTACTGAAATTCAAAATGCATGTGATGTGATAAAGCAGCGTGCGTTTTGAATAGATGCGATGCAATCTAGTTAAAGTCAGAGCAGCACACTTTTTGTGCTTTGCGATGGCAGGATCACTCCGTGTATGGGCACCTTTTGGTATACATGATTGCAAATATCTGTGGTGCTGAGCATTCATTTGTTTTTACTGAGCCATTTTCTGTACTTAGCAGTTGTGGGGACTTTGGTGCACCTATGACACAGCCAGTGGTGTATATTTGCTGATTGTGATGTTATAACACTATTAACTTACAGTGGTGCTGACTTTCTTCTTTAATGCTGCTTACCTAATGTGGATCTCCCCTGCTCTCCCATGGGTGCTTGCATTAGCCATCCGGTAATGTATGGGTTACCCATGAGGAAATGGAAAATCTTACAGCTCCTGCCAAAACGGTTAGTCGTTACTTATCATTTGTTTGTATATTATATGTCTAATCTTTGACCTTTACTGTAGCATACCTGTCTTACACACCTGTACATTTCCTATACACCTGGCAAACTCAAATGATAGGTACAGCTTGAAAAGCTACTACTGGAAGTCACTGTTTTGCTGTCTTGTGGCTGGTGACCTGTGTGGAAATCCACAAAGGCTAGTGCTGCTACTCACTCCTATGGGGGAAATTCAAGTGTTTTGTGCTCTGGAGGCCACTAGATATCACCAAACATAGCAATTACGTGTTGCTCCGTTTAGGCGTGCACAGCCCCACCACTGACCGTTATGGTGCAGTATATTAAGTACAGTGTCATATCTGTAACTGCCGAGCTTTAGTTATCTCTCATTCGTGCTTATTTTAATTATACACATGCCCTATGTCTAATGCAATTTGGTGCAATTGTGATATGACACATGTACTGTACAAGCTTGATTTAATCTGTTTTCAAATTAAATACAGGTTGAGTATCCCTTATCCAAAATACTCAGGACCAGAATGATTTTGGATAACGGATATTGCGTATTTTGGAATATTTTTATATTTGAATAAGGTATCGAGGTATCTTGCATTTATGTTGTATAAACACATCAACCACATGAAATACACACACATATATTTTATTTGTGCATGAAACAAGGTTTTCAAACATAAAACAAAGCTTGTGTACAATCTCAGACACTGAATTTTAATGCCAAGCAATCATGTCCTTGCACATATTTAGTGCCAGTTACAGATGTCCCCAGTAGGTTTTTAGCAAAAAAAATAAAAGTACATTTTGGAATCTATGGTTTTTGGAATAATTTGGATAACGGATATTTGGATAAGGGATACTCAACCTGTATCTAAATTTTAATATCTTCTCAAGTAAATTTGTTTTTATTATCCATTAAAGTACAATAAATCCACATTGGCAGCAACACTATTTCATAATCATTCTGAATACCAATAATACATTTTTCCAGTGGCAAATGAATACATTGCTGAATTAAAGACCTAAAAATGTAAAATATTTGCATCTTGACATTACACAATTTAAATTAATTATTCTGGCAGGCAATGTCAAAGAACATCCTACAGCCAACAACCTATCTGTACATACAATAAATAACATTAGTTATCCCAAAGTATACCACATCATTGGAAACTAATCTGCACTTCAGTATAGTCATGTTGGGATAACTAATGGTGCCCATGCACTCAGAGGGGAGAAGTCGCATACAATCACCCTCCAGCCACCCGGGCATGTGATGTATCGTATGTGATCCCTGCGACATGCCGCCGCTCCCTGCCATCTGATTCGATGTGCACGGGACCGCGCATGATATTGGATGTCAGACGCATCTGATTTGGGCCCGATCCATCGGAATCTGGTAAAACCAGGCACAAATTGGACAGGTGTATGGGCCTAAATGCTTTTTTTTAGAAGCCAATTTACTTTAGGATAACTTTGGATAATGGTCTACAGTATGTGGGGGGGGGGGTGCAATCTGGGATCACAGCTGTCGATCCCCACCAGCAGCTGTGATCCTGGCCCGTTTGCGGTCTGATCAACCGCATAACGACAGACTGGATTCAATATCCTGCCTGCCACTCGGAGCAAAAGGGACGTGGCTGCGGAAACGGCCGTGGATTCTCGATCTGCGGCTGGGATTGGCCGTTATCGGCAGAACGGGGCCGTTCTGCCATGATCCCGCATCAATGCTGTCGTTAATGACAGCATTGAATAGGAAGCCGCCGCTATTTCCCACGTCGGAAATAGCGGCAGCACATTGCATACCCCCCCCTATGAATGTACTGACTTGAAAGAGATACAAATAAAATAATGAATTATTACCAGATTCTGTTTTGCAATGCTAATTATATTGATAATATTATGCTTATAATGAGACCACTGACTCTTATGTTTTGATGCTTTCCTGCTGACCCCACAGAAAGAGTCAGAAGAAGGTAGCTGGGCCCAGGTAAGACTTTCCTTTCCTTATAACGAGATACCTAGACATAGGTGCACACAACATAAATAATTTCTAGGAACACACTTTATTAAGAGCACATAAATACAAGTGCTCAGAGCAGAGGTTGAATAGTTCAACATGGCAAGCAGTGGTGTATTTATAATGGGCCCACACCGGACACCAGCCAAATTCAGTTGCTTGCCTCCTCCTGCCCTACTGCTGCCCTTGCCATTAATCTAATGAGATTCCAGAAATTTGGCTTTGGCAAGAGATTTGTGAAGATTATACTGGATTATTGCGCATGTGCTGGAGACATTCCATGTATGCTTACCAACATTTTTTTAGTAAGGAGGTAGGGGCACACTGACCCTACAGTCTTAACACTCCACTGAAGACCACAAGCAAACAGACATATACAGTACCATGTTATCAACCATGTAGTGCGTGCAGGAATTAAACGACAATTCTTTTAGTGCTAGTAAGAGTATTTTCATTTGAAATATTGGGCATAAACCCTATCAGAAACACCAGGACTCGATCCTTAAACCCATACTGTATGCTGTTTTATGACCTTCACCATCCTCACACTTGACTATCATACAACAGTATTGAAGGGAACTGTAATATTTGCTTTAGTGGTGACAATAAATACTGTATATGTTATCGGCAGACTGTGTAATATATTATTGTGTGTTTAAATAATTGCATTATTCACATTAAATTCTGCAAAATCTCACTCTCTAGACCCTGGCATATGGTGATATGAATCATGAGTGGATTGGTAATGAGTGGCTGCCTAGCTTAGGTTTGCCTCAGTATCGAAGTTACTTCATGGAATGCCTGGTAGATGCTAGAATGTTGGACCATCTGACGAAGAAAGACCTGCGAGTGCACTTAAAAATGGTGGATAGCTTTCATAGGTATGTCCTCAAAATGTTAACACACGTGCTATGATCATTGATAATATGGGAAGGCTCTTTGAACATTTAGTATTTCCCCCCAGAAAATGATGGATAATGTTTTCAGAGCAAAATAAATATATTTAAGTAACACCTTCGCTAAACAAATGAGTAGATTATTTAAGATTTGAGGTCACGCTAGGCTGCTCAGTGGGGTCATTCAGGTAAGGTCAGAGTTGCTATCACTGCTCCTTCTATGAAAGCAGCAGTCATAGCGCTGTACTGTAATGCAGCAGAGGGTGTCTATTACAAGCAGGTATCCCTTCTCCAGTAGTGATCCGATCCATGGTGCCACACAAGTGGCCCGTTGCAGAGGCTCTTCCCACCCCATAAACGGCAGTGACACATTCACAAACTGATACAGTCACCGCCCTCCTCACCCCTGAACAGCAGCAGACTAGTCACCGGCAGTCTACTGCCTTCCTGCTTCTGACATAGTAGAACCCGCTTACGTACACATAGAATGGGTCCTGTTCAATCTCATAGTACAGAATATCAGTACTTTACGCATGATATGACTAGTACAACCACACCAAAATTACTTTCAATAAGCTTTGTGAACGTTCGGTGCTCCATGTGATTATCTATATGATTTAGCAGAATAAATTGTAGGCATAATGGCCATAATTCATACAATATAAACAAAAACCACAGGTCCTTGTTCATAAACCAATTTTGTTCCCTGCATTGGCTTATCCCACTCAAGCTTTATTTCTCTAAAATACAAGGTACCTCTAAAATCTTATAAAGCTTTCCATGCTTTGTACACTAATAACACATCAGTCGTACTGCTTAGTTTGTATACCAAAAAGCACTTGACACAGTAGGTTGATGTTTTCTGCAGTTAGCTTTATAATGATTATGTATGTCCTCAACCATCAATAGAAAGAACCACTGATAATTTGTTACCAATGGTTTGTTTTCTACTATCGATGGCAGCAGTCTGACGCTGACATGAGAAGGTTTTATACAGCTGCTGGCGTCCTGCATTTTTCCCTTTTTATGTACATTCTGCTCTTTTTAACTGCACAAACCACTGGGTATTTTTACATAGAAAACTATAGTATGAAACAGAAACATGCCGAAGCGGTCACCTTGGTTCTAACAGTATTGTTGTTATAAGACTAGATCAGGAGCAAAGTCATAGATACCACCACAGGTGTAAGTCTTCTGTGTGTTCCTGCTGTGCAATATTATCTTCGCTCTTTGCTGATCAAGATGACTGTGGAAAGTAAAACTTTAGTTCATTTAAAGTTGGAGAAAATATAAAGGTGCTAAAATCATTAACATAAGCAAACTTGAAAAAAGAACTCAGATAAAACACCTGGACAGATTTATTAAGCATGGAGAAGTGATAAAGTGGCCAGTGATAACACATCCAATCAGTTCCTAGCTGACATGCTACAGGTCTTGATGTAAAAAAAAATACCGTTAGGAGCTGGTTGGCTGGTGTGTTGGGTGCCGGACGGCTCCCTGACAGTCGGGATTCCGACAGTCATTACTCCGACGTCGGAATCCAGACTGCTCCCTCATGGGGATCCACGACCCCCATAGAGGGAGAATAAAATAGGTGGTGAGCGCAGCTCGCCACCGTGCCCGCAGCGTGGCGAGCCCGCAAGGGGCTTCATTGCGCTCCCCACGCTGTGCAGTCGAGATTCCGACGTCTGAGTAATGACTGTCGGAATCCCGACTGTCGGGTAATTATACTACAACCGGTGTGTTATCATTGGCCACTTTATCACTTCACCAGGCTTAATAAATCTGCACCAGTGTCTTCAGCAAAGTGTCATGTTTTAAGGTAAAGCAAAGTAAAGTGTTATATTGTCATCATTAGCAATCTATGGGATAATATAGAAGAAGCAATACACTGTAGGATGGCATTTGTCCCTTACTCTGAGGGCGTTAAATTGGGAAATCTATAAGTACTTTTACTCACTGATTAACAAGTTAAAAACAAACACTTCACCATGTAAGTAAAGCTGGACCAAACGTGCTAAAAAAAAAATGCTTCTAAATACAGTAGGTGTGTGTAATCCTAAAACTATTGGCAGGTCTGCACAAACAATCCAAATGTTTAAATTACTGTATTCTGGTATTTAGGCCAGGTCCTATATTCTGGTAAATATTTTGAGTTGGTTCCTATTCAAGCAAGTTCCACATTCAATGTACAGTATTTGATTTAAGTAATCAAACTCCTTTCTGGTTCATTGTATGGACTGACAAATCTGGTCAGCCCCATCAGTCGATGTGGGAGGTAAATGCTTGACTTAGAAACATTAACGTCTGGTTGTGAATTATTATACACCCATTTCTCAGTGTTTCTAGAGAGACATCTCTGCATTAATTGTTAATTTTATGCACCATAGTTAATGTTGTGGCCTAGTTTATTTTCTGAACCATAGTAGCACCCTAGTTTGCGTTATGTCACATTCATGTGCTGCCAATATACATTATTCCAAAGAGTACCCCCAATTTACATTGACATACAGTATCCCCGGTTGATATTTTGCGACAATAATGCGCCCTTTTTTAAATTATGTAAAATGAAAGTGCATCCACTTTATATTGTGCTACATTACAGTGCCATCCAGTTCAATTTATGCCAAATTACAGTGCCCCAGCTTATAATATGCCACACTAGTATATCCATGTCATGCTGTTCTCCAGTTCTTACTTTGTAATATTACATTGCCCCCCCAGTTCATACAGTTTGCATTATACTTCCTTACAATGAGATCAGATTATGCCACATTGCAGTGCCCCTTACCATTATTACGTACACTGCACACAACTCTACTGAAAATGAAATGTTGAGCAATAAGTAGGACCCAATTTCTTAGCAGAAATTTTTTGGAAATTAATTTGCAACTATATAATTTGAGTTCAGAACTCCTTAAGCTTTTGGACACCATATCAATGCTATAACTATGTCCATGGACCAGGGTTTATGTGCTGAGAAAAGTAGAGAATACTAATTGTTGCTTGGTTTTGATAATTATTAAACATTGTATCCACAAAGAACAGTCGGAATGTTAATGAACTGCTGCGGTCATGATTATGTTCTTAGGTAAGCCTCTCTGTGATCTACCATTGAGATTGAGGGGATGCGATTCCTAATGTTCTTTTTGTAAATATCATTACTGTTATTTCAATCAACAGAACAAGTTTGCAGTATGGAATTATGTGTTTAAAAAAGTTAAATTATGACAGAAAGGAGCTGGAGCGGAGAAGAGAAGTAAGCCAGCATGAAATAAAAGGTATGCCTTTATGTCCCAGAGGAGCAAATAAAGATTTCATACCCTAAAAACTCATGTACACATTACCTTGGCCCAGTACACAGCCCTGCTCCACACTGTGCTTTAGCACCCTAATTTATTCCTCAGCCAGGCATGCAGTCCCCTGCCACTAACCTTACCTCTTATGATAAGGACATAATTAATACTATAAACAAATCCCCCCAGCAGCACCTCTACTCAGTTTCCCTATTTTTCTATGCTCCCTCTCCCTAATTTTAACCAGTCACTAAGGATGAATTATCTTATCTGCACGTCTCTCTTCGAGGTATATTTACTATAGTGAAGGTGATTAAAAGACTAGATGTTGCCAACCAATCAGATTTTTGGCTATTGCAGTATCTTCTAGAAGGTGCTAGATAAGTAGAACCCGGTTGCTGTTGTCAACATCTCCACTTCTAAAAACCCACACTTTAGTAAATATACCCCTTCTCCTGTCCCACTAGCTCATATTTCCTCCATCATAGCTGCCTCCAGCACCCCCATCTAAAATTAGACTTCCCCTTTCTGATCGGGCATTTTCCCTCTTCTTTAAGCATGCAATGATGATCCATCCTTTGACCTTCCCTAATAATACAGGAAATTCCTTAAAACCTGAGAGGGCTTTCATGAGAATTCACAATCTATGTAACCCTATTTTTTTATTTAGTTTCTTATAAAGTGCAGCAGATTCTGTTGCGCTTTACAATCTAATATTGAACTGTCTATTTAATCCATTACAATCTGGATTACATTTACCGTATTACACAGTTCTCACAAATGTGTCTAATGATTTATTGGCTGCTTAATGTAAGGGTCAGCACTCCATTCTAATCTAATTCTTCTGGATTCACCTGTTGTCTTTCATACAGTTGACTTCTCATTAATTTGTTACTGCTCTAGCATGGTTCATACTCTTTTCAAATGTTCCTTCAGCATTAACTGCTACCTCCAGTGGCAAACGCAGGATTTTCAGAAGGGGGTTTCCAGAGGGGCGGAGCAAAGCACGGAGATGGACACTTAGGTGACCCAGTATATGCCGGGTCAGTTAAAGTATTAAGGATAGACCAAATGTATATAAATAATAATAATTAAAAAAAAAAAAATATATATATATATATATACACATACATATATATATATACACATACATATATATATATATATATATATATATATATATATATATATATATACATACAGGGGCATCAACAGCAGTGTAGACCCCTGGGCATAGCAATGTATTGGGGCACTTACCGATCCTCCAGCGGTAGGGGTGGGGGAAGCTTTGCCCCGGGTGGTAGGGGGTATTATATCAACCGCTCAGCATGTAGGGCCTGGATCAGTAATTTGCACTAATTACCCCTTTACTGCACAGATGGTGGGAGATGGGGTGGGAGAAGGGGGCATTGGGCTGAATGAAGGGTCCCTGATACATAACTTCCAGGGTGGTAGAGGATGTTTAATGTGCAGAGATGGGGTGTATAGTGGAGTGGTCTTATTATTCATAATTTTCTGGTGGGAGGACAGCTTGCTTGACTACAGATATCTCCAATTCCCAGAAATAGATTTCTTAGATTTTAATGGAATTAAAAACTAGAGAATCCCACCTATCAAATGGTATTGGGGACTAGGGGATCAGAGTTCAGGAGGCAGAGCAATCTGCCAACGAGTATATAAAACTACATACCAGGTGCATACCTCCCAACTGTCACGATTCCGTCGGGACAGTCCCGATTTTCGGGTCCTGTCCCGACGTCCCACCCGCGGCAGGCATTGTCCCGCTGCGGGGGGTGGCAGTTGGGAGACCCCCCAATCTAGTAGAATAGACGCTGTGCGCATGCGCACAGCGTCTATTCTCGTAAGAAAATGAGGTCGCGGCTAATTAGCATAAGCCGCGCCCTCATTTGCATACACCCCGCCCCCTTTTCGGTGTGTCCCTATTTCCTCCCGACGGAAGTTGGGAGGTATGCAGGTGTGTGGAGCTGGAGCAGTAACCAGCTGCTGGAAGGCTGATATCTCTGATTTTGGGAACAGTAGAGACAAGCTACTAGTATCCATCAAAGGGGGAGAGTCCCAGCTTTTGGAATATACCTTCAGAAAAACTCTTAAGTCAGACAGAACCTGAAACATCCAACTGGGAAGAGCAATTAACAGTCTTGGATGGGGACCACTGCTTTGAAGTCAGATATCTCCGGTTCCCAAGGGCCGATTTTTTAAATTCTTGTACCGATGGAAAGAGGGGACCCTCAGCTTTCAGACTAGCGTCCTTAGACTCCTGGGGGGGTTTCTGGGTACTCAGAAACCCCCCCTGCGTGCGCTACTGACCTCTTCTGAAATCGTTCTATCATGCTGGGAGCACCAGGTCTCAAAAGCTGGTTTCACATTGCAAAAACCTGCTTTCAACCCGTTTTTGTAAACGGCTCAAAAGCCAGTTAAACCCCTTTCATATTGCATGTTGTAAAGATATATTGCAGTTTCAATACCGTTTTTGTACCTACAGATTCAACCCGTTTCACCCATAGAAAGCCATATAATGTCATTTTTAATGTTTTTTTTCCTGCTTTTTTTCGAATGTGGTTATCATTTGTAGCAAATACTGTTTCTGATAGAGATGGGCAAAACGGATCTTTTCGCGGACCCGGCTCGACCCGGGTCGGTCACTGAAAAGATCTAGATCCTTTGGGCGGCTCTACGGATCAGTTTGTGAAAAAAAGACAGTTATTTATGGTTTGAGTTAGTGTACCATACCTCCCAACATGACCCTTTCCAGGAGGGACACAATGCTCTGTTTCTGGACTTCCCTCTTAATGTTTGATTGTTATTACCTGTGTGGAAACACCTTTCTTGCCCATTTACCTGTTTAGAACAGGTAATAGCAATCATTCGTTAAGAGGGAAGTCCAGAAACAGAGCAAAGTCGTAGGTCAGAGATGGGGAACCTTTGGCCCTCCAGCTGTTGTTGGACTACACATCCCAGCATGCCCTGCTACAATTTGCTATTTGGCCATGATAACACTGTTGCAGGGAATGCTGGGATGTGTAGTCCAACAACAGCTGGGGCCAAAGGTTCTCTAACCCTGACCTAGGTGGTGCACTTAACATAGATTGTTCTCCACAGTATTAGCCCGTAGAATCTATGGTTTTACACACAGGGGAAATTGACTAATAATTGAATAGCCCTGCGTGGTAAACACAGTAGATAATTGAATATTGAATACGTCGGGTTTGCCCCCTTATATATCTCAGGGTCCCTTCCTGTGGGGCTACCGGTCTCTGTACTACTACTACAATTAGCCTGTAGCCCCTTACCTTGAATATCTCCCCAATAGGCCCTCAGCATTTCAGGCATACATGCCGCCGGATACGGCAGTAGGGGGAGGTGGGGTCTGACATTCTGTGGCTCACTGTACAAATCAGGCCTCCCTCTTGAAGACCCCTTTTCATTGCCAGTTTCGGGAGGGAGGAGGGGGTCCCTATGATATAAAAATAAAAGTGTCTACTCACCCATTAAATACAACCATTTCCCTCATGCCTACCTATATACTTGTACAATGACAAATACAGGGAATAATCCTTTGTGAGGTGGTGTCCTGGGGTATTGATCATATTGGGGCAGTTTATCAATTTTGAGGGCGCAGGTCGACATGGGGATTTTCACTGTTTTTTGAGCCGACATGTGCCGACAGGCGGTATTTCATGCCCTACCTTCCACTAGGGCATGGAGTGAGATTATAATAGTGTGGCGAGCGAAGTGAGACACTGTGCCCAAAGCATTGCGAGCGATGCGAGGGTCCGATTCTCACTTCCAACTGTGTCCATGTCAACTGTGTTGACATTCGGGTCAAAAAACAGCGAAAACCCCATGTCGACCTTATGACCTTCCTCATGTCATCCTAACGTCCATGTCTACCTTTTCCCATGTCAACCTTTTCCCATGTCGACCTTTCTGCATGTCGACCTAGTGACTGTCTGACCAACGCTTGTCTGACGAACAATCCAGTTCCCAGGACCTGGGTAGAAGTCCCGTATAAAGGGACACGGCGTGTCCCATTTACACTGCCGCTGACAGGGGTCTGACCCGCTGAAGACCCGGGGTTTTGCAGCGGTGTAAAAGGGGTATTAATTTGCTCGTTGCCAAGGGAGACTAAATTTGCTCATTGCCGAGCCCCCCCTCCCCCCCCCAAATGAAAGTTAAAAGAAGGCCCCCTCCCCCTCCAAATTAAAGTTAAATGTACTACACAGCCCAGCAAACACAGATCTAGTAAAAAAAAAAAAAACACATGTGCACTGCCTAATTTATGTCTGTGTGTCTGTGTGTTCATACTTCTACTACACACCTTTCTGTGATACTACTGGTGAACTCAGGTGAAGCAATCTTGAAATGCCTGCCAGTGCCAATGCCTCTGCTCTGTCTGCTGTTGATGTGTAGTCACCAGACCTCCCTCAGGGCTTCCAGATTCAGAAGAATCTAGATCTGCACGTGACACAGCAGCAGCAGCAGCAGCACAAGCAGCCAATTAGAAGAAAATATCTCAGCTGCCAAAGGGGGCAGTGCTGAGCTCAAGCAATGCAATGTGCATTGTATTGTATGTAATGCTAAGCGAAACCGATCCGGATCACCATTTTGGGATCGGCGGATCGCTCGTTCTTTTGATGGATCCGTTCAAAAGAACCGGATCGTTCGCGAACGACACATCTCTAGTTTCTGAGCTGTTCAGACTGCAGGGAAAACGACTCTGAAACGTGTAGGATCCTGCTATTAACACGTTTCAAAATACCGGTATTTTGTAAGCGGTAAATTGATTGTGGAGCTTTCATATTGCAGCTGCTACCATTTTAAAGCATTTAAAAATCGGCAATATGCCGAGTTAAAACTGCAATGTGAAAGGGGCTAAAGCCTGAGGGGTTCATGTAGAGTTGGACACATTTTGTGCCAAATACGCAGACCAAAGAAAATCATTTTGTGCATCTTGCAGAGCTCTGGATATTGCATGCACCTAATACCATTAATTAGGATTTCACAAAAACACAGATGACTGCCAGACCAGAAGTGGGAAGGGCCTCCATCTTTGCAGTTGGAACCCCATTTTTCTAATGTGGTAGGGTGGTCCTTAAGTATTGGAAGCCTGTTTTGGGCCTATGTCTGTGCATAACTGGTCTCCATGATTTTCTGCAGTGCAGAGGAATAATGCCTGGTCACACTGGTAAGCCGTCACTATATAAGGTTTATGAAGGTCCTTAGTGTGAAAGAATATAATATAATTCCTTTATTCGTCTCATAATGGAGAAATTTGCAATTGTTACAGCAAGGTTCAAAGAACAGATAAGAGTAAAATGGCATAATAATGACACACATGATGAGAAGTGCGAACAAAATAAATCTAGAATCTAAGAACATGAAGGTCTACTACAGACCATGACAGTTATACATTCTAATCACAGCAGGAAGAAAAGACCTGCGGTATATCTCCGTTGAGCATCGAGGGTGAAGCAACCTGTCACTGAAAGAGCTACACAGTTATGTCAAAATATTCTGGAGTGGGTGTGATTAATAAGGATGTTATCTTGCTAATCATTCTCCATTGTGGGAATCTGTGGGTACATTTCCTCATATTCCACAATAAAGCAGTAAAACCATTACAATTTCAAATGTCTAAAGCCCCATACACATGGGACGATGGGGGGAGCCGGTGCTGAGTGACGTGCTTAAGCAGGGATCGCTCAGCACACATCGTTGCACACCCACAATGTGTGCTGAGCGATATAAATACTGCGATCTTAGTAGTAAAGACAGTCCCTGCAAGCGATGTGTGGGACTGCGCATCACCATCACTGGGGGGGGGGGGCATACACACAAAGCGATCCATGCTACATATCTAAGTGTGTATAATAAATATTAAAATTGTTTCCATAATGATACCAAAAATCAATTCTAATGTGTGTCTGGTGTGGCAAACATGTACAAGACAATACATTCAACAATTCTTGACCATTCTATGTTGCAACCAAGCATCTATCCCCCCAACCCCTCTCAAACACACACACATACACACATGTTGTATTAATAGAAGTGATTTTGCAGCAAAATATATGTTTTTGACCGTAAAAAATGTTTAGTAATGATTACGGTAATCAAAAGTGCAACAAAATTGTAATACTTTAGGCAATTTGCACTACTTTATGATACATGTGAAAAATGTGGCATTCTTGGTGAGTTTGCCATTTCCTATACAGGTAACTATTTGAGTTTAACAATTTATGAAGCGGATGAGAGAAATAGCTGCTTTAAATAACTGTTTAACGTATTGTTTAATGTTGTTGCAGATGTGTTGGTATGGAGCAATGACCGTGTGATCCGTTGGATCCAAGCAATAGGTCTTAGAGATTATGCAAACAACATTTTAGAAAGCGGTGTGCATGGTTCTCTTATCGGTCTAGATGACAACTTTGATTACACTAGTCTGGCGTTATTACTGCAAATCCCAATGCAAAACACTCAGGTAAGTTCTATAGCAATGTGTTTTTATTCTTAAGCAATGTTATAAATATTTAGCAAGAGCTAATGTTTTTACAGCATCTACAGCATCGAACAAACCCTCCTGATTTAAATTGTGCCTGAAAAAAAATAATAATAAAAGATATGATGAGCTGGCATGGCTTAAATCAGGTGTGCACCACTAGGAGGTATCTACAACTCTACACATTTTGCCATGGCGAGTGGTCATACCAGATACTCACCTGTACAATTGTTACCTTCAAGTAAAAATTATGGGCCTGATTCAGATCTGAAATTTGCACGGTGACCAACTTTCAATAGACTGCGCATGTATATAGCTCATAGTACGCATGCACAAGGCCACGATGTGCAATGAAATCCTGCTTCTTTTCGCCGTGGGCTGTTCACAAGTTGATTGACAGGAAGCTGCTGGATTTTGGTACTGTAAGGAAAAATGCAGGCGTGGCCAAACGTTTTTGGGGACGGAGTATGACGCATACTCCGGTCTCGATCAGGCTGAGACCATCAAAGTCATTGAGTAAGTCCAGGGCTACGCACAGGCTGCACACAGTTGATGTTGGGTGAGCTGAGAGTGGATATGCAGCCCATTTGCTGGCTTGTGACATTCGGTAGCTTGCAAAGGGCGGAATTACACTCTGGCGGGCTCGTGGGTAACTACTTACAGGGTGATTGCACAGCACTGATAATTCGCACAGCAATGATCAGGTCTGAATCAGGCCCAATGTATCCAAGTTCTTGAAAATGATAGAATACATGGGTTATGTTCGGATTCCACAAACTACACTGTAAAATGGTGTATTACTTGCCTGTGGTGGTCACACTGTGAGGAGAGCATGCTGGCAGTGCATAGCATTATGTGTTTGGAGCCAACTAAATGCTTGAAAGCAGAAGAATCATAGACAAATCACAAGTAAGAGGCTGACTGAAGAGTCAATAAGTTGATTATATGGGATTCCAATTATTATAAACTCTTACACATCTATTTGTTTTCAGGCAAGACAAATCCTGGAAAGAGAATACAACAATTTGTTGGCACTTGGAACTGAAAGACGTCTTGATGAGGTAAAAATTTATATACGTAGGCTCTATGTGCACTGCAAAAGAATAGAAAAACTCCCAAATCTACAGTAGTGCAACTTCAGATGGAAACAGCAGATCACAACCACCAGATCATGATGTTAATGTAAAGCTAAAAAAGAGGTAGACATCTTCAAGTGCAAAAAGGGTATTCCAATAATTCAGTAACTGGTTGAAAAGATTAGATGAAATTAGGGTCATACTTTATTGGTCTTGATGCTAATAATTATTGTATTATATGTACAGTATACTTCTTCATTATGTTCCTTTAGGACTGCTATCTGTATCAAGCCAATATACCTATTCGGGAAGGGATAGCCGGTGTTTAAAAAGGAAACGTATATTTTTACCATTTAAAAAGGAATATATTATTTATGTAATTAGAGAATTCTATATGGGTACGTTATAATTTCATTCCTTGCAGGATCCCGTTCGGTATTTCCCGCACACAAGGTTCCTCGTGCTACCATACTTATTCTGGCTGTATTATTTCTTCAAGATTTTCGATGTTCCTGCAAGGCTGCTAATCTAGATAATAAAGATTTACTACATTTAGGTGGAGTCTAGTGCATTTAGTAATAAGCAGTAAAAAGAGCTGTATCCAGATTTCAGATGGTACCTGATATTTCTGCATAATAATTATTGGGATAGCTATATTACATTTGTGTAGTCCTACTGTATAACCAATATTATTTATGAGTGCAGCTGGGAAAACTAATTCAGCTAATGTAGTCACAGAACAAATGATATCCAGTAAGGATCAGGTGAATCATCTCCATCTATATTGCTCCCCCAAGGCTGTTCTTGGGCAATTGCACTTCTTTATTTACATTTCTTTTCTTGATCATAACCACTATGTTGATTTCACTCTGATCTTCCTTTGCTCCCTTTCTATGCTCGGACTAAATGCTACTTCAAGCTCAGTAAATCTAAACCACCACTTATTGTCTTACTGTCTCCTCCTTTCCCACAGTTCCCCATGCTCCCAACCTGGGGAGGTCATCATTCATTTTGGTGTTCACTTCCAGTTCCTTGTCCATTCCACAACATTGTTAAGATTTGCCCTTTTCTCTATGAATGTTGCCAAGCCTGCCAATACATGCTCTGGTCATGCATGGCAAATTCCTCCTATCTGGTCTCTCCAGAAAGTGGCAGTGTTGTTAATCTTTTCCCGCTAATCCTTTTTCTTTGTGTCTGTGGAAAGTCACCATGGTAGCTCCTCATTGCTTCCAGAGCCCAATTCAAGCTGCTTACCCTCACATATAAAGTTTTCTTTAAAGCCTTCCCCTCCTACATGTTAGACCTGGCCAATATATATTCCCATAACTTTACTTATCATGGAATTTTTTTACGTATTAAGCAAGGAAGGGAAGAGGTTAGTGTGCAGGATAAGAATTTAGCACCAAGCAAGAAGACCTGCTGGGAGGCCATGGGAGAATGGAGAGGATGCTTCATATGATCTAGGCAGGGCTTCAAACTGTAGAAATGTTACGTAATGAATTGGAGACTACACAGGACATACAGTATACTCCATTTTGTGAACAAACTAAACCTTCTCAACAATGGCGCCAAAGGATTGTTTATAAGTAGAAGAGATCAGAGAGCTGCATTCAAAAAATGTCAAATCATACACTAAGGGGTAAATTTACTAAGATGGGAGTTCTATTGATGATGGGTTGGTGCCCAAAGCACCCAATCAAATTCTACTTCTTATTTATTTATCGATCACATTCTAGGAGATAACAGATAGAATCTGATTGGTGGCTATGGGAAACATCAACTTCAATAGAACTCCCATCTTAGTAAATTTACCACTGAATGTGTTGTGGGAATGTCAGGGAAAGAAGGGGAGGCAGAAGAGCGTAATAAAGGGACGTGGATCAGAGATATACATGATGGGTCTCATTCAGGTGCAAAGGTTATTTTGTGATGTTGCTTACAGTAAGAAATCTCTCACAAAGTGCGAGAGGAAAACGTTGGGGGAGGTAAAATGGAAAGTCTGCAAAAAAAAAAGTGCGTCGTCCCTTTTCGGGGAATGACTCAGCATGCAATTGTGATCTCGGTGTCGTATATTAGGTCGACACGGAAAAGATTGACACATGAAAAGGTTTTTTACTTCTTTTATTTGGTGTCCATCTCAACAGCTGAGCACATGGAGCCACGTACCTCTTTATCATTCCCAATCATGGTCCACTTTGATGGTAACTGTGTAACCCCCCCCCCCCCTGAAACCTCATGTATGTTTTCATGTGTTACCTAAACCATGCTGACCTTGCTTTTGTCAACCTTTTGACCATATGCATGTCGCCCATGGTGTTCACCTATTTACTGTACACCTACCATCCAGAGGGTGCCGGACGGGGTATAGGGTTCCGACAGTCAGGATCCTGACAGTCATTAGCCTGACGTCTGGCGAATGCAACAAAGCCCCTTGCGGGCTTGCTACCTATTCTATTCTCCCTCTGGGAGTCTTGGACACAAGGGAGAATAGCCAGTGGCCATTGTGAACCAGTCTGTCTGTGTTTTAACAGTTGGGATCCTGACATTGGGTAAATGACTGCCGGGACCCCCTATACCACACCCCCTGCAATCTCATACACCTAAAACATTGTCCAGCATCCCAGCTCCTGTTGCCATGGAGGCAGTCAGGGGGTGGATGTTCCTTGCATCTACATTGTGGTACTGATGGCTTATGAAGTTACTGGACATGGTCTGATGGCTTCGGTGGGCATCTCTATGCACTTGTGGGTGGTTGCTTCTGTAAAGCACCGATGGGGTGTGCTCAAACTGAAATCTAAATTGCAGTGTAAACCTAAAGCAGCCAGTATTTTCCCTGCACAGAAACAATATAACTCACCCACCTGCAGTGCAACATGGTTTTTCCAATCAAGATTTTGCTTTTGCAATCCATTCTGAATCAGCCCCAATGTACACTATTTTAATATGTGTCACACACCGATTTGAAATTGCTTGAAAAGTTAAGTAGAAATAAATACCTAACGCTATTGGACCGTGTTATTTTAATTTTCCAAGTTTCTTTATATTTCGTTTAGAAAAAAACTTTAGTAAATGTCTAAATAATGTTTCTATTGCTAGCCATAGGGAAGTGCTCAGAGTCCATCTAAAAACACAGCATCATTTAGACGTTAAAATTAAGAACAATGAGGGTTTTTAATCTCAAAATTCTGTATTCATCCTTTTGGTGCAGCACACAATCCCCTTAGCCAAATTTCTGTGGCAAGGTGTGCAGTGCAGATACTGTACTAGGTTATTGTCACATATACGGAGCCAGCATACTTTTCTTGCCAAGTTCAATGGGCAAAATCAAGCATGATCCAAGTTTCTGGCATCTCATACTGTACCTCTCTTGTTGGGAGATATTTCTGTACTACAGTAGGAGAGACAGAACACGCATTCCAAATCAATAAGCATCAACAAATGAGATTGCATAGAATACTGGATTATATTAGTGCAATTTGGAACACTTTGTATTTCCAGAGTGATGACAAAAACTTTAGACGTGGGCCCTCCTGGAGGAGGCAATTTCCACCGCGTGAGGTCCATGGAATCAGCATGATGCCAGGCTCTTCAGAAACACTGCCAGCAGGATTCAGATTAACAACAACATCCGGGCACTCACGGAAAATGACAACAGATGGTACTGCTTTATTTATATATATATTTATTCAGAAGACAACATACTATTATGTACTGTACAACTACATTACACGGATTATGTCAAAATAACACACTACATTATTACAGCATAAAAAAAAACAAAATCAAGCTGCAGCTTTTACAGCGAATGCAATAACTGCATTTTATTTTTTTCAGATCATATTTTAAGCTGAATACATAACTAACAGCACACTAAAGACAATTCATTGATTTATATTATTAATAGGGATGTAATGGGAGCAGGTTTAAGCAGCCAGGTAAATGTCGGACTAAGCTAGACGTTATAATGTCCAACTTTTTTCTCGAACTTTGCCAACGTAGCGGCGTGTGTCTTTCCAGGCAGGGATGTAGTGGCAGCAGAGTTAGAAAGTCTCTTCCAAAACAGCTCTATAAAAATCTATAGACAGACATAAGTAGAGCCTTTTTTGGGGGGGAGGGAGGGATGAGACTTATTCTGCAATTATTTAAATATACTGCATAACAGGTACATAATTATAGCACATATGCAACAAATAAACATTAAAAATGTATATAGCTCATGTGCTGTACATGTCATTTTTGCACTTTATTCACATCACTATGTGAATTGGATACACAAGCAGCTTCTGTTAATTAAAATGATATACAGTTGCATACAATGATATTTGTTTTGCCTATATTCTGTAACTGCAATTCTAGCTGCATACCAAATTATGTGGAATTGGCTGGAAAACAGTTTAGCATAAAATTTTGGGAGCTTGATGAGTATTCCCGACTGTCCGTATACAGATGTAAAAATCCCGACTGTGGGGCACAGTCGGGATCTCGTTCAACAGGGCTATTCTCCCTTGTGTGATCCCCCATAGAGGAGAAGAGAGGTTGCGAGCACGCAAGGGGCTTTTTTACGCTGGCTCCATGTCTGAGTACAGACGGCCGGGTTTTGATGTCGGTATACTGACTATTGGCATCCTGACCATTAGCCAGTCATACCACACATAAAAAAAATTTCTGCAGATACACAGCAATTAAAAAAGGAATATAGGCATGCTGCATATAATTTTAAATAGAAGCTGCTTGTGCATCATATTCACATCACATTGTTAATAAGATGCATCTTATGGGAGAAAAGTGCAAAAATGACATGTACACATGACCAATTTTGAGAGATCAAAATATATTTGATTTTTAAGGTTACAAAAAGTTTAAAAGTCTGTTACTATTTTGAACAATGGCGAATACAAATCACCTCCCCCCGCAAAAAATAAAATAATCATCTGTTATTATGTTTGACTATAGAGCTGTTTTGCATATGACTTTCAAAAGCTTGCCACACACTTGTGTGACTTCTACCCTCTGAGAAATGACACACACAATCCCCCTTGAGCCCCCCAGAACCTTACCGGGTTGCAGGATTTGATGTGATATATCGTATGCAGTCCTTTTTGCATATGATATATTGCATGAAATCCCAGCCAAGCCTGTCAGGCTTGGTTGCATTCCAACATATCTCTCCTGCAGCTGGTGCGACTCACAGGCTCCGATGCAATACGCACACCCCTGCACATTGCATGGGACCTGGATTTGGATGCTTTTCATGTGATTTATTGCTGCAGTCGCATGAAAAGTGTCCAAATTGCTCTAGCGTATGGGCACCTTTAAGTCTACTCTCATATAAATCTGGTGCGTTGGATGTTTTTAACATGAGAAAAAGATCTGTGTAGAACTTTTTACCTGCATGTATTATTCTAGAGCCAAAAACCTCAGATTCAGAGAAAATTTACTAAAGGGAATTTGTAAAAAATAGGTGTATTTGTATCCAGAAATACACTTATTTTTGACATTTACTATCCCAAAAATACAGCAATTCGTATTGATAGCACATCAATACGAATACGAATTGCCGTATTTTCGGGATAGTAAATGTCAAAAATAAGTGTATTTCTGGATACAAATACACCTATTTTTTTTTTTACAAATTTCCTTTAGTAAATTTCCCCCTTAGTTACAGAAATCTCAATGTTTAGCCATGTTACAACCAGCCCGGCCATCTTACATCTGATGTTGGGACAGTATTACGGATAATGAGGGGAAGCAGTGGTCTACCGGCTTTGGCCTAGCCGGACATTAGAATGATATAGAGAACATTACACACATGAGAGGTCTTGTTACCTATACATATGTGGGCATTGTGGTGTGGGATAAACGCATTCTTTAAACTCATTAAAGTTAAACATTTTTACAAGTTTTTCCCACTGATTATGGGTGGCTGTCTTTTACCAAAGCCACTAAAATAAATCATATTTGTATAAGTGGAACAGCAGCACAGATACTGTAGGTAAACAGCTTTCAGCTCTACACCACTATATACAGTACATAACTTTTGTGTCGTAAGGTTCTTAAAAGTGGTTTTCATTGACAAAAAATGATCTTTGCTTGAAGTTTGGCACTGAAACATGTTTGCCTATCTGTGCTGCTTTCCCTTAAAGCTGGACAAAGCCACTCCAGCTTGTACCACACAACTTTATTGCCAGACCTTTCACGAGTAGATTAGGAGTTCAGGTTAAATCTTTTTAGCATTGTAAGTTTTTTTATTTATATAGCACACTTTCTCCAACAGGACACAAGGCGCTTAATAGTTCCCAACTCAGTCCTAGCTGTGCAGGTTTTAAGTATATCCATGCTTAAGCACAGATTGTTTAATGAAAATAATTGAGGTACTAATGTAGTCACCTGTTGTCAAGCATGAATATTCTTAAAACATGAATTGTTAGGATTCCTTGAGGAATAAGTTTGGGAGCCACTTGCAAATGTTGAAACAGCATATTTCGCATAGCTAGCATTAATGAAGAAAAATTGGGGAGGTTTTTATTCTATCCCTGCTTGAAATGCTAACATTTTTGCAAAATCTCCACTTCTGTAAACACACACTTTAATAAATACCTGGATGGTTACTTCTTTATGATGGTATGCAGGGGACTACAATAATTTCTCCTCCCACAGAAGTCAATGATGCATGGGTTTGTATTCACAAAAGAGTTTTTAGATTATATATAAAAAGAAACAAACAAAATATATATATATTAAAATATAATCTACCTTTCTATGTATATATTTTGCTCTTCTTTTATGAAATCATGACCGTTACTTTAGTTTTGGTTTAAATAGGGTTTGCCAAATGTTGTCCACAAAGTATCATAACAGTCCAGGTTTTGAAGAATATTCTAGGTGACTTAAGTACCTCATTAATTTTGATATAACCCTTTGAGCTCAGCCATGGATATCCTTAAAACCTAGCATGTTAAAAGGTGCCTTGAGGACTGAGTTTGGGAACAGGGAATACAAGAGGATAATTCCACTTCTTAAAAACTAGTTTATCAATCACCTACCACACCGTAATGGACTGCTTGTATAACCCATGAGGAATTTGGGTTATACAAAAAAACAGGAAGACTTGAAGAGAAGAGATTCCGCAACATCATTCCAGTGCCCAAAGCAGTGCAATGATAGAGCAACAACATAATAACATTTGGAAATCCAACTTTCAAATGTTCTTATGTTTGTGGCATGTGTAGGGGCTAAGCTGTGGCAAACTCAGATACCATGCAAGCCGAAGAGTGGGTTCATGGGATATAATCCATTAAGCATGGGGGAAGGGGGGCCCTTTATTTATTTAGATTTTTTTTAAAAAGTGGAATTATCCACTAAAGCAACTCTTAAAATATACAATTTTTTTCTGTCCAGCAACTAAAGAAAGACTTGTATTTTATTAGCAGCCGCCCCTTCAGGAATGCAGAGAGTAGACAGCTCCACAGTCCGGACATACTCATGTTGACAAAACTAAAAACAAAAAGAGCAAAGCACTGAGTTGCAGTAAGTATTCCTTTACGTTTTGCACACTTTGTTCTTTCGTAGAGAATATAAAATGAAAAAAAAAAGGGGGGGGGGGGGGCTATATTAATGTGTCACATGTTCGTAACTAAGTATGTATTATCCAGAAACTTTAGTGTTTTAAGTTTATGACCCATATTTAATAGTGATGCTCAACAGAAAATCAAAAAAGCTAAAAATAAAAGATTATTTAAGAAGCTTTATATTTAATATTCAGCACATGGCCCTACAATATAAATCAATGTGTGCTGCATCCCTAACACATCCCCTATTAATATGTATGCAGTTTGGGGGCAACACTGCCTACCCAAATATATACAACAGTAATTAAACATACAGCATTTGGCTGTTGGAGACTTACTGGACCCGAGTGTCTAGATTAGGGATGCCAATCCCACGATTGACATTCCTAATAAATAAAAAAACACACCTCGCCCTCCCAAAATGGCGTGGGGATGCCGCAGGGCGGCCTGCGACAGTCACGCTGCGCAGGGGTCGGGAACAGCCAGGCAGCATGTTAGCTGGTGCTGAGAGGCTGACGGGCATTAGACTATACAGTCTAATACCGAACTCCCGGGATGATTGAAATCCCGGCAATATTAGGGCCAAATCCCCGGATCCCAAAATAGGCTGGGTGTCTGAACTAGACTAGGGTTGCAAGAGTAATCTTCAGCTTATGCAGGCTGGCTGCTGCATGGAAACAATGTGAATCGCAACTATGATCCAAGGTCTCAGGATCTCAACACTCAGATCTCACAAATGCATGCAGGAGGTGACTGTCTCCTGCAGATACCTCCGACTGCATTTGTTACAGCTGATTCCTTGTGACTGTGCAATTCCTTACAAACTTGAATTGGGCCTTTTGTCTGAGTCCACTCCATCATTCTTATACGGCCTACACACATGCCGATATTAAGGCATTTTCTAAGCGATTTTGCTTAGTTTGGCAAAGTCGCTTAGCAAATGCCCTCACATCGGTGTATGTGTGGGGGCTATATCGGCAGCAGTGCGCGTCTGTATCGCTGGCTGAGATTGATGGACAGTGTCCATCAATCTCGGCATCGGCAGGGTTCTCCCACCGGAGAACACTGGCGCTGTCTGCTCGCTTAGCACACAGAGCTGACAGCTCGCTCTGTGTGTGGGCTGTCAGCTCTGTGTGCTATGCGATAGCGGCGCAGCACAGCCCGACCTAGCATAGCTAGGTAGCCCTGCACACATCGCTATGTGTGTAGGGCCCATTAGTCGTGATTATTTTACATCCTTACTGTTGGAGTAAAGTAAGAGCAAGCAAGTTACTGTGCACCTTCATAAAACCATGTTGCCCTGCTGGTGGAGTGAATATGTGCAGAGTATGGTTCCACTGCCTTCTGGTAAAGTCGATGGGTTGTGTCCTGGGCCTTCCTAAGACCCAGTAGTCACAATTATAGAGAGAAAGGAATGCTATAACACCAACAGGTGCTTAGTGTATTTCCCAAACACAGTTTGTTAGAGAGAATAAAATAACACAAACTGACGAAACAATATAAAAACACAATTTTAAAAATGCACAAATCACTAAGGGGCTATTTTGGTTCACTCCTGGCAAATTCCTTCTTCGATGGACAAAACCATGTGCACTGCAGGGGGGCAGATGTTACATGTGCAGAGAGAATTAAATTTGGGTGAGTTATTTTGTTTCTGTGCAGGGGAAGTACTGACTACTTTATTTTTACACTGCAATATAGATCTCACTTTGAAGTAAAACCCCACCCAAATCTAACTCTTTCTGCACAAGTAACATCTACTCCACCTGCAGTGCACATGGGGGGTTATTCTGGTTCACTCCTGGCAAATTCCTTCTTAGATAGACAAAACCAAGTCATCCAGAATAAAAACCTAATAATTAGTGGTTTATGGCACCCATATGAGCCAAACTAGTAGGCCAGTATATAATTAATCAGTTCCAGTGGGTTAAAGTGATCTTACCCAGTCAGTGATGATCTAACCACTGGGGGCAAAAAGCAGAGCGTTATCCAGATTATGCACACTGCTGGCCTCCAAGGTAAAAGCTGGGGAGTATCAAACAACTCCTTCTAGGATAAGTCACTTACTCCCAATGATTTAAGCCCCTTGACCAGTTACTGATACATATGTGGAACATATCACAATCCAGAAATAAATTGCAGTTGTCATGTGAAAGGTCAACTGGATTCACAATGCAATATTTCGGCTGCTTGGCCCTCCCCTCTGACTGCTGCTTTCTCCACCTCCCATGCGCACAATCCTTTAACCCTTTGTTTGCACCATCTCTGTGAGATGTGCAAAATATCCGCTAAAAATGCCAGTGTCTCTCACATTTGTTATATATATATTCAAATAAAAAAATTCTGTATAAAATAAAAGATTATTTCTTATATAAGGTAAGGTAAACATTGCAGGTCATTATGATGAATAAAAATGTTTGTTTGGCAATATTCCCCTATTTTGAAAAATTCACTTTACCCCACCCCCCTCTTCCCACGCCACTGCATCCCATTCTGCTCCCTCATCCCATTCCTGTTAATACAATTAAACATAGAATCCAATTAACGAACGAACATACAAATTGTAGCAATGTTTCGAAATCCCAAAAACACATTTCTTAAAAAGACCCTCCCTGATCTCCAGATGTGTTATAATGATGGCTTCCAAAAACCATAATGACTTTCAGATTAAATTTTTTTTATATATATTTTTTTTTATAATTTTTCTAATGCGCTGGGAGTTTTATATAGAAAATAAAACACTGCATGTTCTGTATATCCTAATAGGAACACAGTGGAGACCATTCTTCTTTACAGAATCTCCTCTAACAAATAAATGACTGTTTTCAGAATGTTACACACAGACCCCAATAATGTGGTTTATTGCCAAATTAGTCTTTGGGGCTATTACTGTTGCCAGAATATCAACACACACATAACAAATGATGACAATGGCCCAACCACATTTATCAATTTGCATGATAATGATCCAAATTAGTTTTCATTGTAACCAAACACTGGGGTGGATTTGGAGATAATGCCATATCCCGAATATCAGCTATGATAGCTTAGTGCAGGGATGGGGAACCCTTGGCCCACCAGCTGTTGTTGATGACACATACCAGCATGCCCTGCAACAGATTTAGCATGGCCAAATAGCAAAACTGTAGCAGGGCATGTTGGGATGTGTAGTTCATCAACAGCTGGAGGGCCAAAGGTTCCCCATCCCTGTCTTAGGGGTTGATCCTATTATCCCCAATGTGTGCGGATGATTCCCCAAATGCGAATCATCATGACACCGGGTGCACTTTACGGCGGGCCGAATTAGCCGAAAAGTGCTCCCACCTCCATAGGGGTGTGAACAAATTTCAGTGAATTCGACCCTGTGAAAAGTGCGAGTTAGGGTTAATTCGGGGGCCGTTTTAGGCATGAAAACGGCACCCGAACAGCAACTCGCACCCTTTGGGGTTAAAAGGTTCGACCCCTTAGTGTGTAGTCAGCAATAAGTATATACGCATATGGGGCAAAACACTGTCATATAGTTAGTGGACTAATCAATGTCATTCACTTCATATGGGATTGCGCATAAGGTTTAGCTCATTAGTATATGTATGAAATGCCCTCATCTATACTCAAATTTGATCAGTCTGTTGGTGAAACCAGAATCTACAAGCATGTGGGAATTTCAAACATGTTCTAACCTCAATATTCACATTGTTACAATAAAGTTATATACCAAATAAGAGAAAGATGGAAATAGCAATACAATGTATGTATGTGTCCTCAATTAGCATGCTAAAAATAAGACCACTCAGTCAATGTGGAACAAGTCAAATACAGCTTTACCATCTGTTGTCTAAACTTTAATGCACAGTGAAACCACCAGGTGGCAGTGAGCCACTTGCATTGTACAAGTTTTCACTGACTGCCTGTTGCATACTAACCTCTTTGGAATATATAAGCAAGTGTCAGCAACATATTGCACACCACTGAGTGTCAGCATTGTATAACTTGCCATATATACTGTAATACCCCTTTCATACTGCTATACCGGGTTGAACCTGGGATTTTGTACACTGGTATATTCCAGCTGAGACCCCTTTCAGACTGGCGGCCCAATACGGCTTAGTGCCCGGTTGGTGATGTCACAGCTGATGCTTGGAGATTAAATCATATCCAAGTGTGGCTTGCATCGACCAGACAGCCATTCACACTGCTTTACGAGCTTGGTTCAACCCATTTTGCTTGAACCCGCTTATTTCAACTGAATACACAAATTAAGAAAATCATCACAGCCTACACAGTTGGCAATATAGCAAGAATACCATGTGAGGGAAGATACAAGAATACCATGTGAGGGAAGATACAGGTGCAATCACAGTCTAACAAAAAGCAACACCCCACCTTCTGTCTGGATTCCTGTATGGATTTTGCAAATGCACACTACAGACTTGCAAAATGTTCATCTGAGAGCAAATCTAAACAAGGACACATTTGTATGAGTTATAGTTATGTGGATGCAATACACTTATTGTACTACTACGCTTTGGATTCCCTTCTTCCTGGCCACTCAGATTCCACCAGTGTACAGTGGTGGGAAATTGTCCAGAGAGGCATATGGGATTTACAATGAAACTAATGTAATTTGGATACTTACTGATCACCAATGAGCTCATTTTGGTTCTTGCATTAAAATTGACACCATGGTGCTGGAACTAAAGTTTGTTTTAAATTAAATCAAGGCATAAAATTAAAACCATTAAAAAAAAAAAAAAAAAAAAAAAGTGATTCACTGGGTGTATTCAATCCCAAATCCAACTGTGGGGACGTCCCTGACAGTCTGATTCACAGCCATTTCAATCCGTTCCGACTGTAACTTGACAGTCAGTATTCAATGCTCAGACTGTTGAGTGCCGGAATCGGCCGTGGCTGTTTATGACAATTCAGATTCAACCTTAAAAGATGCCAAATCTGAAAGCCTTCAGTGCTGACGGAAACGGCAGCATTGAATAGGCGAGTGCCGCTATTTCCACCCACGGATATAGTGGAATAGATTGAAAACTTTGCATAAATGGTAATCTTACTATTAACTTTACTCCAGTTTTGATGTATACTGTATATTCATTCCAAACCATTAACTTTTGTATTGCCTGTTTAAAAAACACTCTTTCCTCAGCTTAAGGTTGGTGCTGGGCATCACTGGATTGTTCAGGGGCCGTGGGAAATAATTAATGGTTACTGTAAACAGAATTAATTTTGTACATAACTTGTGTCATCAAATAAAACAAATTGTAATACCCATATGAGGGTATTTATCAAACCTTGGAGAGAGATAATTGTGAGAGATAAAAGTAGAACCAATCAGCTACTAATTTAGATGTTACAGGCTGTGTTTACACAGGAGCAGATTTGTTGGTACTTCAGATCTAACAATTTTATCTCTTAACAAACTTTGAGAAATACCCCCCTAAAGGACAAATAAACAGGAAAAAAAGTGCCCAATTTTCAGCATAGAACAATCACAAAGAAAATGTTAACTTAAATAAGATCATAGAATTTTTAAAAGATCACCAAGCTATAATCATTCAGTCAAATCAAACTCTAGTAAATCAAAACCTTCCCAAAAAAAAAATATATTTTCTGTTTGGTGATAGTAAAAGTTTTTGATTCATCATACTTTTATTAATTAATTTGGGTATCATATGTAATTGTCATGATCATTACGTCCCCTTTAATCCATCTTATTTCAAATATTTCACCCAACTGTAGAGGTTCCCAAACACAGTCCTCAAGGCACTCCCATTGGTCCAGGTGAATTAGTTAGTACCTCAGTCATTTTATTTTAAGCATCTGTGCTCAGCCATGAATAGTCCTAAAACCTGGACTGTCAGGGTGCCTTGAGAACCGCTTTTGGGAATCACTGCCCTAATGTATATACTGAGAGGTATACAATGCCTCTGATGGTGAGCTATCAATGGTGAGAAGTGCCAATAGCTCACCATCAGTATTCAACGCACTCCCCATCACTCGCTGTTTCCTCCTCGCTTGTTCCCTGAGACGAGGTGGAAATGGCGAGTGTAGCCATTAAAACAGGGAACCTCGCCGTTTAAGGGGATCCTCTCAGGCTGAGGATTTGCTCCTTACATTATATATGGCGAGGGGGTTTGATGGCAAGGATGGCTTGATTTTGGCAAGGAATATCCATTCTCGCCATAAAAAAACCCTTGCTGGACGCATTGAATACCGCCCACTGAATCCATAATCCATCAGAACACATGGGACAGATTCAATAATACTTTGACTTGGGAAACTGTTCCAATAAATTAAACTTTGCTTCATCTGTTCTTCCAGATGGCCTCTTTTAACTATCTACCTGAAGTGCACTACCTAGGACAGCTGTAGCCGCAAGAGAACAAACACCTGGGTCATGCCCGGATAACAGAACGAGCACTGAATACGAAAACTAAAATGTGAAGATATTTTTTATGTACTTAATGCATAATATATGCTTAGTTTAAGAGAGAACAAACTATCAATATAAAGAAGGATATCTATGATCCTTAGAGGTTTAAATGTGCACAAATTAATGGGATGGAACAAAGTTGTTTTTATGTTCTGTTACATCTGTTTTCCTTGTAATATACTAGAAATATTTAAGTATTTAATGTGTATTTATTTTCCAAAGTGTAAGTCTTTTATTTTCTGAAGTGTAAATGGTTATAAATATGTTTTTTTTTAATAAAACTTAAAGTTGAAGAAGTCTATGTGGGAAGAACTGACAAAATAGCATTGTTAATATTTGTACCTTTCCATCTCACTGTTTTTACAGTTTTTGGGATTGTAAGAGTCAGTACAGTATGTTTAGCAGTTAGACGCCTCAACATGTTTCTCCTTACGAGCCTCTACAGATACAGCTGAATACCTGCCTCTGGTACTGTCTGCTATAATCTGGCTGTGGAGCCTGAGTGAACTTTCAAAGGCACCCATAGGTCAAACACTTGGAAAAGCACTGTGACGGCTCTTCCAGTAAAGAACTGTTTACATAAATCAATAGCAATCGAAACAAAAAAACAAATCTTTGTAAATCAAAGTCATTAAAAAACGTAACCTGTGGACCAAGAAATTACTTTGCTTTTCGGAGAACAAATTTTTACTTTCCATCATCTGTTTAGATGCCAGCCTCTGCGGGATTATAAATCCAGCAACCTAAACATCCAGGTTTTCTATGTACAAAACTTACTCATACCTTTACTCAACTATCTGGGGCTTTTAGAAAACATATTTATTGTTATGCTCTTAGCCAAAATGGCCTTGTGAAGTTCAGAGGAAATAACTGAAAGACAGTGTAAGCTATGCTTACATGTTATATCTAACTATAGATATAATACATATGCATACCGGACCTATTACCCATTGTGGCTTTATTTGTTGTAGTAACCCGTTGACGCTCATTTTTAATAGTTTCTATGGACATTATTAAGTAGAATTTAAGATATTTTTTGAACGATTTGCCAATTTCTGCTGCCTCACTTTCCCTCAGAACTGTCTTTTAGTTATTCCATTCAATAACTGCACGCTCATAAACATTTATTTGTCAGATCCCATTTTTAACCAATGAAAGTTGGAAGTTTATGGTGACCAATGTTTTTCCTTCCATTGTCAATAAAAAGGGAAAAAAATCAAAACCTAATTCTTTATTTGATTTCAATAAGTTGCAACAAATATTTAAGATTTTTTGTATGATTAAAATGAAGTATACCAAATTTCCACAAGAGGGCACTATAGGATTGTAGTAATTAGTTGAAGCTATACCATTTAAGATTCTTTTATTTTTTTAGATTTATACCATTTAGATTTTCTTTACATAACCGGCTAAAACAAAGCATTATGAAACCTGCAATCTACAGAGATATGAACTTTAGCTGGATTTTAAATCAAGTTTTACAACACTCCACATATTCTGCTCTGTATAATTGTTCTGTATCAATATTAATCTAATGCATACAACAGTCACATACTTACCCCCTTGAATTATTTTTAACTATGAAATTTGTCTCATTTCTTTTTTATAATAAAATATTGCTTTGGTTTTGCTAAAAGGAAATTAAACATGTTTTAGGCCTGTTCAAATGATCTAAAATACACAGTTACCAACTTTGACTTAAGTTTAGTGTTATATAAGTGTCCAACATGTTTTTTCACAATAACTCCTATTCATCTCTTTGACCATGTACTGTATTATTATGCTTTAACAAACAAACAAACAAACAAACAAACAAACAAACAAACATTGTCTGAAACAGTCAACATTCTACAAGAAGTGCACACTAAAACATTTAAGGGGGCTTGGATAAAGAAAAAAGAACCAGCCAATCAGATCCTGTAAAATGTAATGATTGGCTGTTACTTTATCTCTCACAATATTATCTCTTTAAGCTTTGATAAATACCCCCTTAATGGCAAAGTGTGCAAATTAGGAATATTAGTCTAAATACATTATATGCAGTGGTTCCCAAACTTTTTTGAATCTGCGCTCTAGAGAATCAGAATGTTTACAACGGCATCCCTAGGTTAAGGGGGATATTCAATCGACGTCGAGCATCTCCCGTGGGGGAGATGCTCGACGGGCCCTATTCAATGCTGTCTTCCCCGACAGCATTGAACAGGGTTTCCTGGCAGAACGAGCCCGACATCTCTAGCTGTCGGGCTCGTTCTGCCGAGAACAGCCGGGAAGTGACGAGCTGCCGGCTGCATCTCGTCACTTCCCGGCTGCAACTCGCGGCCACGCCCCCTTCTCGTCCCGCTGCAGGCGGGACATTGAATCCCGCCTGCATGTTCTCGGTCGAGCTGACCGAGAACGGGACTGGGTCACGGCAGGCGAGCAAGCTCGTCTGCCGTGACCCGAAGATTGAATACCCCCCTAAATGTTTCTTATTGAGAAAAAAAATATTAAAGTAAATTTAGTTTATATATCATCTTTCGGGTCCGTTACATGGTGAGGGACAGAATTTGCTTCTGTGTACAACATTTTATGATTAAAAGCCACTATTACTGGTTTCTCCTATTACATTGAATATAAATAATTAGAATTGGTCCTGGACCACCAACCCAGGGCAGGTGCTGGACGGTTTTCCGACAGTCGGGATTCCGAAGGTCAGTAGGCCAACGTCGGTATCCTGACACACAGGGTTGACCCTTATAGTGGGAGAATAGAAACTGTGGCAAGCCATCAAGGGGCTTCGTAGTGCTCGCCCCCTGACTGAGTCCTAGCAGTCGAGATTCCGGCATCAGCCTAATGACTGTCAAAATCCCACCTATCGACAACACTCCCCGGCACACTGTTGGGGAACCACTGCATTATGTGTTGTCTAACTAGGTTTAGAGTTAAGTTTCCTTTTAATGTTAAATTTCCACTATATTTAGAAATACTTCAGTGATATTATCATGCCGTGATTTATTTTTATTATAAACGTTCAGAGAAGGTTGCAGCCTAAAGACCAGAAAAAAAAAATCGAAATACGTTACCTGCTCCTGATGCTACAGTAAAAGGTGCCACACTGTAAACCTAAACCTTTAGCAACAAATTTTCAGTAGACAAGCATTTAATTCAAGAAAACACAAAGTTTAAAAATTGCGGCATAAATGTAGGTAGGGGTAAATTAGGGTGGGTACAGTAACTGTTAGCAATAGAACGAGCAGAAAGTTATAATGACCATGTATTTCCTCCTTTGACAAACAAAAAATATCTAATAGTCTTATGTTTTCTATCATATTTACAATTAACAAAATACATTATAATGATATAAGAATGTAGCATATAATACTGTACATTATCACCTATTAGCAGATTGCCATAACTCTGGGATTGCTATCGCCGCTAAAATACTTGTTACCAATGTTCATGGTGATTTCAGGGCATGACTAGAATATAGCGGTTTGACTTCAATGCCCAATAGAAACAAGGGCTGCAGGTAACACCTTAATGGATGAAGTACAGTAGGTATGGGTATTCCAAGATCAGGTGCACCAGGCTAAAAATGCACCAGGGTCAGTGAGTTAGCCCTGTGATTTTAACAAACTTGCACAAGAAACAGATTGGTTTGAGATCAACTTTAATACACAAACTAGAATTAAAAACATTATACAAGTCATTTCATTTCTTACATGTACAGTATTCTATTGAAATAAGGTAAACGAAAATGCTAATCAGAAAGACAAAATAGTACGTAATATATGCTAAGATCCAAACTGTAATAAACAGCCAAATGGTAGATAACAGCCGCTATTCATACAGGTACAAAAGGACCCAACATAAACGGAAGTTTAAACAAGGAACGAGGGGGCTGTATTTGAAATTAGAGTATAAAAAAGACCACCACCAGTAGGAAAACATATATAGATATGTACATTACAATAATCTGTCTAGATATTTCACCAACATGGTAATGCAATTGGTAGGTCAAAATACAAAATATTAGGATTCAAAGAAAATATCGAAGAAATAAAAATTCAACACTGTTCCATTTTTTATCAATCTACAAATAAGGTTAGAGAAGTAGTGTTCAACAGTACTTAGGGAGGTATAGGCATGTGTACAGAGGATTCTTATACCCCTTTCACATTGCAAAAATAACCCAGGTTCTTGCCAGGCCAACCTGCTGTGTGAAAGCACCAAAGTGAATAACCCGGGTTGATCAACCTGGCGTTTCAACCCGGATTAAAAGGGTTAAACCAGGATCGCGGATTACACTCAGATTAAGTGTAAAAAAAAAAAAAGACGGGTTTACGATTTCAAAATGGTATAAGCGGTATATTCACAATCATAATATTCAGGTCCTCTCAGACCGATTAACAATGATGGCAATTCGATATCCAATGGATAGGTCGACATGCACAAGGCAGATCTACACAAATTGTCGACAAACAAAAAGTCAACATGGCAATGGTCGACACATGAAAAGACAGACATGAGTGGGAATAGTAAATATAAAAAAGTGGGGGGAAACATCAATTGGTGTCCATGTGGACGTCAAAGTGTGTGGAGTGCATGCACCTTGCCCGAACAATGGCAAGACATGTGATGGAACACAGTTGACACCAAAACCAAAAACCCATGTCAGCTTTTTTGTGTGTTGACCTTTTGCCTTTATAGACCTTGGACATGTCAAAAATGATGTGTCCACCTAGACACGGTCGACCCTTTATGCCATAAAAGGAAATTTACACAGGTATGATGCAACTCCTAGACATTTCCCATGCAACTTGTGACTGCATTTGATTTTGCTTAGCTTCCAAAATACACACGTATCTATTGTGGAAGCTGACTGTACGCCAAATGGTTGACCTATATAATGGCAAAACCAATGTAAACTGATTTATAAAGAATCCTTTCTTAATGGACTATGATATATCCACAATATTGTGATGTAAAAAAACATACATACATAAAAGGAAATGGGAATTACACAAATTTATCCAAGTGTAGCAGTCCTTAAACTTTGCACTTCTACTATAGCATTTGATAATGCAATGAATATTATGAACTGAATCACTCATATAAAGTTAGACAATCCTACAAATGTAGTCTTCAGTAATGCGTTTCTCTATCATACAGCATGATTTCATCAGAAGAATATTCTATACAATAACTCAGACAGACATATTGGGTTCCTGTTCCCTCTTCTCTAATTAGTCTGATACCAAAGGAAATCCAAGGAGGCAGCTACAAAGGGTACGTAATATATTAAAGCCTCTGAACACAATATTAAAGAAGTCTCTAATTAGGACTTTAGTTTAAAAATTACCCCTACAGTCAATATGGTGCTGAATTTTTTTTTTTTACAACAGTATGTCAAGTCATTCCTCCTAAATTTAAAAGAACACCAATTAAGCCAGATGCCAACAAGTGGAGAAAAAAAAAAAAGTACCAACCAATCAGTTCATAACAGTCATTTGAGCTGACTGGATGATGCTTTACCGCTCTCAATACATTTTCCCTAGAAACACAAAACACTTTGTAGAAATTATTATACAGATGTAGCGCTTCCCAGCCAGCTCAGGGAATCGCCATTTGACGGGGACACTCGATCATCTTACATGCAGGCATGTCCCCTTAATTCGGTGGCGGAAACCCTAGCCGCCTCCTAGGGGGGAGTGTGGGGAGAGGCGGGCTCCGTCAGAATGGGCCACGCGAGCGTCTTCATGCACACTCCCCCTTCTGGTGGATGGCAATTCTATCCCCAGGAGCAGCTCTAATGAGGGATTCTCCATCTGTACATCACCACAGAATGAAATGTAATCTAGTTATCTACATCAAAGCATCAGTTATTATCCTTAAAAGGAAAAAAAAAAATAATATATATATATATACAGTCTTAGATTAGAGAGCACTCACCAGACTTCCAATTTTTGATGCAAGGTAAAACTTTTAATACATCACCAGAGTCTTCATAACAATGTCGATGTTTCGAGCCACGCCGGGCCCTTTGTCAAGACAGAAATGAGAGTGGGTCACAGCCCCAGAAGACAAGTCTTCTGGGGCTGTGACCCACTCTCATTTCTGTCTTGACAAAGGGCCCGGCGTGGCTCGAAACATCGACATTGTTATGAAGACTCTGGTGATGTATTAAAAGTTTTACCTTGCATCAAAAATTGGAAGTCTGGTGAGTGCTCTCTAATCTAAGACTGTATATTTGGCTGTACCCCTTGGATCGCGGCTTGAGTTTGGCACCCCAGCAGTTGGAATCGAGGATTGAGTGTGCTACATATATTTATATAAATAGATTTTGCCATCATACTGAAAGGTACAGTAACTAAATAAATTTACCACCTGTGTATTTCAGCATTATATCAGTAACACGTGCAATAGGCTGCAATTAGAGCTGTAGTTCCATTACTGCCACCTTATGAACATACACTCTAGCAGCCAATATACACGCTTTATACAGAAAGGTTTGTATTGCAGCTTTACTTCACAGATCACAATCTAGCAGCACCATCATGCACTATATAGAGGTAGTTATTTATTGTAGGAATGGAGAATGTCCTGTATCTACATTATACGTACAGATATACAATTACTCGATGGAGGGACTAACCAAACTACATGACACAACAAAGCCTTAACGTAAACAGTATCTTCTGTAAATACCACTTGTTCTTTAATGAACGGCAGAAATCGCTCAATAAAAATATTTTTCGGTCCTTATGTATTATCTGGACTCCCATGTTAAATGCACCCCATGTTTTCATACCCCTACTATCCAACTACGCATGGAGTTGATTTTATATAGTGTGGCGAGCGCAGCGAGGGGACACGGTCTCATAAGAAAACCGGGAGCCCAGATATTACATAAGTACCTATTTTTCAATTAAAACTGGAATTTTCTTAAATTAACTTTTAAACTGGAGGTAGACAAATGGAATTTTCAAATGTGATGAATGAATTACCACTTTAAAATGGTTGACGAACTAGGTTTTTTTTTATGATTTATATTCATCTGCAACATGACCTAACACAGGGGGCAAAGATACCAGCATAAAAACCCACAAAGGGATAAACCACTTATATGTCTGACCAAAAAATAAAAATAAATGAGAAGGCGTCACTAGTTTGCAGTGCACACAGACTTTGGTACAGTCTTATAAGCTTGCTTTTACAGCTTCTTCTATGTCTTTAAATACACTGGGATCCTCGATGGTTGAACCAATCTATAAGAAAAAAATAAAAATAAAACCATGCTGTCAAATTTCTTGTTAAACCCATAATTTCCAAACTGCTAGTTGTTTACAGAAGTAAGCTGTAGGCAGACGTTTATGGTTACAAATTGGAGTATTAGATTTAAGTTGCTGAGTGTGAGAGGGTTAATAGGATTTCCCTGTTTAAGCACAGTACAGCTGCTAAACATGGATCCGGTCCGGGTTTTGGTTTGAGCTCAGGAATTCACTGCAGCTAAAGCTGGCCATACATCTACAGATCGATTGTCAGATTGGGCTGGTTGGAACAAAAACCTGGTAATGGATGAGTAAATGACAGTTGAGAATTTGCTATGAAATGCTGGAAAACTGCCAAAAACTGACACTCATCCATTACCAGGTTTTTGTTCCAACCAGCCCAATCTGACAATCGATCTGTAGATGTATGGCCACCTTTAGTTGATTAGTAGCTCCTGTGATCAATCTTTTGCAATAGTTTCTTAGGACAGGTCAGATACTCCTGATACTAGGCTAGCTGGCCAGGTGATAGTCTGGGGGTCTGGTATTACCTTATGACAGGCATGTCCAAACTGTGGCCCTCCAGCTGTTGTGAAACTACACATCCCAGCATGCTTTACCATAGCAAAACTGTGGCAAGGCATGATGGGACTTGTAGTTTCACAACAGCTGGCAGGCCATACTTTGGACTTGCCTGCCTTAGGAGCTATTTGACCAGCGGTGGCTCTTACTTCTGTGGAGGAGGGCGGCTGCAACATCGTCGTTGCCACCTCTTCCAGATGTCTGGGATTCTGCCGGAATCGGTGGCAACCCTCCAGGAGGCTTTTCCTGTTTCCCGGATTCCGGGATTCTCCCAGAATCCGGATCATTTAAAAAGCCTCCACAGCCTCCCCGAGCCCCGTTTGTGTAGCACCGCTCATCTGCCTGCTCCTACAGACACTCTAGCGAGATGATGAGGTCATCATCTTGCGATTCTTTGTCTGCAGGGGCAGCAGCAGATAGGATGTGGTGTGGCTGGGCGGCGTGTGGTGAGCTGCATGCTGCCTCTACCAGCCTCACAGTCACTGCTGACTGATCAGCCGGGACACACTCTGCAGGGTTGCACCAGCCAGAAGATGGTGAGTGCTGTGTTACCCGCCACATGCACAAGGACTGGGGGGCAGGTAACACTGACTGTGTGTACAGTACAAGTGCTCCCAGTATAGTTGTGCTGGTGTCAGGTGTGTATAGCTGTCACACAGTGTGTGACAGCTACACACACTTGACAACTATACTGGGAGCACTTGTACTGTACATGCATTTACTTCAGGCTATGATTTGGCTGCCAGCCAAGCCCCCTGTAGGAGAGTCCAAACCCACTTTTTAAGAGGCCACACCCACTTTTCCGCGAGCGCGCACATTAAAGTGAAAGTGGTGGGATCTCCAGGAATCAATTATGTGTGAGGTGTCAACCCTAGCTGTAGCCCTGCAGCCCATAGGTAAAAGCCGCCGCTGTATTTAACTGTGAATCGGCATTATTACTCTGACTGTGGAATGCCACATTGTGACCTAGGACTGCTGATATCCATGTGAATGTCCAAACTGCTGTTGGAGAAATAAAGGTAATGTTTGAACTTTTACCCAGTTTATGTGATCTTTATCACATGAGGATAAAAAGGAATTTGTAAGTGTGATGTGATTAAACTAATTGGTTTCCATAAGAAAGTATGTGGATTCCCAAGAGATTATATGAAATGAGATGTTATGTATAGAATCACAGCTGTGTGTACTCTTATAAATTACAATCCAGGCCCCTGCTAACAGTGTGGTATAGTGTACCTGATCACTGTTACACCTCCAGTTTTTGACTTCCATAACAGGAACAGGCTTGCTAGCCCAATTGTAGAAAGGAAGTGGTCCATTGGGTATACTATTCCAAAGTAACATGGTCAGTAAACAATAATTATACACAAGCTATAAGTATATAGAAAAGCCAGATACTGGCAAATAATTGTGATGCACGTAACCACAGGATAATGTGCAATGTAACCTATAGAAGCGTCTCTCTAACCTATGGGAGACACGATCAATAATCCAATGCTGTCTCATCCAACAATCAATGGACCCACTACATGTGAAACTAAAACCTTGGTATCCGCTAAATTATTACATAAACAAAAGAAAGGCATGTCCAGTTTATGCTATTAACACTATACCCGACATTTGTGACATCTTAAAAATATATGTAATGTTATTTGCTTACCTTGTAGGGCTTGCCATTAACAAGTGCTGATAGAGTAGAGCGGGGTATCTTGCCGGAACGTGTTTTGGGCAGCTGATTTACAATGATCACTTTCCTGAAAGCTGCAACGGGCCCGATATGTTCTCTGACTAGCAACACAATTTCCTCTGCTAATGTCTCTTCCCCCTTTTCCACTCCTGAAATCAATCAAATATGTGGGTGTTTTGGGCACTGTTCATAGGAGGCTTCACTAAGCATTAAGGGGGAATTTAGTGAAAAGGTGAAGATTTGGATATGGACAAACAGGTGACAAATCAAATGCAAGATTTTACTTCTTTTTTCATGTATTATGGAAAAACACTTTTTGCTTTTGCATTCAGCACTCACATACTGTGCCTTATGTTTTCATAGGACTAAGATTTGGAGTTATGACATGCTGCACCCCCTCCCCCCTCTACATACACACAGGAAATCCCAGTTCACAACCAACCACTCACAGCATGTCATGGCATTGCAACGGTACAGAAGTAACCTGTACAAGGATAAAACAAGACAGAAAGAGCAGTGCCTACCATTATGTAGAACACAGAGTGCCAATGGAACGTGTCCTTTCAATGGGTCCTCCAAACCAACAACAGCACAATCGGCCACAGACTTGTGCAGTAATACAGACTACAATAAGAACAATTATTAGAAAGGGTTACTACTCTAGGTAATATTTTGACAGTCATTAAAACATTTAATTTTATGAAACTTTGAACAATACTATTAATGAATCCAAGCTAGGTCTTATTAAAAATGTTTGCTCTTAACCCTTTCAGTGCCAACGTTGCTGAGAGAGTTGTGCAAAATATCTGCTAGTTTAGCTTACAGCGACTATATATATATATATATATATATATATATATATATATATATATATATATATATATATATATATTTATTAATAATCAACTTCAGATAATTTGCCGGCAATAACTAAAAGTGATTCATAGGCCAGTATTCAATGCTCCCGATTTACAGTTTTTTCGGCGAATCGGGCTGTTTTCACTTGCGGTGAATTTTTTTCACTGAAAATCTGATTCACCCTATTCAATGTTCACTGTTCGCCGATAGCGAGAGTGTATTCAATGCTCAAATGGAGAACTGCTTTCTCCATTGATTTTCGCCATGATTCTCCATTTTACATTCGTCATCTTTTTTAGGTGACCGGGAATGTGATCTTTTAAAATAAAGCGTTTTTTGTTTTTTTTTGGTGTCAAAAGCAGATTTTTTTTCTGTGAAGGGGCATGCTATTTTTATTCATGTGCTTGCAGCACATGAATATATTTTTAATTATTATTTTATTTTTTTTAAACAATTTTATTTTTTTACACATTCGCCAGCAGGGGGCGGGAGACGCTCATTAATATTCATTTATTTACTGCACACTGGTCCCGATCATTACATATGCACGATCGGGACCAGTGAGTGTAGCGGCTCCCTAACACAGCCCCCTGCCAGCTCTGGGGGGCTCTCCCTTTGTCCCCGACAGCCCTCCTTCACCCCCACAGTGTCCGGCGCAGGCAGGGAGGCTTCCATCTCCCTGCCTGCAGCAGTCCCCCAGCTCCCAGGCGGCATTCACCGGGGGGGTTAAAATTCGCCGCCAGGGGCAGAGAGCCCCTGAGGCGTTGAATAGGGCAGAGGGGAGGCTGCTGTGCGAATCTCCCCGAAGGGAGAATTGCGGCGAAAGTGCAGCGAATCCTACACAGGATTCAATGCCAACTGCGATGCTACCCATTGAATACCTGCCATATTCTTCGACTGTGACCCTGGCATTTTTAGAGGATATTTTGCACAATATCCCCCACAGTAACATTAGTACTGAAAGTGTTAATATGTGGCTGTTTATTCATCAAAAACAAACAAAACAAAAAAACACATCCAAGAGTGACTTCCTATCAATGCAAGGAACACTTTTTCCACATTTTGTTATTCCAAAATTGAATAAATTCATTTTTGTAATCAAAATTCTATACACAATAGCCCATAATGACAATGGAAAACGTTTTTGGGAGATTTATGCAGATGTATAAAAAAAATCTAAAAACTAAGATTTCACATGTTCATAAGTACAAAGCTCAAAATAGAGCTCTGATGCATCCTATTTTCATTGATCATCCTTGAGGTGTTCCTACAGCTGAATTGGAGTCCACTTAATTGGAGTTGATTGGACATCATTTGGAAAGGCACAAAACTGTCTATATAAAGGGCCCACACTTGACTGCATGTCAAAGCACAAACCAAGCATGAAGTAGAAGGAATTGTCTGTAGACCTCCGAGACCGGATTGTCACAAGGCACAAATCTGGGGAAGGGTACAGAAAAATATCTGTTGCTTTGACTGTCCCAATGAGCACATTAGCTACTAAGTTCAGAACTACTAGGACTCTTCCTAGAGATGGCCAGCCGTCTAAATCGAGTGATCGGGGGCAGAAGGGCTCTAGTTAGGGAAGTGACCAAAAACTTGATGGTCACTCTGTCAGAGTTACAGCATTCCTCTGTGGAGAGGAGAACCTTCCAGAATGAGAGCAATCCACCAATCAGGCCGGTATGGTAGAGTGGCCAGACGAAAGCACACAGCAGCCCACCTGGAATTTGCCAAAATGCACCTCAAGAACTCTGTCTCATCAGACCAGAGAATTTTGTTTTTAGTGTCAAAGATTGAACTCTTTGGCTAAATACCAGGCGTCATGTGTTGTGGAAACAAAGCACTGCTCATCACCAGGCCAATACCATTTCTAGATACCATTTCTAGTGTCAAAGATTGAACTCTTTGGCTAAATACCAGGCGTCATGTGTTGTGGAAACAAAGCACTGCTCATCACCAGGCCAATACCATTTCTAGACTGAATCATGGGGGTGGCAACATCATGCTGTTGGGATGTTTTAAGTGGTTGTAACTGAGAGACTAGTCAGGATAGAGGGAAATATGAATGCAGAAATTTACAGAGACAACCTGGATGAAACCTGCTCCAGATCGCTATTGCCCTCAGACTGGGGCAACTGTTCATCTTTCAGTAGGAGAACAACCCTAAGCACACAGCCAAGTAATCAAAAAAAGTGGCTTTAGGACAATGCTATGAATGGACAGAAGCCCAGACTTGATTCCAACTGAGCATCGCTGGAGAGATTGAAAAATGGCACTGATGCTACCCATCAAACCTGATGGAGCTTGATAAGTGCTGAAAAAGAGGAATGGGCGAAAGATAGGTTTGCCAAGCTTGTGGCATCCTATTCAAAAATACTTGAGGCTGTAACTGCTGCCATATGTACATCAACAAAGTATTGAGAAAGACTGCAAATACTTATGTACATATGATTTCTAATTTTTTTATTTTTCAATAAATCAGCAAAAATATCCCCAAAAGTTGTCACGTGACTAAACGCGTAGAGGCGTGGCTACCTTCACGGCATCGTGCACAGACCTGAATAGGTCTCTCCTGGTCCGAGCAAAGAGGCACCGACGGTGGGAAACTGAGTCCCGGCTTCCGCCGATTCCTGGTTGCCTCTGAAGGATCTTACTTGTTGGGCAGGCTGTTTGCTGCTTTTTACCATGTATGTCAGTTATTTATTTGTCTAGTAAAATTTTCGGTACTTGTTTCCTAGCACGGCCACAATCTTGTCCATCGTGTATCTTTAAGTTATGGTACGCAATGGACCGGAATTCCTTTGAAATCAGGTCCATTTTGCCGGCAAAGGCAAAATCGGGTCCATCGCGTCGGTCGTGTGCATTAACATGGCACGCGACGCGACCGACGTGATGGACCCGATTTTGCCATAGGCTTCAATGTTAAAATAAGGCAATTTTGAAGTCTAGATTTAGACGTCTAAATTCAGACTCCCTGCAGTCCTGCGCACCGCTGACAACCCGGCAATTTACACTCCTCCGGCAATTTAGAAGTCTAGATTTAGACATCTAAATCCAGACTCCCTGCAAACCGCTAAGATGGGGGCATCTAAATTTAGTAGGGTCTAGGGGTACACTATTAAACCTGTTCACAATGACACTAGTCGACGTAACAGCTGTCGACCTTGATAATTCCACTATCCACGCCAACCCGAAGCGTGGCGAGCGCACACGGATACCTTCACATGTATCTGTGTCCACTCGCGGGCTTCACAGGTATCCGCGTCCCCGCGCGGGGCTTGCTGCGCTCACCACGCTTCAGGCTCGGTGGCTCGCTGCGCTCGCCACACTTTATAAAATCAACTCCACGACGACGTGGATAGTGGGGGTATGAAAAGGTCGTAGGACGCGGGCTCGCTGCGCTCGCCACGCTTCGGGTTGGCGTGGATAGTGGAATTAACAAGGTCGACAGCTGTTACATCGACTAGTGTCATTGTGAACAGGTTTAATAGTGTACCCCTAGACCCTACTAAATTTAGATGCCCCCATCTTAGCGGTTTGCAGGGAGTCTGGATTTAGACGTCTAAATCTAGACTTCAGAAACAAACAGCAGCTGTCCCGACAGCTGTTTCTACTGGGCTGAGCCAGTTGTCATCAGGGGAGGCTCAGCCCAGTAGAAACAGCTGTCGGGACAGCTAATGTTCTGATGTACATGAAATAAACCTTCGTTTTCTTCACTTCATAACTGAGTGCTGGTCTGAACTCCTTCACCCTGGGGGGGTAAGTGTATTTGCATTTCTTTCTATGGACCTTGCACCAAAGTAAATTATTCCTTGGAGTGCCGCCCTGTTGCCCCATTCTCCTAAATCTAGACTTCTAAATTGCAGGAGTAGACTGCAGGGAGTCTGGATTTAGACGTCTAAATCTAGACTTCTAAAAATTGCCGGAGGAGTGTAAATTGCCGGGTTGTCTGCGGTGCGCAGGACTGCAGGGAGTCTGGATTTAGACGTCTAAATCTAGACTTCTAAATTGCCGGATGAGTGTAAATTGTAAATAATCAATGTGAAAATCGGGTCCATCGCGTCAGTCGCGTCGCATGCGATGCGACCGACGCGATTTTTTCCGACACGACTAACCCGATCAAAATCGGTGTGGCCATGCTAGGAAACAAGTACCAAATTTTCAACGATCACTGACTTGGTTGCGCCATTCTCTCTCTTTCTGCATATGTGATTGGGACACCTGTGAGCCGTGGTCTGGCTCATTGGGAGAAAAGGCTGCAGACATACCTCTAAAAAAGGAGAAGCACATTTCATTCTACCTGTGACTGCACGGTTGGAGCTCCAAATACTCTATATATATATATATATATATATATATATATATATATATATATATATATATATATATAATCACCACAAAAGTGTTATATAGCGCCCTATATATCCACTAGTATTTACTACAGTCCTTCCCAATTTCTCAAACTCTTATAGATATGGACAAGATTCTTAAACATAAAACATTTATTAAAAATGCAAACATAAAAACAAATTTCATACACTTTTCTTGTCAGAGGATTTTTCTCATACAGTTGGTGTATACATAAGCCCGGCGCGTTTCGTCTCCACATGAGACTTCATCAGGGGTGTATGATACAAATCTTCGCCAATCTTTTTTGTTGTTTGTGTGGACCAGTACTGATGTCCTACTGAGTGCTTTTATTTTGCACATTTATTTCCCACTGATTGTGATTTCACTGTGATATTAGGTGTTTCCACACAACTGTGTTAATGGGTATTCCTCCCCACCTTTAATAGTGCCACAAATTATCAACTTAATTGAATTCTGGAATTAAATGTAACCAATACTGTTCATCATATATGAAAGGATCCAAATGATGGGAATTAGTTCCTATAGAGGGAAACCAGCCTCCAATAATAGTATATTTAATTTGATCCTCAGAGGTGGGGCACAATATGCAATTCAATGTCCAAAAAGCAGACAGGCTTGTGCCCCACCTCTGATTTATAGTTATTGATAGCACAACAAAAAATAGATGTACTAAGTAACTAACCTCTTCTATTGCTCCTGCAGAGAGTCTGTGTCCAGCAACATTAATGACATCATCAACACGTGACAGGACATACACATAGCCATCTTCATCCATATAGCCTGCATCCATGGTATCATAGTATCCCTAGAAAAATATTTGATTCACCCTAGGTAAAAAGGTTTTCCTTATGTAGTGCTACTATATTTTTATCATACGGTCCCAAGTTATACCTACAGGAAACTTCTTGAAATAGAGTTTTTTAAACATTGCTTCATTTTCCCAAAGAGTGGAAAATGCCCCAGGAGGCAAAGGTAACCTGCAAGATAGAACAGTAATAAAAATAAATAATGTCCTCAATTTATAGACAATTCTTCTATAGTTAAATGTTTTTTTTTCCCCTTAATTAATCATAAGTGAGCAGTCTATTTTCTAGACATGTTCAATGTATCATATGGTTTAGCAGATGTATAATTTGCTTTGTGTCACAAAAATCCAACAACAGGTGACAAGTGCATCAAGTGTAAAATGGTTGACAAGGGAAATGGCTTAGCACCCAACATGGCTTAATAACACCCAACATGTTCCATAAATCAAGGTATCAAAGAACTCTCCTTGGGATTGGGGACCTCTACTTTTAGCTTGTGTGTATAACCTGCACTCACACACACAGCATAACCTGAGTCCATACTCCAAGAGTTGTTTTAATTCCATAATGGGGCAATAGGCATCATGACTACAATCCATCTCCACTGCACATATTTGATACTTATTTTATTATGGGGGGGAAATTTCAACACAATTGCGCTGCTGGATGTAAATAAATAAAAACTCCAAGTCAAATATGGGTATGACCAGAAACTACAGACGTGTCTCCAAGGCTCCTCCTTTGACTCAGCTTCCAGCCGCACATCTGACTCCAAGTGTTTGCCGCTTATTCCAAGTCGGCGTCTCACGCGGCCACCGGCAGTTTGCCAACTTAGCTGCCACTTCCAACAAGCTCCGACGAGCATCTGCTATTTAAGCTGTGACCGTGTCAAGTCCCCCGGATCACCTTATAAAGGACCGCAGGCTACTAACATCACGGAGCGCTATTGAGCACAACTATCACAGCCGCTTTACATACAGCGTTTCCCGGCAGCTTGTCTCTGCCTCCTGGAGGGATATCTGGGTTGAGCTAAACAAACATCTATTTGGCTCCCCACGACCTACAATCATCCGGGTGAGAAAAATTATCCTATTTCACAAATAAGAACTGCCTTACCACCTAGTGCATGTCTGTCTACATGCTAATCTGGCACCCCTAATTCATGACTGTATATTATTGCGCATTATCCATTTTTCTGGAACTGAGCTAAAACCCATTATTGGGAATATATCCTACCTTGGAGACACCCCACTATTCAAGATTTATTTTTAATATATTTTTATATATATTTTAGTGTTATTGTATATGTATATGTGGTTGAATAATTTTTTACATTTATAAAATAATAATTTCTACAAGCGTGTCCAGTCTCATTCATTTCTGGTCATACCCATATTTGACTTGGAGTTTTTATTTATTTACATCCAGCAGCGCAATTGTGTTGAAATTTCCCCCCCTTAAGTTTTGTCTATCTATGAGCCTAGCTAGCTCATTTAACACGTGCAGCAGCTGGTTTTTTGTATAATAGGTGTATTAATTACAGCACCATCGTTACATTTATTATTTTTATTGGAGCGCCAGGTAAGTGAATTGGTGGATACCCCTTGGTACCCTTCCTAATTCACAACCCTTGTACTTATTTTATTATGCTACAATGGCTAGCTATGAGCTATATTACACACACAGTGTTCCGTGTGATGGCTAGATGACTGGGTCAGAGCATCTACAAAACTACAAGTGTTGAGGGAGGAAGCACTATGGGAAGCAGGCAAGCCAGTGCAGGTAGTGTAATATTCTGGGCAATGTTTTGTTTCTGTTGAGAAACCTTAGGTGCAGACCAAGTGCAAAGCCTCATGGCAATGGTATTCCCAGGTGGCAGTAGCCAGGCTAATACACCCGGCTGCATGGTACAAAAAGCAGTCAGCCCTTACACAATTCTATATATATAAAACTATAATCCAAGGACAAGAAAGGTCTTACTGCATGCAACTTACCCACCTTATAATATCCTACTGTGACTAATAATTGGTAAGCGCTCTAGAACAATGCTTCCTGATGTGCACGCTGACTAGATCACAGTATAACTGAAAAGACTGTGCTATTTCTGAATAGCACTACTATTAAGTGATGTCTATATGCCCCGCATGGCTATCAATATCCTGTAAGCAGCACACACACACACAAAACCTGTTCACTGTAATAAAACAAAAAGCAAGGTGAAAATACTCTTTATTATAATAGTCAGGAGAAACCAATTCCAAAATGTTCCTTTGCTATACAAAAGGGGGAATTCAATTAGCCACAGTAAATTACCATGCACTAACTCAGGGGTGGCCAAACCTGTCCTCAAGGTCTACCAACGGTGCATGTTTTCCAAGCAACTTGTGGATCTATAGTAGGAATAAATGCAGCAGGTTTTAAAATGTGTCAGTTAGTATTGACTGCAGCTGTGCAGCAGCTAGGTAACCTGGAAAACGTGGACCGTTGGTAGATCTCGAGGACTGGCTTGGCCACCCCTGCGCTAACTGATGAAAATTAATCCCCATTAACTAGCATGTGAATGGAGGCCATGACCATGATAACGCAAAGGTCCCGTGAATGTATCACTTATATGCGCTAGTGCCAGTGAACACAGTACTTTAACGTGCATATAAAAGTGCAATTGAATACACATAGCAGCAGTGTAGCAATTTTGGAATTCTGCAGGTGGGTTTAGAGATTTGTTTTTACCTCTGACAAACAAGAGATACACATACACTGCACAGATATAGACAATATATTCAATTCAAACTGTTTTAATTATGTTTAAAAATGATCAGGTGGAGATCAGATGCTGGTCACCTTATTTTAACAGGAAATATATATGGTAGTGTTCATTTCACAATTCAGATGATATAAATATAGATGTACAGTATTAACTATACACAATATAAAAAGGCATACAAGACATACAATCATTACAAAGTCTGAACAGGGAGGAATCCCCACAAGTCAGCTTGCCGTTTTGTTTTCATTATCTATTTTCAATAAAGGAGCCTTAAAAATGTTAAACAGGATTTGCTGTAAACCTATTAATGATATATAAATGTGCAAATATAAAAGTATGTCACTTACTTGACTACAATGTTTCCCAATGTGTTTGGCTTGACCTCTTGCATGTGGCTGTCCAATATTTTGACTGTAAAAGATTAAGTATTTCTTAAGCAGTTTATAACAGCTTATGACACGTTAAACACTTCATAGAAACATGGATTTCTATTCATAATATTAGGAACATTTGTGTATTACATATGGTGGAAACAGTTTTATGGATCAAAACAAAGGGTTCAATTCAATTGAGCATGCAGTGAATAGTGCTGGGAAGGAGCTATTCAGCTCAGAGCACTGATGAGTCTGACTGGGGTGTGAGCAGGAATCCCACTAAACTAGGCAATTGGCATCGCAGCAGAGCATTTAACCCCTTCATGACAGAGCCAGTTTGTGCCTTCATGACAGAGCCCTTTTTTTCAAATCTGACATGTCTCACTTAAGTGGGGATAACTTTTTTTTGCTTTTACTTATCCCAGTGATTTTGAGATTGTTTTCTCGTGACACATTGTACTTCAAGTTAGTGGTAAATTTTTGTCGATACAGTCTGTGTTTTTTTGTGAAAAATACCAAAATATCGTGAAAAAATGGAAAATTTAGCAATTTGCAAAATGTTAAATTTTCTGCTTGTGAGACAAATAATCATACCACTCAAAATAGTTAATAACTAACATAGACCATATGTCTACTTTATGTTTCCATCATTATTTCAACTTCCTTTTAATTTTTTTGGACACTAGGAGGCTTACAATATGAATAGCAAATTCTCAAATTTTCATGAAAATTTCAAACACTGATTTTTTTAGGGACCAGTTCAGTTCTGATGTGACTTTGAGGGACTTGTATGTGAGACACCCCCATAAATGATGCCATTTCAAAAACTGCACCCCTCACAGTATTCAAAACAGCATTTTGGAAGTTTGTTAACCCTTTAGGTGTTTCACAGGAATTAAAACAAAGTGTAGGTGAAATTTCAAAATTTCTTTTTTTTTGCAGAGTTTCAATTTTAATACATTTTTCTAACAAATACAGTAGATTTTACTAGAGAAATGTGACTAAAAATTGATTCCCCCAATTCTTTTGTTTTCAAAAATATCCTATATGTGGCCCTAGTGTGCACGTTGACCAAACCACAGGCTTCATAATAGAAGGAGCACCTACTTGATTTTGGAGCCTCCTTTTTATGAGTTTTTTTTTTAGGCACCATGTAGGTTTCTAGGCACCATAAGTGCTAAAAGTTAGGAACCTCCCCCACAAGTCACCCCATTTTGCAATCTACACCCCTCAGGGAATTCATCTAGGGGTATAGTGTACATTTCAAACCCCCAGGGGTTTCACCAATTTTGGTACAACTGGGATGTGAAAATGGAAAATTACATTTTTTTACACAAACATGCAGTTCTGGCTCAAAATTTTTCATTTTCACAAGGAATGAAGGAGACAAAGCACCCCAAAATCTGTGCCCCAATTTCTCCCGAGTACGGCAATGCCTCACATGTGACCAAAAAATACCAGTTGGGTGCATGGCAGGACTTAGAAGGGAAGGAGTGATTTTTGGATTTTGCAGCAAAGATTTTGGTGGAATGAATGGTGGGTGCTATGTTGCATTAGCAAGACTCCCAAAGCACCAATACAGTGGAACCCCCCCACAAGTCACCCCATTTTGCAAAGTACACCCCTCAGGGAATTCATCTAGGGGTATAGTGTACATTTCAAACCCCCAGGGGTTTCACCAATTTTGGTACAACTGGGATGTGAAAATGGAAAATTACATTTTTTTACACAAACATGCAGTTCTGGCTCAAAATTTTTCATTTTCACAAGGAATGAAGGAGACAAAGCACCCCAAAATCTGTGCCCCAATTTCTCCCGAGTACGGCAATGCCTCACATGTGACCAAAAAATACCAGTTGGGTGCATGGCAGGACTTAGAAGGGAAGGAGTGATTTTTGGATTTTGCAGCAAAGATTTTGGTGGAATGAATGGTGGGTGCTATGTTGCATTAGCAAGACTCCCAAAGCACCAATACAGTGGAACCCCCCCACAAGTCACCCCATTTTGCAAAGTACACCCCTCAGGGAATTCATCTAGGGGTATAGTGTACATTTCAAACCCCCAGGGGTTTCACCAATTTTGGTACAACTGGGATGTGAAAATGGAAAATTAAATTTTTTTACACAAACATGCAGTTCTGGCTCAAAATTTTTCATTTTCACAAGGAATGAAGGAGACAAAGCACCCCAAAATCTGTGCCCCAATTTCTCCCGAGTACGGCAATGCCTCACATGTGACCAAAAAATACCAGTTGGGTGCATGGCAGGACTCAGAAGGGAAGGAGTGATTTTTGGATTTTGCAGCAAAGATTTTGGTGGAATGAATGGTGGCTGCTATGTTGCATTAGCAAGACTCCCAAAGCACCAATACAGTGGAACCCCCCCACAAGTCACCCCATTTTGCAAAGTACACCCCTCAGGGAATTCATCTAGGGGTATAGTGTACATTTCAAACCCCCAGGGGTTTCACCAATTTTGGTACAACTGGGATGTGAAAATGGAAAATTAAATTTTTTTACACAAACATGCAGTTCTGGCTCAAAATTTTTCATTTTCACAAGGAATGAAGGAGACAAAGCACCCCAAAATCTGTGCCCCAATTTCTCCCGAGTACGGCAATGCCTCACATGTGACCAAAAAATACCAGTTGGGTGCATGGCAGGACTCAGAAGGGAAGGAGTGATTTTTGGATTTTGCAGCAAAGATTTTGGTGGAATGAATGGTGGCTGCTATGTTGCATTAGCAAGACTCCCAAAGCACCAATACAGTGGAACCCCCCCACAAGTCACCCCATTTTGCAAAGTACACCCCTCAGGGAATTCATCTAGGGGTATAGTGTACATTTCAAACCCCCAGGGGTTTCACCAATTTTGGTACAACTGGGATGTGAAAATGGAAAATTACATTTTTTTACACAAACATGCAGTTCTGGCTCAAAATTTTTCATTTTCACAAGGAATGAAGGAGACAAAGCACCCCAAAATCTGTGCCCCAATTTCTCTCGAGTACGGCAATGCCTCACATGTGACCAAAAAATACCAGTTGGGTGCATGGCAGGACTCAGAAGGGAAGGAGTGATTTTTGGATTTTGCAGCAAAGATTTTGGTGGAATGAATGGTGGGTGCTATGTTGCATTAGCAAGACTCCCAAAGCACCAATACAGTGGAACCCCCCCACAAGTCACCCCATTTTGCAAAGTACACCCCTCAGGGAATTCATCTAGGGGTATAGTGTACATTTCAAACCCCCAGGGGTTTCACCAATTTTGGTACAACTGGGATGTGAAAATGGAAAATTACATTTTTTTACACAAACATGCAGTTCTGGCTCAAAATTTTTCATTTTCACAAGGAATGAAGGAGACAAAGCACCCCAAAATCTGTGCCCCAATTTCTCCCGAGTACGGCAATGCCTCACATGTGACCAAAAAATACCAGTTGGGTGCATGGCAGGACTCAGAAGGGAAGGAGTGATTTTTGGATTTTGCAGCAAAGATTTTGGTGGAATGAATGGTGGGTGCTATGTTGCATTAGCAAGACTCCCAAAGCACCAATACAGTGGAACCCCCCCACAAGTCACCCCATTTTGCAAAGTACACCCCTCAGGGAATTCATCTAGGGGTATAGTGTACATTTCAAACCCCCAGGGGTTTCACCAATTTTGGTACAACTGGGATGTGAAAATGGAAAATTACATTTTTTTACACAAACATGCAGTTCTGGCTCAAAATTTTTCATTTTCACAAGGAATGAAGGAGACAAAGCACCCCAAAATCTGTGCCCCAATTTCTCCCGAGTACGGCAATGCCTCACATGTGACCAAAAAATACCAGTTGGGTGCATGGCAGGACTTAGAAGGGAAGGAGTGATTTTTGGATTTTGCAGCAAAGATTTTGGTGGAATGAATGGTGGGTGCTATGTTGCATTAGCAAGACTCCCAAAGCACCAATACAGTGGAACCCCCCCACAAGTCACCCCATTTTGCAAAGTACACCCCTCAGGGAATTCATCTAGGGGTATAGTGTACATTTCAAACCCCCAGGGGTTTCACCAATTTTGGTACAACTGGGATGTGAAAATGGAAAATTACATTTTTTTACACAAACATGCAGTTCTGGCTCAAAATTTTTCATTTTCACAAGGAATGAAGGAGACAAAGCACCCCAAAATCTGTGCCCCAATTTCTCCCGAGTACGGCAATGCCTCACATGTGACCAAAAAATACCAGTTGGGTGCATGGCAGGACTTAGAAGGGAAGGAGTGATTTTTGGATTTTGCAGCAAAGATTTTGGTGGAATGAATGGTGGGTGCTATGTTGCATTAGCAAGACTCCCAAAGCACCAATACAGTGGAACCCCCCCACAAGTCACCCCATTTTGCAAAGTACACCCCTCAGGGAATTCATCTAGGGGTATAGTGTACATTTCAAACCCCCAGGGGTTTCACCAATTTTGGTACAACTGGGATGTGAAAATGGAAAATTACATTTTTTTACACAAACATGCAGTTCTGGCTCAAAATTTTTCATTTTCACAAGGAATGAAGGAGACAAAGCACCCCAAAATCTGTGCCCCAATTTCTCCCGAGTACGGCAATGCCTCACATGTGACCAAAAAATACCAGTTGGGTGCATGGCAGGACTTAGAAGGGAAGGAGTGATTTTTGGATTTTGCAGCAAAGATTTTGGTGGAATGAATGGTGGGTGCTATGTTGCATTAGCAAGACTCCCAAAGCACCAATACAGTGGAACCCCCCCACAAGTCACCCCATTTTGCAAAGTACACCCCTCAGGGAATTCATCTAGGGGTATAGTGTACATTTCAAACCCCCAGGGGTTTCACCAATTTTGGTACAACTGGGATGTGAAAATGGAAAATTACATTTTTTTACACAAACATGCAGTTCTGGCTCAAAATTTTTCATTTTCACAAGGAATGAAGGAGACAAAGCACCCCAAAATCTGTGCCCCAATTTCTCCCGAGTACGGCAATGCCTCACATGTGACCAAAAAATACCAGTTGGGTGCATGGCAGGACTCAGAAGGGAAGGAGTGATTTTTGGATTTTGCAGCAAAGATTTTGGTGGAATGAATGGTGGGTGCTATGTTGCATTACCAATACAGTGGAACCCCCCCACAAGTGACCCCATTTTGCAAACTACACCCCTCAGGGAATTCATCTAGGGGTATAGTGTACATTTCAAACCCCCAGGGGTTTCATCAATTTTGGTACAACTGGGCAGTGAAAATGAAAAAAATACATTTTTTTACACAAAAATGTACTTCTGGCTCAAAATTTTTCATTTTCACAAGGAATGAAGGAGACAAAGCACCCCAAAATCTGTGCCCCCATTTCTCCAGAGTACGGCAATGCCTCACATGTGACCAAAAAATACCAGTTGGGTGCATGGCAGGACTCAGAAGGGAAGGAGTGATTTTTGGATTTTGCAGCACAGATTTTGGTGGAATGAATGGTGGGTGCTATGTTGCATTACCAATACAGTGGAACCCCCCCACAAGTGACCCCATTTTGCAAACTACACCCCTCAGGGAATTCATCTAGGGGTATAGTGTACATTTCAAACCCCCAGGGGTTTCATCAATTTTGGTACAACTGGGCAGTGAAAATGAAAAAAATACATTTTTTTACACAAAAATGTACTTCTGGCTCAAAATTTTTCATTTTCACAAGGAATGAAGGAGACAAAGCACCCCAAAATCTGTGCCCCCATTTCTCCAGAGTACGGCAATGCCTCACATGTGACCAAAAAATACCAGTTGGGTGCATGGCAGGACTCAGAAGGGAAGGAGTGATTTTTGGATTTTGCAGCACAGATTTTGGTGGAATGAATGGTGGGTGCTATGTTGCATTACCAATACAGTGGAACCCCCCCACAAGTGACCCCATTTTGCAAACTACACCCCTCAGGGAATTCATCTAGGGGTATAGTGTACATTTCAAACCCCCAGGGGTTTCATCAATTTTGGTACAACTGGGCAGTGAAAATGAAAAAAATACATTTTTTTACACAAAAATGTACTTCTGGCTCAAAATTTTTCATTTTCACAAGGAATGAAGGAGACAAAGCACCCCAAAATCTGTGCCCCCATTTCTCCAGAGTACGGCAATGCCTCACATGTGACCAAAAAATACCAGTTGGGTGCATGGCAGGACTCAGAAGGGAAGGAGTGATTTTTGGTTTTTGCAGCTCAGATTCTGGTGGAATGAATGGTGGGTGCTATGTGGCATTAGCAAGACCCCCGAAGCACGGTGAAATGATGAACCTAATAATCCATAGATGTGTGGTATATTTTGAAACACTCCTTTATACATAGGCCGGGTTTGTCGGGGCAAGTTTCACAGTGGAAAATAGTTTCCTTTCTTATTCCCTTTTTATAGCAAACTTTGCACCTTTTTTGTGTCCTGCCCTTTCTTGCAGTGGAGGGGATTTCGTTGGGAAAATGCTGCCCTGGTACAATACGGGGGCCAGTACTAGAAGTACTGGGGCCCTCTGCCTGCTGATTCCCAAATGTTAGGCTCTTTATGACTTCCTCTTGAAAGTGCATAAATGTCCCCCTCTGGCCGGTAGAACGGAATAGCACGTAAGCGTTATACAGTGCCATCTGGATGATATACACGGCCAGCTTCTTGTACCAGATATTTGTTTTCCGCAGGGCACTGTACGGCTTCAGTACCTGATCTGAAAGATCCACTCCGCCCATGTACTTATTGTAATCTAGGATACAATTTGGTTTTGAGGTGTGGGTACTGGTACCTCGTACAGGGATGGAGGTGGTACTGTCTCCATGAATTGTTGTCAGTATAAGGACATCCCTCTTGTCCTTATATTTGACCAACAACAAATTTTCGGTGCATATTCCCCTGCTTTCACCCCTTCTCATTACTTGGGCAATGTGCGTTTTGGGGAGGCCTCTTTGGTTCTTGCGCACAGTACCGCAAGCTGCTGTACCTCTTGAACCAAGGGCCTTAAACAGGGGGATGCTGGTGTAAAAGTTATCCACATAGAGGTGATAACCCTTATCCAGGAAGGGGTGCATTAAATCCCAGACAATTTTTCCACTAACACCTACGAGGGAGGGGGGGCATTCTGGTGGTTCAATTCTTGAATCCTTCCCTTCATATACCCTAAACTTGTGGGTGTACCCTGTGGTGCTTTCACACAGCTTATACATTTTTATCCCATACCTTGCCCTCTTACTGGGAAGGTACTGGCGGAATTTAACCCTTCCTTTAAAATGTATAAGGGACTCGTCGATACTAATACATTTATCAGGGATGTATAGCTCTGCAAATTTGGCACTGAAATGATCAATGACCGGCCTGACTTTGAATAGCCTGTCAAAGGTGGGATCATCTCTGGGTGGGCACTGTGCATTATCGGTGTAATGTATAAATTTATGGATTGCCTCAAAACGAGCCCGGGGCATGGCCATACGGTGAAATGGGGTGCTGTACAGAACATCTGTACTCCAATATTGCCTAATTTGTGGCTTTTTTACTATGCCCATATGTAACACCAGACCCCAAAACGTCATCCTCTCTACTGCATCTACAGGGGTCCACCTAGCAAATGATGACGTGGGGTTTTGAGCAATAAACTGCTGGGCATATAAATTAGTTTGGTCCACCATTAAATTTATAAAATCATCAGAGAAAAATAATTTAAAAATGTCAATTTCTCTGAGACCTGTTGAATCAAATTGGATTCCTGGGATGGCCAAAAACTCAGGAACCTGGGGCTCAAAATTGTCTGGTGGTGGGGTCCATACGAGATCAATTATTGGGGGGGGGGTCTCAGCTGCTCTACGGGGGCGTCTTTGAGGGGGTCCCTCATCATCAGAGGAGGAAGAGGAGCTTAAGACAAATCCTTCAAATTCCCCGCTTGCCTCACTGGCTGTGTCAGAGTCAGAGGCAAGCATGGCATATGCCTCCTCCACCGAATACATTCTCCTGGATGACTGGGACGACATTTGGGATGACATTTGGGATGCCATTTATATTTTTGTGTTACTGGTAGTGAAATGTTTCAACACGTGTATAGTGTAGGGGGGGGTACAAACTTTATTTCAACCCGGGGGGTATGTAGTGTGTAGTGTGTATGTATGTAGTGCAGAAAAAAAAAAATACAAAAATAAAAAAATTGAAGGGTTCAAAAAAAAAAAAAAAAAATGGAAGGGGTTAAAAAAAAAAAAATGGAAGGGGTTAAAAAAAAAAAATGGAAGGGGTTCAAAAAAAAAATAATGGAAGGGGTTAAAAAAAAAAAAGGTCCTGCGCCAAAAATTGAGCACAGATGTTGGTCAGTAACGTCCGTCACTGAACAGCGCTCAAAGGCAACAGGAATTTGATCAAAAAAAAAAAAATAGATCAACCCTGTGCCGAAAAAGCTGATCAGTGATGTACGTCACTGATCAGCGCACAGTGGCCACAGGACACACACAAAATCACAGTGTGTGTAAAAAAAAAAATGTAAAAAAGACCCCACAGCACTCACAAAAAATAAAAAAAGGTGATCAGTGATGCGACACTGATTACCAGTGAGGGGCAGCAGGTGCACAACCTTTGGTGGTACTGACAGGTATATATATAAAAAAAAACCTCTGCACCCCTAAAAAGTTGCTGATCACCTCAGATATAGTGATCAGCACAAAAGGCGGGGGCAGCAGACACAAAATTTAGCACTCTCTATCACTCTCTGTCACTATCTCTCTCTATCTCTCTATCTCTCACTATCTATCACTCTATGACACTGCAGCAGCAGCACTGACAGGTATATCTATATATAAAAAAAAACCTGCGCCCCCAAAAAGTTGCTGATCAGTTAATTTATACTGATCAGCACAAAAGGGGGGGCAGCAGTCAGTTATATAAAAAATATATAGCACAATCTGTCACTATCTCTCTATCTCTCTCTCTCTATCTCTCTCTATCTCTATCTATCTATAGCTCTATCACACTGCAGCAGCACAAAATATAGCACTAGGCCTCTCTATCTCTCTCTATCTCTCTCTATCTCTTTCAGTTATATAAAAAATATATAGCACAATCTGTCACTATCTCTCTCTCTATCTCTCTCTCTATCTCTCTATCTATAGCTCTATCACACTGCAGCAGCACAAAATATAGCACTAGGCCTCTCTATCTCTCTCTATCTCTCTCTATCTCTCTCTCTCTAACTCTCTCTCTATCTAATAAATCGCAGCAGCACAAGATGTCACAGGATGTCACAAGATGTCACAAGCATAAGCAATATCAATGATCAGGTAAGTATTTTGGATGGGTTCTGGTCAGTATAGGCGGCAGCTGGGCACGGTGACCGCACTGCACGCTATTCCAGACCGGAATGGCGTCTGCAGTGCAGTCACCGTTAGTTTAAACCCCCCTCCATGGCTGTGATTGGTCCGTCGGTCCGACGAACCAATCACGGCCTTTGGGGGCGGGAGGGGTGAGGTGGGGTGACACCAGTGTCACCCTTACACCCCGCGGTGATTGGTGCTGTACTTTACAGCACCAATCACCTCCGATCCTGTGTCACCGGCGAACGTTATTCGCCGGTGACACAGAAAACGCTGTGAATGGCTGTTCACAATGAACAGCCAATCACAGCGATCGCCGACGGGGGGGCGGCATCGCCGCCCCCCCTGGGCATGCACGGACATGTCTGCTGTCAGGGACAGCAGACATCGTCCCTCTGTCACTGCGTCTCTAGACGCAGTGACAGTTTTAAGCCATGACGTATATATACGTCAACGGTCGGGAAGTACTTCCCGGCCATGACGTATATATACGTCAAATGTCGTGAAGGGGTTAAGTGGGAGATTGCTGGTTCTTGCAACTACAGAGGACCTAGAATGAGAACTAGCTGTAGATAAGAAATATGCCACATATTTAGGTTTACTGAGAATCACTAAAAGTTTAGCTAGTAATAAATAAAATGTAATAGAGCACTGTTTTTACATTTAATTAACTGTTCATGTAAAGAAGGTCAAAACATTTAAGCATAGTATATGGATCAAAGTAAAGGTTTCTTGAAGAATATACTGTAGGTATAGTATGTATGTATTATATATCGTATTAAACCACTAGGGGGCTCTCAAGCATCATATAAGAATATATTTAGAAGATTATTTTGCAGGGTAGATTATAAAAGGAGAACATTAGTTCTGTACACTACGGGGCTGTGGCAGAGTTGAATGTATGCCCGTTACTATAGCATAACTTGAGTGCATATGCATGTAATGGACGCACACAGTCATGTGCGAGTGTAATTTGATTAGAACTATACCTACGACCAAAGAGGTGGGACTGGTAGTAACATAGGCATAGTTTAGTGCAGGGCTGGGCAACACCGGCCCTCCAGATGTTAATGAACTACACATCCCAGGATGCTTTGCATTAGTTTTGCTATGTGGCCATGCTGAAACGGATGCAAGGCATGCTGGGATGTGTAGTTCATCAACATCTGGAGGGCCGGTGTTGCCCAGCCCTGGTTTAGTGAGAGATATACAAACCCAGACACAAATAAGAATGGGTATGGGTCTTTTTCTAGTGTCGATCTTTAGTGGTCTGCCTAATGCATGTCGACCTTTGTACTCTCGACCTAGTGACTGTATCCCGTAAAAACATGCCTATTGGGCTGGGCACATGCCTTGGGCAATCAAAGGGCCACCATCTGGTATTACCCCACACAGACCACCAGATTGTCTAAACTCTGGAAACATGAAGACATGTGTGAGCGGCGCTGGGACCGGGCATCACATCCCACAGCTGATGGAGAAGATACTGCATCTTTTCAATCTACGTGTCAGCCATGAGCCATCCAAGAGCGTCTGCTGTGAGCAAATTGCGGTCGGTACAACATTACTCTGTCCATTCACTTCAGCTTTGATTAACTTGTTTAAAGTTATTATACTGACAAAGGGTCAACACAGAAGAGCTTATTAAATAGGCATTGGAAGACAGAAGAAAACTTGGTCAAGTTGGAAGACTCCAGAAAGCCTAAACTTACACTGGCCTCTGTGCTGTTCAGGTGAAATCCAAGAGTGAGGTAACAGGTGGAATCAAACCAGCCCTGAGAGGCAAGTCATGGTCCAGCCCTATGCAAGCTGAGATGTGATACATCTGTGAGGAAGGGCAGCGCAGAGAATACTCCTCTGTGCTTACCAAGATCAGCAGAACGGGTAAGATTCCCATGGGACACCCTTTCCTTATTACCACCCAAGACCATCAGTGTGTCAGGCAGGTGGCACATAGTTTGGCGGTAGGACTGTAGAAATGGTAGGTAGAGGGGCACCATCTAAAATCTTGCACCAAATTGATCAGGATCAGTGCATCTCTTTTGCACTAATTAAAAAGTCAGATTCAAATGCTTACAAATCAATAAACCAAATGTACAGTGCTCGAAAATATACTTGGTTTCTGTGCCTGTTCCCTTTGAGCATGTGTTTCCATGCAATCATTCCGCATCAAGCTACTAAAATCAGTAGACCAGGTAAAAAAAATGACACAGAACATGCAGGTTATTCGGGCAAATTAAAAAGTGCTTATACTGTGACTTACACCATTGCATTCAAATAATAAATGCAGAATACTTGCCCTATATTAATAACTATCTTTTAATTACACCAATGAGGTGTTTTTAAAAATCTAGTAAATCAAGAGCACAAAGTGAGGCAAATTAGGATATTGGTGATGCAATAAATATTGTTAGTAAAGGTGAGGGACCTGTACTATCCAATTCCACTAGCACCTAATCTAAGAATACTGTAGCTCTAAGTACAATATTACAAAGACTGCATGTGTTCAAACAGCATGCTGGGAGCTCAGTTCTGGACACACACACACACACACACACACACTATAGCTTGCTCTGTGTGTGTATAGATCTTTAGGCATACATACTTTATTACTGTACATCACTTGATGCTGACATTACTTTACTTCTGTGCCCCTCTTCAAACACATTTAATACAACGGTCAGAATTTTATGCTCTGGACTTCCTTGCCAGTGGCAGTTGCAGAGGTGGGGCTGTAGCACAGTACAAAATTCAAATAGGGGAGCCAAACCAACTACCATCCCAAACACTACAGTCCAGGACTCTTTGGAAGAAGATGTGGCCCTTTATTTGAATGTGCTGCTGCCACGACATCTGCAACTGCCACTGGCAAGAAAGTCCAGGAATAGAGCATTTTGCCCCTCCAGGAATGGATCATGTTGGAAGGTATGCAATTTAAATGCCATAGTGGGAATACTAAAAACACATCCAATTATACATGTATAGCAAGTTTGATATGGTTTATATTATACTATGAAACATATATGCAATTCTAGGTGCATTGTATGACTTGGTAAACTTGACTGGTGCACGGGGAAAAAAAGGTGAATATTTCAAACCCCTGTGATAAATTCATTCCCATATGCTATATAAATATATGTAAAATATGCTTTAAAAAAAATACATCTTCATACCTCACGACTTCTGTATTTGCCAATTAACAATGTATAATGGTTGCAACTGGATATTAGAAATAGAGCCAAGTGGAAGTGATTGATAAACAACATTCTTTGAGTTAAATAGAAAAGATGGCTGTATGTCAGCACAGCAAAAATAAGTATTAGAAGTCACCCTGGATAGCCATGACCTGTATGAAATCACTTATCCTGCACAGTATGTGTAATCATACCAGCACTAAACTAACATAGCTGCCGGAACGGCTACTTCCACGCAATCGTCAGTGTACACAATTTCTGCTTTGTGACTAACACAATGATATTACAAGCAGTACACTGGTGTCACCTCTTTTGCTTTCACGCCTCACTGTCTGGCTGATGTGTTCATATACTCGCTACACTGAACAATGCGTTGGGAGATGTGAGATCACAGATATCTGTTATTTGTTATTTATAAAGGTAGTCATAGGGTTCCAGTTGTCAGCAACAATTATTATAAGCAGGCAGTGATACTAATGAACATGCCATTGATGGTAACATAAATTACCTTTCTGGCGCAAACTAGCAACAGTCCTCTCCGTCGCAGCTTCCTCTTCTGTTGCTGACAGCCTACCATTGGCAGCAGTCTGCATGCTCACCATGCAGGGACTATTAAAAGCCTGTAAGGCCTCACTGAAGCCAAATAAGCTTAATTGCCAGCAATGGGGAACATAATGCCAAGGCCATCTATAAAGTGACAAACAGCAGTAAGCGAAGCTTACTGTAGTTTGTTTAATAGTAAACGGTGGACATAATTCAGTGTGCTAAAGGGGTTATCACTCATTGTTAAATAGGGTCCTTATTTCCATAGTCACTGTCACAGAAGTGCCAACTCTAAGAGTTATGGGGTATCAAGCATAAATATGTGGTCAGAGACCAAATACTTTGCAAAGTACCGAAGTTCAGTACTCTGCCCATGTGCAGTACAGGCGTGCCATGTCGGTAGCAGACTAACTGTAGACTGATAGCCATTCTACTGCCATTTCATGATTTTGGGCAGGGCAGAATGGTCAGTTTCCCAAAACGGGCGCATCGTCTCAGTTTTGAGGGAGTAACAAAGCCAGGATCTCTGTCAGAAGAAAGATATTTCCTGGCCTCTTCATTGCAACTGCGGCGGCTGACTTCTGTCGGCCCATGGCGTTGCAAATTATTTGATGATGCAGCGCGGATCACTAAAGCAAGCAGGAGAGGTCTACTTATAGAAGATGCCTCCTGCTGCATTACAGTACTAGTCTATTGCTGCTGCTTCCATGCCTCTATGACCACTTCTGAATCAGCCCCAAGATGCGGTGTTATGCGCTAGCCTCAGCTGCACATAATTCTATGGTTGCTGAATCTATATCTACCCCCAGTTAGCTCTGGAAGTAACTGCTCCTTTGTGAAGTTTGTAGCCTTTGTCCACAACTCCTTCTCTGTCCCTAGGCAAAACCAAAACTTCAAGAATAGCTGAATGGTAATATGGGTTGTCTAGCCCGGAAAATCCCATTAAACGCTACCGTAGATTAGCAGCTGACTCACAGTTTTTAAAAATTCCCAACATGGTTCACTGCTGTCAATAATTATGATCTCAGCCAGATAGAGTGCATTTTGAAATCAACTTGTGAAGTTCCAAAAATGTGTGGGGTTAGGCCAGTGGTTTTTAGGGTCAAAGAGCCATTCTAGTCACACCATGCCATGGCTGTCTTGTGTGACTTTTCCTAGAAAACACTAACAAGGTGGTCCATGTGCAGATACAACCACACACAGAATTCATGCATGCAGCATTTTAATCAGCAAGGTCTGCTTGTGTGTGTTATCACACATTGGTATGAATAAGATGTCTTTTTTACATAAAATCATGCCAACTTTAGCATAGTTGAATGGAAACTGCTGGCTCACTCAAGCTACGCATGGCGTATTGAGGCTACATGTATGAGGACACATCTGTATGTGGCCAGTGAAAAGAAGGACAGTCATGCATCCCAAATACATTTTTAAAGCAAATATCTGAAGTTTATCTGGCAAAGGCAGATTGGGCATTCATATACATGTAATGGTGGCTCTGCAGGCAACTGTTTATCCCTGGTTCACGATTATAAACATAGGTTGAACTAGATGGACGCAAGTCTTTATTCAGCCTCACCTACTATGTATCTAGCTGCACAAGTAATAACACAGCAGAAGTTCCAGTTTAAATCTACATATCTTGACAAATAATTTTAATGTAGTTCGTTCGATCCAATCCAGGTCTATTCAGAATGATTTCCCAGTATATACCACAAAGGATACAGCTTTGTCTGATCTCAAATAATGTAATATAAATTGCATTTTAAGAGACTTGACATTACAGTTCACTTTCACGCTCAACATGTGTGATTCACAGCTTTGAGATTAGCTAAGTGAAGAGAATAGATGTTCTGCATAACAAATGACTTCAAAGCTGTGAGAAGCACCTTCTGTATGTGGCTCAGCACTTTCCTGGGAAGAAATATTGGATGAAAGAGACAGGAATGTTTACAGATAAAAAGATTCAGACATGTCTCACAGCTCTCTTTATATAGAGAATGATCTTAACTACAAAGGGCAAATCGGTACATTTAACATTTCTGCAGCTAAAGTGATGCCAGTGTTGGTGAAAATCCAAATCATTTTACTTTTAAACTGGAACACAAACATCAGAGAAAATTTCAGAATAGGATTATAATTTTTTAAATTCGATGTCTGGTATCCAAGCCAAATAATCTGTACATTACCGAATGCCATAGTGCAGTGGTTCCCAAACATTCTTTAATCAAAATGTCCTAAAATATCAGTTTTTCACATGGCACCCCTAAACCAAAAGTTTTACTAATAAAAAAATATAAAGCAAAATAAAGTTGAATTTTAAAAAATAAATAAATTCAGATTTTTTTTTTCATGTAAGTGCTATAAATTGTGCTTACCTGTGACCCTTAGGTTCAGTTTGGCCACATATTTTATGATTGGAAGCCAGAACTGGGTTTGCCTACCAATTTGACCTTAATAATTTGACTTGGTCCAGGACCACCAACACAAAGAACCCTTGCAAGTGTTCCTCTGCAGACCAGGGTTCTACAGTACACAGTTTTCGAACCATGCCATAGGGCAGGGCTGGGCAACACCGGCCCTCCAGATGTTGATGAACTACACATCCAAGCATGCCTTGCATCAGTTTCAGCATGGCCACATAGCAAAACTAATGCAAAGCATCCTGGGATGTGTAGTTCATTAACATCTGGAGGGCCGGTGTTGCCCAGCCCTGCCATAGGGTGTGAACTTGGGTCCTCAATGGCATGGACTTGGAAGGAAAGCTCCAAAGCAGAAATGTGCAATGTGAGTGTTTTTGACACCAGGTATGGTTCCCAAACATCTTTAGAGAGTCCCACTAATTGTCAGATATGCAATATACAGATGTCTCCTTATACATCGTGCCTCAGTATGCCATGCTCAGGGAGATAGTTGGCAGGAGTGAGCTGGTAGTTAATTGGCACCTCTGCAAACATTGGGTATCTTTTTTGCCTAATCAGTATGCACATAGGACCCATTAGCTTCTTCTAATTAAAGTGAAATGTGGCATGCCTATATTCTACGTGCAACTGTGGTTGTATCTGTAAATGCTACCTTACATCAAATGGATTTAGGTGTGAGTCCCAAACCCAAATTATAACTTATTTCTAAACGAAGGAGCGTGATATATTACCCCATTTTATAATCTGGTCTTATTGTTCTGTAATTGTATTACAATAATATGTATTGTTATGTCATTTGATTTTCTATTTGATAGACAATGATTATGTTCTAGAATTAGTATTTTCTTTCAGCTCTATAACAAAATCATGGGACGCAGTCAATTTACTAAGTCTAAATACCAACGGATAAAATACCAACAACCATTGGCAGTCAAAATTAAGGCAGGTTAATAATGCAGACATTCATTATGCTGACATTGTCAAAATTCCAACATTTAAAATGTCGACATTTCAAAACGTCAACATGGGGTTGTCATGTTTTTTTTCATTGAAGTTAGATCCAAGTGGGCATTATAGAACTGCTCACTGCAATATATTATAAAACGATCTGGAGGACAGTCTAAGTTTACATATTATAAAACTATAATGTGGCACAATATGATGTGGGGGCACTATGGTTTACTGTGTGGTATGAGTACTGGTAGCCCTACAATGTGACATAATGTGAACAAGGGCACTACTATGATTCAGAAAATTAACTAGGGTATTATCTTGGGGCACAAAATTAGGAGGTGTTGCAGAAAGGGGTCTAATAAAACCATTGGCACAGGGACCCCTTCAAAATATTGCTTTTGTGGGGTCCACAAAGTTCTGACTACATCTGTAATCTAAATGATCTAAATAACAGAACATTAGCCCTTTGAGAGATGTTGATGTTGGCAGGGGATAGCGCTTCCCCTGATCTAGGACACCCGCTGAGCGGGTGTCTAGCATGCAGCGATGTGGGGCAGGAGGCATAGCGCAGCTACGATATTTCATAGTGCGCGCCTGCCTCCCGCCTAATTTATGAACGGTCTGCATCGCTTACCGTTCCGCCGCCTGCAGCTATGGACTTGGTCAGCTGCAAATGGCGATGCCCTATGCCCACAGCAGGGACAGCGCTGTCCCTGCTGCTGGCTCTGAGCTGCTCTGGGGATCTCGCGAGAGTAGCGAGATCCCGCGCATGCGCATTGCGCTGGCCGGGGGAAAAGAGACAGCGCATCAGTATTAACTGAGTATTAACTGATGCGCTGTCTCCAGGAGGGTCATCGCCGGAGGGGTGAGTTAGTGCTCCCGGCAAGATATTGATATATCTTGTTGGTGGCCCCTCCTTCTTCGCCTCGCTAATGAGACGAAGCAGGAACTGGTATAGCGGTGCGTTCATAATAAATCTACCCCTACATTTCCAATATAAGAAGGTAAACAATACAGTATATTATGATAAATAAAAACGTCTGCTTGGCAATGTTCACACCAATATTGACAAACTCACTTGGCACTGGAAGGGTTATACAAAGCAAGCAGGATTTGTTTTTGTGCTGCATAGACCTTACTCACCATTATATCCTGGAACAGGCTTTCCTGCTTGTCCTGCTGGTGGTCTCAGGGAATTTCCAAGCCCTATACATGTAGCTGTAATAGGAGATCCCGTTTCTAGGCACAAAAGAAAAGGGATTTCATTATAAAACAAATACCGTCTGATCTACAATGTGATTCTAGAAACACTTTCATACTTTATAAGAAAGTGCATCTAAATCTATAATAAGGGACTGCCATTCTGCACCTAACTTTACATGCCAGGAAGTGTCTCACCTCAATTCCCTACTCATTATACTTGTGCACAGTTTATGGATCACATTTCTAGCTTGGCTCCTAAATCTGTGCATGCTAGCTAAATTTTGGAATGCATTTAGGACTGACCTCCAAAAAATGACAGGCCAAATTAGTGCATCAGATGTATCTGATCTGTTCCAAGAGTCAGTGTCTATAATTTAAACTGGATTCTAAATGCCTTGCCGATTGACATAACTGGATCCCTTCACCACACAGAAAAATGTGTTACTTAAAGATAAGGCAAAGAATCTTGAGAACCTGAGACCGAGGGGGTATTCAATTCCGGGTCACGACTGTCGGGAATGTCATGAATAGGCATCCACCGATATTTTCCTCGTCGAAAATAGCGGTGGGGATTGAATACCTGAGTCAGTTAACGCTACAGGTCTTGAAGGCTATTTTGTAAAGTTCTTTAAATCTCTGGTTCCACTTCTTTATCTATAGAAAATGGACTGTGTGGGGTGTCCGCCCCAAACTTGCAGACTTTGACCCTCTTATGGGTAATATTTTAAAATTTAACTCCTTCATTACAAAACGACAGTGTTGTTTCAGCATGGAGGAATGCACATGTCTTTTGTGAAGGCATTAGTATTGAAGTATTCCAAGATTTCGCCTGTCAACTGCTAGATGTCATGATCTTTGGGATGCTACCAGGAGTATCAGAGGAAATTTTCCGTTTTGCATGTCAGTGGTCGCCAGGTCAGGCTTCGGTCCTTGATTCCAGAGAAGGTAGATATCTGCTCCAGAAACTTGAACTGGTTCCATGCCACCCATATTTTCGCAGATGAAGGTTTTTGGCGTATCCTCATTATCTGATTGCTTCACATGGTTTATTTCTAATCACTGATAGTTTAACAAATTACGGTTTTTTTAAGTCATATTTATCTTTTCTAGCAACTTTGTTTTGTTGTCAGACATTTCTATGACTTGACTTCCTTCATTTTCTTAGGGTCGTTTTGGCTTTCCCCTTGTTTGGAATTTTCTAAACAGTTCCTGGCTATTCAACAAAGAGCAATTTATATCTTAGGCCAGAGTATTATCATTGCAACTGATGTTAGGAGTACAGATGTTGTGCATATGGAGATTGACTATTCTACTCAACAGGACCTAATCTATTAGCAATACTGGTCTGTTACAAACAACCAATCTGTGGCCACAGTTTGATGTTGATGATAATGGTTATAATTATGATTAATATGTATTAATTTATTGTATTTATTGGCTGTTGCAATCTCTGTAATTACCATGATGGGGAGGCAGCAGTATAGTTGACATTTTTGAAGTTTTGCTCTAGATAAGTTGGTGTAACTGACTCAGCACTATATTGTATTGTGTGTTTTAGATGGCCCTGGCTTGTTCTGCGTTATGGAGGGGTTTGAAAAACTGACCTGTACTTTAACATTCTTTATTATACAGATGTTTTCACATATATTTATTCTATATGTAATACAAGTGGCATAATACATTGGGGAGTATTCAATGCAATTTTTCTCCATGTGCAGCGAATCCGGTTTAGGATTCGCTGTACATTCGCAGGGTTCCGGAGGGATGCAGCATTCGCTGCCAGCCCTCCCTGTCACCCGAAGGGGCTTGCTGCCCCATACGGCGAATTTTAACCCCTACAGCAAATGCTGCAGGGACCCGGGGGACTGCGGCAGGCAGGTAGATGTAAGCTTCCCCACCTGCTCCAGAATTTGTGGGGGAGAAGGAGGGCTCCCGGGGACACAGGCAGCAGAAGCTGCGCCCCCCCCCCCTGGAGAACTGTCAGGGGACAGGGGTAGGGAGCCGCTTCACTGGTCCCGCTCGTATTTAGCCAGGACCAGTGTGAAGTGAATATATGAATATTTAATGAGCGGCTCCCAGCTGGCGAATGTGTAAAAAAAAAAAAAAATAATGATTTAATATATATTAATGTGCTTCTAGCACATGAATAGAAATAGCATGCCCATTCACAGAAAAAAATTCAGATTTTTTTACACCAGAAAAAAAAAAAAAAAAAAAAAAAAAAAAAAAAAAAAAAAATATTATATATATATATATATATATATATATATATATATATATATATATATATATATATATATATATATATATATATATATATATATATATATATTTTTTTTTTTTTTTAAAGATCACTTTCCAGTTCACCTAAAAAAGATGTCGAATGCAAAACGGTGAATCATGGCGAAAATCAGGGAAAAAGCAGTTCTCCATCCTAGCATTGAATGCACTCTCGGTGATTCCCAGTGAAAACCCCATTGAAATACACCAGCAAATTGCAGCGAGCATGAAACAGAGAACCGGCCGGCATTCACTGTTCTCTTTTGGCGAATAGTGAACATTGAATAGGGTGAATCAGATTTTCAGTGAAAAAGATTCACTGCAAGGAGTGAAAACAGCTCAATTCGCCAAAAAAAAACGGTGAAAATCAGGAGCATTGAATACTGGCCATTATGTGTGAGCTCCAAACGGTTAATTATAATTTTTATCAGAAGAAGCTGCTTGCGTGTACTAAACGGCTATTTAACAGAAAAAAGTAGCAAAAGAAAAAAAAAAAAAAGACGCCTGGCACTACAAAGACACTCCATGGCATGACTAGGGCTGATTAACGTGAAAGAAGGAGAGATGTACGTGGACACATCTGTAGCTTTGTATAGTTTTAATTTATCATGGGTGATTAGGCCTTCCGCTTGCCTCACTCCACGTCAGTTGGCAGGAAAGGCAGAAAGTATTTGAGGAGCAAAGAGGGAGGGAGGAAGAGTAGTGTAAAGTGATACAAGAGATGATGTAAATGGAAATAGGAATGGGTAAGGCATTTCGTGTATCTTCAGAGGGAGCCGGTGCTATGGGGCCCGAACTGATTCAGGGCCCACTGCTGCCCCTGCATCCAGTCAATATTTGCCCCTAAAAGCCCGCTACTCCCCCAGGTGAGTGCATCCATTGCCACAGCAGTCCTGCATGCTGCAGCCATGGAGGATGTAGCCAGTGTGTCCCCCCCAACCCACTGAGGCAAAGTTCTTCCCAGCAGTCCCCAGCCTGGCCACCAGATCCTATCACTGCCACGATAAGTGGGGATTTAAGGGGTTTTTCCTCAAAGGGGGTATTCAACTTTCAATGATATTTAGCTATACAACATTTTAAATTTTCCTATTCATCTTTTAACAGTTGCGAAACTAGCAACCCCAGCCCATTGCCACAAATTGAACTACCTGCAAAGATTTTAAATATCTTCATTGTTCAACTGGTAGATAATAATAATAATAACCCGCTTTTCCGTACAGTGGAGATGCTTTGCAAACCAGCATGCCTGCAGCCTGATGTAACCCTCTCGCAGTCAAGATGCAATAAGTTTGCCAAATTCTTTGCAGATAAAGTATCTGTCATCCGGGCTGGAATCCCCACAGTGACACCAAAGGAGTTCCAACAGACCAAGCCTGCCAGTTTAAGACACTTGCCTTCATGGGACATCTTTGACCAAGTGGATGTACAATACATTGCTGGAATTTCCAGACCGTTGCGTCCCTCCTCCTGTGATCTGGACCCTGCCCCATCCAAGCTTCTTTTAGGGTGTATGGAAATAATCGGCCCTGCATTTGCAAAAATAGTTCAATGCTCTTTGCAGACAGGCGTTTTTCCCGAACCACTAAAGGAAGCAATAGTCAGACCACTTCTTAAAAAATCTAATTTAGACCCTGACTGCATGACCAACTACAGGCCAGTATCAAATCTTCCTTTTCTAGGAAAGGTTATTGAGAAAGTGGTTGCAACTCAACTAGAGACCCACCTGTTAACCCATGACATTTATGATCCATTCCAGTCAGGATTCAGGAGAAGACATAGCACAGAAACAGCTCTGGTATGTGTGCTCAATGATCTTCTAAATGCAAGGGATAGAGGAGACTGTTCAATCCTAATCCTTCTGGACCTCTCTGCAGCATTTGACACCATTGACCATGGGATTCTAATTGAGCGCCTGAAGAATTTCTGTGGCCTGGGTGGCACAGTCCTTAGCTGGTTCAAATCATTTCTCGCTGGCAGGTCACAGAGAGTGGCATCGGGAGTATACTCTTCACCACCAGTGCCGTTGTCTTGTGGTGTCCCACAGGGCTCTATACTATCTCCCATGCTTTTTGCAGTATACATGCTTCCACTTGGTGACATAATCAGACGTCACGGCCTGGTCTACCACTGCTATGCAGATGATACCCAACTGTACCTGTCCTTTGCTCCAGGCACCGATAACACAATAACAACCTTAAATGGCTGCCTAGCTGAGCTCCAGGAGTGGATGAGTGCCAGTTGGCTGAGACTGAACCCAGATAAAACAGAAGTCCTGATGATAAATCACAGGACAAGACAGCAGCATAGCCAACTGACAGGTCTTAAGCTGGGGGGCACAGCACTAAAAAACTCTGATCATGTGCGGAATCTTGGTGTTGTCCTGGATAATGGCCTGACACTTAAACATCAGGTGTCAGCCACAATCAAATCCTCATTCTTTCATCTGAGAAACATAGCCAGAATCAAGCATTTAATTCCCTCAGAAGACCTTCCTAAAGTCATACATGCATTTATATCATCACGACTAGACTACTGCAATGCTCTCTACCTGGGTCTTCCAGCAAAAGAATTGCACCGCTTGCAGCTGGTACAAAATGCAGCCGCCAGACTATTAACTAACCAGCCCCGCTCCTGCCACATAACTCCCATTCTCTACACCCTTCACTGGCTACCTGTAAAATGGCGAATCGTTTTCAAGATTGGCTTACTCACTTTCAAGGCCCTACATGACCAGGGCCCAAGGTACCTGCAACAGCTGCTGATCCCTTACTGTCCTACTCGATTACTACGATCCACTGAAGAAGGACTACTAACAGTACCCAGAATCTCCCTGAATTCATCTGGGGGTCGAGCTTTCAACTTTGCTGCTCCAACTCTGTGGAACTCTCTTCCTCGCACAGTGCGAGAAGCGCCCACTATAGAATCCTTTAAAAATAGACTAAAGACATACTTATTTACTCAAGCATTTCACTGACATCTACTGTTAAGTTTGTTTTGTATTTCGAGCTGTAAAGACGATGTGTGAAGCGCTTTGAGTCCTATTGGGAGAAAAGTGCTATATAAATATCATTATTATTATTATTATTATAATAACCCAATAATGGTTAATCTAGATTATTCATAAGATTGTAAAATTAATTACCTGTTTGCCACCAGTGATCTAGCACTGGAACTTTGAAGGTGTTTTTGGACCATTCCAGCGTTTCCAAATCACAGCGTTCTCCAGCAACAAACAGAGTGCGGAACCTAATAAAAAGTCAGCCGATTAAAATCCAGGACTAAACAAGCCAGCATATACTGAGTGGGACCCATTGGCCATCAGGCTTCCCTTGGCAGGAGAGTGCTGTCTTTCCCAAAAAAGTCCATTTACTTTACCATATTGGCTTCCAACCTTCTGGGACTTTAAGGAAAGCCCTATAGGAACAGACACTATATAGGAGTTCCTTATGGAGATTGGGTGACTATATCCATGTTTCTGATTGTTTTAAGTACTTTACCAGCTATTGTATTTTACTGTTTCAAATACTTTTTATTGATTTTTAACTAAATAAAGTGTTACCCCTATATATATCACACCTGTTGCATGGTTTAGTTAGAGTGCAGTTTAACCACCCTTTCTCTTTGAATTGCAAAGCACCCTGCGATTGTGAGACAAATGCAGTTTTTATATATTTGTAAACCATATAAAATCCTATAGAAGAGAAAAATAAAAAGCGTGTACTTGGAAATATGTTAATACAACGATCCTTCTGTAATTAAAAATATTATTTATATGTATTCTTTATTATCAGTTCTATATAGCACACATTCTGCAGCGCTTTACAGAGAATATGTGTAATAATTCACACCAGTCCCTACTACAGTGGAACTTATAATCACACACCTACGCCAATGCCCACACCCACACTGTATTTGCAAATAAAAAGTTAAATGTTAACAGAATTACCAACTAGAATGAGACCAGTTAAGAGGATAAAAGCCGCCTTTGGCGCACTACACCCAGATGATTAAACTCATGGATAAGCATATTGACTATGTTCCCTCACCATACCCTAAACAACCCACTTCCTAACTGTGTACCTGAGCTATATGTAATTCCCTTCCAGTGTGACTAAAAATAAGATACTGTAAGGTGTTGTCATATTCTTGCTATCAAGTAAAGCCACTCTAGTAAACCAATATATCTAGATGACATGAAAACCAGATTCCCTTTCTATAAAATCAGTGGTCTTTTGAATAAGATTTTTCTATTCTCCCTGCCAGACCCCACTCTGACGGGGACCTGTGAGCATTTCACACGCTGGCATGTCCCAGTCACTCGGCGGCGGGGAGCGGAATCCCTGCCCATCTCTGCTTCAGGGAGACGGGCAGGGTTAGGTGGGAGTGCGGGCAGCTACGGGGAGGACGGGAGACCAGTGGGCTCCATCAGAATGGGGCGCGCGAGCCCCCTTCTGGCAGATGGTGAAGATCAGTGATTTAAAGCTGCTCCATCTATACACTTGCGATTTGGGCCATTTTCAACAAATTTCTCATCCTGATCCGCCGGAATCAGGTGAAATCGGGCTTAACTAAATATGTAAGATAAGTGTCAAAACAGAACTGTAGTTCAGTTTTACTTGTTTAAGTTGTTATTTATGAATACCTGATGCGGAGGGAGCGCTGTTCAAGTTAGTTTAGCATATCCTGCATGAGGTCCTTATCTACTGTACATGCTCAGAAAATGCATGCAAACCTCTGGTTATACAACGTTCTAGTCCATGATTCCAACACATAAGTCTGCCAATTTTGTGAGTGTTAAAACATTTGCAGTATTAGTGATCACAAATTGCATCAAACCAACGTGCCAGACTTTCCTGTGCATGGTCTCTAACAACCTGTAATAAAAGCTTTTCCATTAGGTGTAGGTTTATTGAGGTCTTAAGGCAAAAATTACTAAACAGTTCACCGTTGGGCACTTGAAGAGGTGCCACGGGTTGGTGGTCTGTGACCAAATCAAATGATTCCTTGCTCATGGGATCAGCAAAACTAGAGATGGTGGCTGCCTATCATAATGTGGACAAACAGCATTGCCACCCTGTGTCTAGCTCATTATAAATATAGATATAGCGATCGTAATTGACATTAAGGGGTTGAGTCCTCTCCAGTGAGGAAAATTATAAGGCTTTGTGCTGGTCACAGCTGTAGTGTTTGATAGAGTCGGTGATGCAGCAGGAGTAATGGAGACAAACGATTTGAGGTTAAAGCTTGCAGGTTTTATGCATTTCTTACTCATAAATATTACAAACCAACTTAGAAGTATACAATGAAAGAGCTTAGTCCTGAAGTTTAAGGCTGTTACTATTTCTCTGAGAATAAAAAATAACAACAGCAAGCAGTAATAGGAAATAGAGCAACAATTCCTTTGAACTGCAATAGAATAACTTGAATTGGTCTTAAATCATGATAGCTTGAATTTAGAGCATAGTCTCTGAGATACTTGGCTTTGGAAGAATAAAGAGAACTTGGACTTCAAAGAAATAATGTCAGTCTCTATAATGCTTTGACAAAGATACTAGGAACTTTAAGAAAATCAACGTCTCTGTGATACCTTGACTTGAAGAAACAATGATACCGTGACATTAAGTTAAACTATGATGTCTCTGTAATACTTTAACTTTGGAAGAACGCGATGATACTGGGACTTAGCTGAATCCAGATGACTTGAAAAAGACGCAAGGAGGGAAAGGAGCCAAAAAGGACAGAGATAGCACTGGATCGTGCACTTGTGCAGATGGGTTTAACACCAACAGGAGAGATGATATCATCAGTAGGTGTAGCAAGAAAGGTCTTCAGGTGAAAGCTGTGGCAGGCTGAGCAGAGTAACCAGCATAGACCTAAGGGAATCTGCAGGCTCCAGGTAGTACACAGATGGAAAGACACTTTGGACTGACTTTCTGGTCAGAGAGGCCAGACTAAATACACAGCACTCAATTCCCATAGGCTGAGAGTCAAGAAGCACAGGAAAGGAGTGTAGACTGGTCAATGGAACATTTACCCATATCCAGGGGAGGATTGGATTAGAAAACCAGCCCAGGAAATTGTTGGAAGCAACCCTAATAGGGGGTGGGGTCTGCTGAGAGGCAGGGTCTGCAACCAGGGAAGGATGCTCTCTTCCCAAAAGCAGGTTGGGAAAGAGGAAAAAGTTTTGTGGAGCATTTTTTATAATTTTTTCAGGTACTGAAAGGTGCAAGGTTGATGAGGGGGACAAAGAAGTACAGGGGGAGTAAGAGAAATGGAAAGGCGAAGGTGGGACGGAGAGTTGCAAGGGTGACTCGGGACAGAAAGGTGCATGAGGACAGAAAGGTGCAAGGGTGAAGTACAAGAGGGATGGAGAAGTGCAGGGTGGAAAGAGATGTGCAAGGGTGATGGAGAGGTGATGGGGTGATGGAGAGTTGCTCACTTTGCGCCATAGCCTCCTGCCTTGACATGCCGTAATCAAATTAATACTGTATTGTGTTGAAACATTTCTCTAAGGTCAATAGAGACATTTTTCAACACAATACAGTACTGATCTGATGTGCAACCATTATTTCCAGCAATATATAAAAAAATATATATATTAGTGGTGGGCAACGATTAATCATATGAAATTTTTGCAATTAACTGCAACATAAGTACCGCTTACCTACAATCTTGTTGCCAGCGGTTCCATGCCTGGGGGGATTACATGCTAGTTGCCATGGGGGACTGCACGCTCATTGCTATATTGTGTTTCATGGTCATTGCCAGGGGTTCCATGCTCGTTGCTGTGGGGGGGTTACATGCTTGTTGCCAGGGGGAATACATGTTTGCTGCCATTGGAAGATAAATGCTTGTTGCCAGGGGGAAAATACATGCTCTCTGCCATAGGGGTTAAATGCTCATTGCCATGGGGGGGGGATATATGCTTGCTGCCATTGGGGTTAAATGCTCGTTGTCAGGGGGAATACATGCTTGCTACCAAGAGGGGATAAATGCTTATCCCAGCGCCCCTCAAAAGATCACCGCTGCAGCAGAGGAGACCGCTAGAGGTGCAGTAGTACTTCTAGCATGTCTTCTCAATGGCGGCAGCCATTTTTGGAGGGATGCAGGGTCTCTGTAATACTGTCAGAGACTCTGCGCCTCCGTGATGCTGCGCCCCGTTCTATTAACATTATAGTTATGTTATTGTACTACCTCAGACTGACACCTGCCAGGCTGCCTCTGCCGCTTTGCGAGTGCCAGTGCCACCCAACCTGTTAAAAAAACTACCTGCCTCTTGGGTATCAGATCATGCGGGCAGCCACCATCCATCCTCATACAAAGGACAGTGGGATCAGCTGCGTGCAGCCGCACAAGCCCTCCCATTTTGACTTTGATAAGAGCAGAAGCTGGTGGTGGCCATCTTTGTTTTGGGCAAAGTGCTGCGACCGCTAACCGCAGAGATGATGGTTCGCACGGTCCGCGGCCCAGCCAGGGGCCAGCGCTTCTTGCCTGGAACGGACCCGGTTTCCCGCCAGGGCCAATACGCCCCTGCCCATATACATCGGCACAGGCCAGAAACCAAACCACACTACTCCTGCTGAGACCACCAACATGGCATCAGACCCCCATCAAGCGCAAAGCAAGTCGCCGATGAGCAAGTGAGTAATGCAGACGTTGGCGGTGGTGACGAGTGACCGCGACAGTGCTTTACACTACAAACCCCAAGCACAAACTCTAAGGACCTGATTCTGGTTTTGCAAGTGAACCAGAATCAGGTCCTAAATACACACCAGAAATGGGCCATTTAATTTCTATTTAGTATAAAGAAAAAGGCAAGGTTCTTGCTACTGCCTTCAGTGCTTGAGGCTTGGTCTAAATATGTCAAATATGACAAAGGCCTCTGTAATTAATCCTGCTGTCTTCTATTCTTGGAATGCTGTTTCTGAATACTCCTGTACATGTAGCAGAATATCAGAGTGCATGGAGATAAGAAACGCACATAAAAAAAAAGATCAATTTTAATTGTTTAATTGAGAAAATAAACCAAATAACTGAAAGGGAAGGTAATCTGTATTGCCCTTTAGTCATACTTCATACTGAACATTGCAGTCATACTGAGCATTATTCTGAAAAAGTCAGATTCCTTTCAAACAAAAGGATAAAACAATTTAGTTAATGAAGGTTTTAGAGTCCTTGCCCAGCAATCTCCTTGTATGTGGCATATTAGTGATACAAGAATGAATCACTATATAGATGATATCAGAGTATGTGCACAATCCTGCTGTGAGGAAGCTTACGGCAGACTCGTGTCCCAGATGATTAGTGGGAAAGATTCCTCTACCTCTGCAATTAAGCAAACCGACAAATATGATTCTTTATTTAGGAGGTTTGTCTTTCAGCATGACTTAACATGTTCCTGAAGGGCAAATGCTCATGCCAAAGCTAAAAATATGAAACAATTCCTTAAGCCAACATCACATTGCCATATTTAGCTTCGTATATCTGAAAATCAAGTTAATATAACTACTGAATGAGCTCAGTGAACTAAGCACTGGTATGGCAATTTTTTTATTTATTTTTTGAAGACTATAAATAACACTATCTGCAGTATTTTTGTCAATTGTTTGCAAAAGAACATATGTTGCTTTCTTTACAAATATTTACATTTAGAATAAATATGTTTAAATAAAGCCTGAAGCTCCACCCTGCAGTGTTTCTATATTATAGTACCACTACTAAAGAGAGTGTGTTCAATACTGGCACAGATGAGGACTTCTTGCACCCTGAATTACAATCCATACTTACATGGCTGGATCCAAGGAACGCCAACAGGAGCGGTTGTCCCGAGGCCCCAGCACTTTCCAGGAAAGCAGCATAGACAGGATCGAACAGCTGCACCTCTGCTGGTCAGTGACTGCTGATACGCACACCAAAGCTGTTGTTGAGAGACAGACGGCCGAACAGGGTCTCTAGGACCAGCATGCACGATGAGAGAGAACCAGTGCTATTCTGCACTTAAAACGCCAGCCGCTTGTATTGCAAGTGGGTCAGTGCCCATGATCGCACCGCCAAGTTAGAGAAGGTATACACATCTCTGTCACTTGCAGCAGCCTCTACCCTAGCTTCATGCTGGCACTCCTGGCTTCTGAGCCTGGGATATGGTGCCCCCTGGCACCATGAGATATAGCGGTACGGGAGGCAAAGACCATAAAGCAAACGGATTGCCCAAAGTTGGCACTGCCACGAGTATTCCCCCGGAGAGAACCTCACAGAACAGCACCAGCAGCCAGCGCAGCACACAGAGGGGAGCCGCGTCCCACTATTAGCTTGCCTCTGTGTACAGCAGCACAGTGAGCCACGGGCCCTGGGTACATACTGGCATGGAGCAAAGAGAGAGCTCACACTGCCAGGTAAGAGCACACCTGTCCTGGAGACAGTGAGGTACATCTGGGCAGCATGCGTATTGTTGATTTTTTTTATGGCGCTCCCCATACCTCAGTTGCTCCAGGGCCCCACAAGCCTTGATCTGGCCCTGCTTACTTTGCAATTGAGCAAAACATGAAAGAAGAAAAGAGGGGAGTGTCCTTAATTGGTGGTGCACCTCAGAAAATAATAAAACATAACCTTTATTAAATATTTCTCTAAAAGGCTGCGAAAATATTTAAAAAACATGAATCGGACATACAAAGGTGGGGTTTAACACTTTAAAACAAGGGTGGCAGGCATCCGTTGCTATATGTTACATATATGAAGTGTAGTGATTGATTGCACAGTGTGTGGCCACATATAGGCAAATATGGGTAAAATATATCCTAAGAAATATTTAAATACTCAATTTGCTCAACTGGAACCTGTTAACCAGAAAGCCAATCTGCTATGGGCAACATCATCTCTTCATTTTTAAAAGATTTATTGGGTATTGAATCCATGCCGATTTTTCCCACAGTTGGAAAAATCGTCACTTTTACGTTTTTCAGTCGAATTTAAATTTGATCTACTCAATCAAAAGTGCAGTTTTTTGGCTACCGAAAAAATTGTCTAAACACGTAGATCGGTGAATTACTTGCCGATTAACTTGTTTAGTTGAAAATGCAGCTGTGTTTCGACAACTTCCACTGATGCATATTTGACATATTATATATAAAACTGCATCAGCGGAAAAAACATCCAAAAACGGCTTGACTGAATAGGTATGTCCAGATTTTTCAGCTAACCGAAAAATCCTGACATGATTGAATACCCTACCTTAGTAAATGTACCCCCTACTTTCTTCAGCTTTACACATTCCCTAAAATACAATATACACCATTTACAACTATCCTAAAATTGTGTGAAATCGTCCCATTTGGCATGTCATGGAAATAGCCGCACCATGCAGATTTATGCATCTGCATGTGCTATATTAATCCCAAATACTTAATACACTATTAAAGGCCTCCTCTCTCTCCACTGTATTAATCTCTAGGATTTAGTACATTTCCACCCTTGGGGTGATTTGTATGAGGGCTTGAAGAGAGATAAATTACCAGACAGAACAAGGATTTGTAAAAATGTAACAATACCAATTTAGAGTGGCCTGGACGTCCATGGAGTAGGCAGCAGATCCCTCGTGCTCCTTCTAAAAATCCTGTGTTATATCCTGATCTGCTGCCGCCGTCCACCCTGACCTTTACTCCAGGCGTGGGACAACCTGCTGACTACTCTGCTTTTACGCTGGAACACTCCTGGGACCACCCGGTTATTATCTGAGGAGTCCGGTGATTGCGGCCTGCGCTCCTGCCGAGCCCTGGGTACTATCATCATTTATGCCGCTGAGGCTTTGCTGCTTCCTCTCCGGGAGGCGCAGCGGGCGAGAGAGACAGGTGTCGGCTGCTCTCTGTTTGTGAGCGGAGAGAGCAACAAGCGTTCCCATCTGGGGCACGCTGCCGCGGACCGCGCAGGGACGGTTGGCGCCATCTTGCCCGCGTACCTCTCGGGTTGTGGCTGCAGCGCTCGGCTGCTGTAAATCTCCGTGGATCCGACTGGGGCTACTGACACATACCTGATATTGGCTTCTAAGATCCTCTACGATTATTGACAGTGCGTGCGGCAGCGGTCTGGAGACTCGTGGATGCATATATATCGCTGAAAGCAGTTCTGGGCACGGACTCCATATCTTCCAACTACAATATCTGGCAAGTACACTGGACTTTATTTCTGTAATATTATACTACTTGAAATATCCTGACGACCTACAGCTATCTTCTTATATACACTATTGGGGCGTGCTAGCCGTCCCTGTCCTTCCATGAAGATGTACTGAAGCTGTGGGACTGGTATTACACTTCTGCCTCCCCCGTATACTCAGTTCAAGGTGAAAATGGCACTGAGTCAGATCCTGCAGGCTATCGCCTCCGCTACAGACAGACTCATCAACAAACTCGATACTCTGCAGCAGGTTATGGGTCACATTCCCTACATTGATGCTCCTTCTGCTGTAGTGAAAGAAGTTATTCTACCTACCCGCTCTGCCACTGCAAGCTACATGGCTTACACTTCTCTAGATACCTATGAAAAACACCCACGAGATCCTGCTTCATTTATCAAAAACAAGCCTGAAATCCTGCTTTATTATTCTATGTTTGCTACTGCTTGCCCAGGACTGCCCCACTCTCCTACACTGTACTTGACAACGGCCTGGAATTGCATGCACTCCTATTATGGAACTTATCCTACTTTTACTTCTGCTGATGGAGAAGATCCTGATCTTACAATCCTGTTCTCTCCTGGTCTGGAAAAATGGCCAGACTGATGCTGTGTGTCACATTATAATTTCAGATATATCTTGATGTTTACTATGTAATCTCCAACTTTTTCTCTTTCCCAGTAGATACTTTTTTCTATTTAGCGTTGTAAGCTTATAGCCCTCAGTATATCTCCGCTGAATAATACCCTGCTAAATTTATACTTTTGGGGGGGTGGGGGGTGGGGGGGATAGCTCTTATAGTTAGTAAGTGTAGACTAGTGGGTTTAGAAAGGGGAATGTTAGGTTTAGGGCTCCAGGTATTCCCAAGTTGGGGGTGGGACATACAGGGTGGGGGGCTTATTGGGGGGTTGATTTGGGTCCTTCTGGGTATATATTTTTTTCTTTTTCTGTTCCTTACTTATTCAGGCAGTAACTGGCTCCGGTAGCAATCTCCTTATCTATGCCTGCTGACGTGTATATTTTCTTGTGCTCGTGTGGCGCCTACGGGCACTTGAGATGTCGTATCTGTAGGTTAGAAATACGATAAACCTTATATTTACCTTATAATCTGTATACTCTGCCGGACCACTACGAAGACATTGTATTATAAGCCAACTGTGCCTGCCGAATATGTATGTATTTTTTTCTTTTTTTTTGGGGGGGATATGTTTATGTTTAATCTGCAAAACTCAATAAAAACTATTGAATTTAAAAAAAAAAAAGAGAGATAAATTACCAACCAATCTGCAGTAACTGGCTTTTTTAAAACATAACCTACCAAGTGACAGTTAGCAGCAACATTGCTATTTAATTAGAGCCAGCAGCGGCGTGCAATACGACTTTCTTTTAAGTATGAGCAGCCTCAAAAAGACAGGGCAAGGAAAGGAGTCTCTAACCTAATAACCCCAGGCATAATAGTCTGAGGCTACTACCCTATTCCCCCATGTGGAAAATTTCCCCCTAGCTTTTATACATACTGTATCCCCTATTTGTACACTATACACAAATGAAAGCATAGAAATCAGGAAAATTATCAGGAATTTTACACTCTACGGATAGATGTATGATCAAATGTCTGTAACTTAATTTTGCATATTCACCATTTATCTACCCAGTTCATTGCTTCATTTCCCTTAGCTCTATTTATGATTACCCATTCCCCTTTAAGGATTTGTTGGCTGAAATGTAACGGTTTGGCTTGATGCCAACATTTCAGCTTGCGCCCCACGCTGGTGAGCTGAATGTGCGAAGCCACAGCTGTTTGGGTGCCCAAAAAGCAGTTTTTGCACTGTACCAAATACTTAGCTTTAGCCATGTTATGTGGCTAAACCCAGCACTAGAGTGCACCATCATAAAAATCTGAATATCCCGCCCCCCCTTTACACACACGCTTGTTCTACCCCTAAGTGATTTTATAGTAATGCTTTACATAAGCTATATACAAATACTATGGAGGGCTGCTGGGTGTTTTACTCCTGCTAGTTTACAAGTTTATTTAGCAATGTTTATACGTTTACCCCTGTACAGCGCTGCAGACACTTTGTGGCATCACATAAATAAGAATAAAAGTATATGATACATGGACTTTCTTCATACATTGTTAAACAGTTAATTCCATTATCATTTATTGCAAATAACATGGATGAAATAAGTCCCTTACTTTGGTAAAGAGTACGGCTTCCCTAATGCAGCCTGCGGATCTTGCTGACGTATGGCTCTAATTGCAGTTGGTGCTGTAAACATGGCTGCCACTCCATGCTCGGATAAGACACGGAAATATGCAGATGCATCTGGTGTTCCCACTGGTTTTCCCTGAGGAGAAATAAAAGCATTAAGTATCAAAGCAAATGTATCCAGACACCGACAATTTCAATACCTTTTAATAAAAGGAGAATGTGAAGTCTGAAAATGACATTCTAGCAGCCTGGAATATAGAACTACAAAAGAAAACACTTTAAAAGACTGCAATCTCCCACACACATCTTTGTTCAATAAGGTGAAAGCTTATAATAATTTTTATTTTATTTTTTTAAAACCTCACATTGACTCAGCTTGTCTAAGAAATAAGCAATTCCTCTCTTGTCAATTATTTTGAGGATATAAATAGCTCTCAGTAGAGTACTAAAGCACTGGAGACACTTTCCCAAAAATATTCAACATTGAGATAAAAGAGCATTTCGAAATGATCAGATAGAAGAGAATAGAGAAGCAGAAATTCTGAAAAGGGTATATATTCATTGCTAAGGCTTCAAAAACACCCCTAGAGTTCAGCGCAGCCCTATATAAAAGGAGTATATATAGTTTGAAACTAAATTCACACTGCCTAGAACACACTGCTCCGCTAATGGATGCCAGATAAGCAGGGCCATCTTAACAGCAGTGTGGGCCCCTGGGCAAAGCAATGCACTGGGGCCCTTAGCACCCCCCCCACCCATAGGAGGACAGAATGGGTATCAGCAGCAGCTTTGATGTCCCACGGGTGGCAGGGGGTGCTCTATCTTCCATTCAACATGTAGGACCTGGAGCAGTAACTTCTGCTAATTACTCCCTTACTGCACAGGTGGTGGGAGGGTGAACACTAACGTGTGGAAGGGGGCACTGAGCTGAATGAAGGGTCCCTTGTAAATGACTTCCAGGGAGGTAGGGGGTGTTTTATACGCTGGGGAGGGTTTGATAATGCAGTGGGCTTAATTTTCGTCATTTTCCGGTGGAAGGGCAGCTTGTTTGACTGCAGATATCGCCATTATCTGGAAATAGATTTCTTAGCCTTCAATAGTATAAAAACCTAGAGTCCCAACTTTCAGGAGGTGCTGGGAACTTGGGGATCAGAGATTTGGAGCTGGAGCAGGGACCGGCTGCTGGAAGGCTGATATCTCTGGTTCTGGGCATGATAGAGACAAGTCGCCAGTGTTGTCAGAAAGGGAAGAGTCCCAACTTTTGGAATATAGGGGGAAATTTACTAAGATGGCAGTTGTATTTCACATGGGATGTTGCTATGGGAAACCAATCAGATCCTGTCTATTATCTTGTAGAGGGTGCTAAATAAATAAGAAGTAGATTCTGATTGGTTTCCCATAGCAACATCCTATGTGAAATACAACTTCCATCTTAGAAAATTCCCCCATACTCTCCGAAAAACTCTAATGGGCCCTACACACATGCCGATGTGTGCAGGGCTACCTAGCTATGCTAGGTCGGGCTGTGCTGCGCCGCTATAGCATAGCACACAGAGCTGACAGCCCACACACAGAGCGAGCTGTCAGCTCTGTGTGCTAAGCGAGCAGACAGCGCCAGTGTTCTCCGGTGGGAGAACACTGCCGATGCCGAGATTGATGGACACTGTCCATCAATCTCGGCCAGCAATAAAGACGCGCGGGGACGCGCACGGCTGCCGATACAGCCCCCACACATACACCAATGTGAGGGCATTTGCTAAGCGACTTTGCCAAACTAAGCAAAATCGCTTAGAAAATGCCTTAATATCGGCATGTGTGTAGGCCGTATAAGTCAGAAAGAACCTGATAAATATGACTGGTAATTGCAAGTAATAGGTCGGATGTGGACTGCTGCTTTGAAGTTGGATATCACCAGTTCCCCAGGGCAGATTTTCAAAATTCTGGTATCCTTGGAAAAAAGGGATCCTCAGCTATCAGAGTAGCACCCTTATACACCTGGGGCCCCTGGGCAAGTGGCCATTAAGCCCATACGAATAAAACGGCCCTGCAGATAAGGCACTTATCAGAGCAGTTATTGGGTGCCCAAATCAGACGCTGAATGGGCTAAAGCTGGGGTAGCCAACCCTAGTCCTCGAGAGCTATCAACAGTGCATGTTTTGCAGGTCTCCTCACAGAATCACAAGTGAGCTAATTAGCTCCATCTGTGTATCTTTTAAAATGTGTCAGTGATTAATGATTGCAGCTGTGCAGCAGCTAGGTTGTCTGGAAAATGTGCACTGTTGGTAGCTCTCGAGGGCTAGGGTTGGCTACCACTGGGCTAAAGAAATCAGTGAATGCACTGGAGGAACGTGGAACAGCAATCTCAAAAGAATTCAACAAAACAGGTGCATTTGCAGGAGCACAGCAGAAACAACAACAAAATAAAAATTAATCACATCCAACGGATAATGTTTAGAGAAGGTATGCACTGAACACCTGAGCCTCCTTAGCCCATGAGACTGACATCACTCTGGCCAAGTGTGCCTTTATTACTTTCGGAATTTTACAACCAATCCTTTTATATGCTATTGCAATTACTTATTTAACTCATCTGGAGTTGGTTTGCTTTGTAGGAGCAAGACCTTTCCTGGCTCCTACCGGTATTATAAACAAAGTCTTAAGCCGGTACAACTCATTTTCTAATCAATCCCGATTCAATCACAAGGCACAGTGTACACATTCAATTTAGACTACATAGTACAGATCTGTAGTATACAGTCTTGCTGCACAGTCTATTTTTCTATTCAGGATCAAATGCGGCTGAAAACCATTTGGTTTTGACTATATAGGCAAAATAAAAAATGTGTGCATGGGGCATTAGCCGTTCTGAAACGCTTAATTATCCAAATAAATGGAAACGGCCTTAACCAAATTTTTAGGATAGAGCATTCCTGCAGGAACCTGTCATGCTAGAAAAGAAAAAAGTTTCAGTTTTGTGTTAGTTGAAGTTGCCATAAAATCTATTTTGGGAAGACCAAACCGGCCCACTACTAACTGGAATATGGAACTCTCCAACTCCCATTCCCCTGGACAGACCAGATTTCTACTTAGGTAGTCCGCAACCATATTCTCTTTGCTTGGGACATGCAATACTGTTAACTATCTCTGACGCTGCTCTGCTCAGACCATGATATTCTCCACCTCTTCCATAGTGGTCCAACTACTCGTACTTCCTTTTTGATTTAGATATGCCACAAAAGTCACATTGTCCGAAAAGACTCAAATGGTTTTCCACAATATCTTTTTGAAAATGACATATCGCCAACCCAACTGCCCTCATCTCTCTTCGATTGGAGGAGAATTTACTTTCTTGAGGGGACCAATCTCACAGACAGCTCTTGTGCAGCATAAGAGCACCCCAGTCGCTTACATTGGCATTGGTGGTAAGCACCAGAAACTGGGGCTGTGCTAAAGGGGAACCTTTTAGACATATTTGGTTGTCTTTCCAAACGGACAGGGATTTTTTGCGGATGCAGACCCAAAGGAGTATTGAGCTGAAAGTACTTTAATAGAACCCACTGAAGCTCTCACATCCTCTCTTTTGCCAATGGAACAATACCCACATAATTTCCAATAACCTTAAGGCCATATATAACTGTACTTTTTCTCTGGTTTGAATGATGCCAGCTAATTTTCTTGAATTTTGTTGCATCTTTCTCCTGAAACTGTAATCATGAAACCTATAGTATCTATTATTATACATAGAAACTGAATCTTGTGATGGTTCTAATTGACTCTTCCTCCAGTTGAGCAAACAGTCGTGGTCTTGGAGAAAGACTATCGCAAAATCTGGTGCTGTACACATTGACTTGATTGACCTGCGATGAGAAGGACGTCTAGGCAAGCCGCAAATTGTAATGCCTTGCTCCCTGAGAAGGGCTGTTAAGAGTCACAAGCACTTTTGTAAAGGCTCTTGGAAATTATGTGAGGCCAAAAGGGAGGCAAGTAAATTGGTAATGCATTCCTTGCTTGCAAAATTTCTGATATTTTCTGTGACCTTTTCTGATAGGAATATGGAAATATGCACCCTTTAGGTCTATGGATACTAAGAAGTCTCCTCCTCCCATAAGTATAGGTTTCAATGATGTGACTCTTAATAGCCCGCCTCAGGGAGCAAGGCATTATGATTTGGGCTTACCATGTGAAACCTTGCCTTTTCCTTATTTATTTTTTGTTAAGACTTCACAAATCCACTATAGTCCTAAATCCACCTGAAGCATTCTTCACAATGAATAGGCAGGAATAGAACCTCTCTTTTTTTCCCTCTGTCTTTGGAACTATTTCTACTGTACTCTCTCAAACTCTCCAGTAATGCTGAGACATCTATTCTCATACTAGGTAGTCTTGAATTTACAAAGTTGTCCATCCTTGGCTTGTTCAAGAATTCCAATTGGTAACCTTTGGTGACTATATCTAGAATCCATATGTTTGTGAACGCTTTTTCAGTTTTCCATGAATTTAAAAATTCTTTCTGCCACTGCTGTACTCACCAAAGCCTCCAAAACAGTCCCTGCATCTGACCACCTCTCTTATTGGGCTGATAAAAGGACGACCTCGTCATACCTGAAGAATACATCTTTCTTGCTTGAAATTTTGTCTTGAAGACACATGCAAAAACCTACCATGCCTGTCCTGAGGCATTACTGATTTCCCCGCAGACATTCTCTGAATCATAGGAACTAATTTGCTTCCTAATAATATAGAACCCTAATAAGGCAATGTGTCAAGCCTATTTTTAGAATGGGAATTAGCCGTCCAAGCCCTTCGTCACAAAGCTCTTCTTGCTAGGACACCAGAAGTAAAGGATTTGTCACACTATTAAGTGGTTATGGATCCGACTAAGGTTGCTGTCTTGAACAGAGTTGTATTCGAGGAGCATGGAGCTTTGCAGGCAGATTTGTAAGACCTACTGTATGCATAAACTTGCTTGTCGTGAGTGTTGATTAAACTAATTGGTGAGGGTGCGGAGTCTAATCGCCCAGCGGTGTTCGCCAGGGACCCCCTGCAGGTAGCGGCCTCTCACTAGGAGTACTCACAGTAAACTAGAGGATGGAGGTCGAGAACTTGCTGAGAGTAGGACTGGATCCGGTGGTGCCGGAACTGCCAGGAATGACTTGTATAAACTTAGGGTTGCTGACTTGGCTAGTAGTAGAGAAGGGATATCTGGGGATATCGGAAATTAGGCAGTACTAGCGCAGCTGACCCAGTCTTAGCCCAAATACAGCAGCACAACCTGCCTACTGCTATAAGGTGTAATAACAAACCTACACCTTTCTAACCAGACTACGACACTCAAAAGACTGGGAGGAAAAGGGAGAAGTAGATTTATATACAGCGGTTGACGTATCCTAAGGAAAAAACTACCTGTCCATAAATCTGGGAAGTGGCCTTAACCCTATTGTAAAAGGCTGCCATGTAGGAAGAAGAAACAGTATTTCGGGGATATAGTCGCAAATATTGCTGATAAATATGCTACTAAGGCCCTTATTCTGATTGACGCGGACTTTACCGCGTACTTACGGATCGCGTCTTTATGGCGTCTGCGCATGCGTGGAGAACGCTACGCGCATGTGCCACGCCTTGACTCGGTACCAGTTCGGCCAAATCCCGGCCAAAACTGTTCACCGCTATCAGTCGGGAAATAGGGGCGTATTATGGGCGTCATGCGGAATGACACATGGGCGTAGTTTCAAAGTGGGCAAAACGGGGCGGAAACATGGGCGGACACGGGGGAGTACACTTATGTTGGGGGGCGTACATTCGGAAACCACTCCGAATGCACGCGATCAAAAAGGGCAGAAATGTGCGGTGTCCACAAGTGTACTATTGCTTTGCGGACACCACTCGTTCATGCGGTAGGCGAACGTACGCCTAATGACTACAACCATTAACACCTGAACCCAATAGAATCGACTCCTTTACTCATTACTCACTAATAGGACGCTTGTCAGTGCTTTAATTGAAACCATTGCTGCTTCAAGGAACCCGTACTAAACACCCACATATGCTGTACTTGTCAGACACTTTCAAACTGCTAACAATGGACATGACAGAATATTAATACTAGCAATACACATGTGTATGCAGTTTTTTATGAGGATAGGTAATTGAATAAGTGGGTCATGTGATGTATTGCAGAAGATACATAATAGTGGGTTGTTTGGCGTAAATACTCCGCTTACGGGCGGTAGCACCGCTTGGCTCCCGTTCGGATGCGGTATTCCCGAGCATACTCTCTGTAATACTCTGTAATACCGTGCAGAATCGGAGTGTTTCTCCCGCACACGCATGGTTTGTATGTCGTCCGTAAACACGCCCTGTTCTTAAAGAGTGAGTCCGTCCGAATGCGGAGGACACGTGGGCGTTTCTACGGACGATGGCCGCATGCGGCAAAACACTGTGGCGTGCGGACCGCTCCGTAAGAATGCGGGAATTTCCGCACAGATCAGAATAAGGGCCTAAGTGTCTGAATGTGGTGGACAAGATTGTTAGCGCACTGTATGGCATGCTAAACATTATGGAGTTAATGTATCAGTTATAAGAGTGATAAAATGAACCAGTGGACAAATTCTCCCTGGCACTTAAACCTCTCTGAGGTTAAACTGCTGGATACATCAACCCTTACAACTGTGTCCATACTGCGGCGGTGGCCACTTTTTCGGGTTTTGGATCTGGATTGGTTTTGGCAAAACCACCCTTGCGGGTTTTGGATCTGGATTTTTATGAAAAAATGCTAAAAATGGCTAAAATAACAGAATTTGGGCCTGTTTTTGCCCCTAAAGTATTATTAACCTCAATAACATTAGTTTCCACTCATTTCTAGTCAATTTTGATCACTTCACAGCTCACAAAATTGTTTTCATTTACTGTAGTTGGGCCAAAAGGTAATACCGAGGTAGCTGGATGACTAAGCTAAGCGACAGCAGTGGGCATCACATACATGTGGACCTTACACTCCCAGCCTGGCACATCTTGGAAGCAGAGCGGCACTGCAGGGGCAGACAGGGTGGCAGTTTAACCCCTTCAGTGGCAATCCCGAGAATTTTCCGGGCTGTGCCTCAGTGCCCAGTCTGGCAAGCCCGGAAAATTCTCGGGATTGCCACTGTTTGGAGCCGGGCAGCGCTGCTGAGTTCACTCACTGATCCCAGGCAGCTTTGCGCATGCCGGGTCCCTCCCCTTTGTGGCGCCACCTCCTCCCCCTCCCCTCCGGGTTTCTTATTGCCGGGGACAGGGATGCGGCGCAGGTCCGGGCAGCCGCTGATTGACAGTGCAGCAGCGCTGCCCGGACCCAGGGAGGTAGTGGTGGTTATTTTTTTTTTTTTAAGGGAGTGCTCCCCATAAAAAACTCGCCAAAAAAAAAAAAGCCACCACTGAAGGGGTTAATAAAATACCCCCAAAAAAGAGAAATGATCCAAAGAGCAAAAAATACAAAGAGGTGCAAGATGAAATTGTCCTGGTTTCCTTTGTTTGATTGTACTACCAGAAGGGCTACCATCATTCTGAGATGCTGTACCATCAGTCAAAAACAAAGGCCAACTCCTTAGCCTTTCCTTCCCACTGCATGTGGTGAATGGCATATGGACCTTTGTAAAATGACATTTCTGCTTTGATTTCACATGGCCTCTAGGCCTTTGACCATCAGCCTTGTCATGACTGGTGGTAGCAGCTTCAGCACTTCTATCAGGTTGTTGATCTCCCACTATTTCATCCTCCATCATCCTCCAAATATGTGTTTTATTTATTACTTTTATTTATTTATCTTACTTTACACTGGACACAGCCCCTGGACACAGCCCGTCACCCTGGACACTGCCCCTGGACAATGGACACAGCCCGTCACCTGGGACACAGCCGTCACACTAGGCCCTGTCACACTGGACACAGCCCCTGGACACAGCCGTCACACTAGGCCCTGTCACACTGGACACAGCCCCTGGACACAGCCGTCACACTAGGCCCTGTCACACTGGACACAGGCCCTGTACACAGCCCCAGCACACTGGACTTGTGTACAGTCAGCAGCCCCTGCGTGCAGACCCTAATCGAGTGAGCACTGCAGCACCAAACAAAAGCGCACACCACAGAGCACAGATCCCAACCACCCTCTTCCCTCTCCTATAATGGAGTGAAGATGGCGGGGCGCGCGTGTGTCTTATATAAAATCCAGATCAGACAGCGCGATGATGACGTTTTGTCTCGTTTTCGGTCCGGAATCGGGCGGGAACTCCCGAGTCAGCTCGGATCCGGACTGCGATGTTCAGGTGGGTTCGGATCTCAAAGATCCGGACCCGCTCATCTCTACTTAATATACTCAGTAGCACTGGGTATATGCATAAGAATGGTACAGTACACTATTTTCCTGGAAAAACAGTGTAACTACATTTCGTATGCAGATACAAGCGCAGTCACACACAGAATATAGGCATGAAAATAAGAACCACTTTAAAAGAAAAAGTTTCAGAAAAGAAACCCGGTGCTACAGAGTTGCACCTTAGCATAGCACGACTAGCAGTGCTTTTTAACACAAAAACATCGGTCTATTTTAAATAAAACCAGATATACAGTAACAGAATAAAAATCTATTGCCAAGGTGATCACAAATACCAGTATTTCTATCTCACAAGTGTAGGAAAAAACAATCCATTTAACAACACTAAAACCTTCTATGCCATATTCAATCCACTTGAAATAGTTTCATCACAAGCGATTGCCGTTCATGAACCAATCTTTAGGAGTAAACAGTGTTTTAAACCCATTACAAACATCAGGTGTCTGGGGAAGGCACAGTATAAATAGCATGCCATTCTTTCAATTGAGTCATTTTGAAAGAATTGCATGCTATACGGCAGGGGTGGGGAACCTTTTTTCTACCGAGGGCCATTTGTAAAATTTGAAAAACCTTCGGGGGCCATATAAAAATTATCAATTATCGGCATATACGTGTGGGCATTATACACAGGGCAGCGGCATATACATGTGGGCATTATACACACTGGAAGCGGCATAAACATGTGGGCATTATACACACTGGCAGCGGCATATACATGTGGGCATTATACACAGGGCACCGGCATATACATGTGGGCATAATACACAAGGGCAGCGGCATATACATGTGGGCATAATACACAAGGGCAGCGGCATATACATGTGGGCATAATACACAAGGGCAGCGGCATATACATGTGGGCATTATACACACTGGCAGCGGCATATACATGTGGGCATTATACACAGGGCACCGGCATATACATGTGGGCATTATACACAGGGCAGCGGCATATACATGTGGGCACTATACACAGGGCAGCGGCATATACATGTGGGCATTATACACAGTGCAGCGGCATATACATGTGGGCATTATACACACTGACAGCGGCATATACATGTGGGCTTATACACACTGGCAGCAGCATATACATGTGGGCATTATACACACTGACAGCGACATATACATGTGGGCATTATACACACGGGCAGCGACATATACATGTGGGCATTATACACACGGGCAGCGGCATATACATGTGGGCTTATACACACTGGCAGGCGGCCGGGCGGACGATACTTCTGTAATATAGGTGGGCGGGCGGGCGGCTGTAATATAGGCAGGCGGCCGGGCGGGCCAGACATACTGGGTGCGGGGGCCGTATCCGGCCCGCGGGCCGGAGGTTCCCCACCCCTCAACCTCCACTACAAACCCTGTCTGTTTGCCCCTGCAAAAGCCGTGTTCACCGACTTCTTTATGTCAGCAACTACTTCTGTTCACGTAGCGGTGTGGTCTCTTACATTCTCTAGTTGCTCTCCATTCTGTTATGAATGGCATCAAATACCTAGCAAGCCTAAAGCTGGGTACACATATATACAATCGTCGGGCCGTTCTTCCAATCTGGGGGCAAACGGCCGTTCGATTGTATAGGTGTGTACGCTGTCCCAATTGCTGCTGTGCGACCGATAAACGGCCAAAAACGCTCTTGGCCGTCCACGGTCGGTCGGTCGAAGGTTCTTTGCTGCTTAATATTTCATCCGACAGGACGGCTCCATATCGGAACAAAAGTGAAGTGTGTACGCATGTTCGATATGCTTGACAGTTTGACAAAGCACGGTGGTATGCTGCATTATGAGTTTTAATAGTGTGTTATGGTGCCCTGAAAAGAGCTTCCAGCACACTCTATTAAAACTTCAACATTGATTAATGTCTTAAAGTGATGCCTCTAAAGTGTTGGGCAGTGAGGCATTATACACACATTAGTTAAAACAGCAGGCAAAGGGTTACAGGGTCTCTCATATACTTCTTCTTGCGATTGTTTGGACGGGAGTACATCGGACGTCGCAAGTAAAATTGTACATATGTGTACGCGCAGAACGGTCGTATGTTTTGGACGGCCGAACGTGTATTCGGTCGATCGAACGGTCGCAAGAAAAAGGAAATTGTACATATGTGTACCCAGCTTAAGAACCAGATCCCAGATAGCAGATTCACCTAGAGCAAGTACTTTTCCCTTAAAGTTATCTATGGTTAATGGTATACACATGCTGCTAAATCTTCAGCGTCATTAAGAGTTTATCACAAATTAGTTTCTGGTTTAACTTCATAATACCAAATAGATCTAATAGGATGCACTTCAATGTACTATGCCTTAAGTACATGCATGATTGTGTGTAAAAAAAGATGTGACAATATTAACAGATGCCACAATATAAAAACCAAAATGGGGAACTCTAACAGCACAAACTTTAATAAATATCAGATTTTTACCTGATAATGTGTTTTCCTCTACTCCACCATGGCAGCCATTACTTGTGGGTTCTTCCTTTATTGGGTAGCTTTGGAAAGGAAAAAAAGACGCCCCTTCTCCATATAAGGCTCCTCCTCCTTCTCTCTGTGTCTTTCGTTTCTAGCTCTCAAATACAAACAGTTAATTGCATATAAAATAATATCTTCTATGGGGTCGGGAACTATGCTGCCATGGTGGAGTAAAGGAAAACACATTATCAGGTAAAAATCAGATATTTCCTCTACCTCCCCCATGGCAGCCATTACTTGTGGGAAATGCCCCAGCAGTTCAATTTTCACTGGGCTGGGATACATACTCCAAATCATACAATAAGTACATACTCATCTATACATATACTTTTTTTTTATATATATTACCGCAGATAAGACCTTCCGTCAAAATTTGGCATCCGCCGACGACATGACATCTACTCTGTAGTGCCTTGTGAATGTGTGCACGGACGACCACCCTGCTGCTTTGCATAAGTCTGATATGGATGCTGCACCTTTCTCTGCCCATGAGGTCGCTACTGCCCTCGTGGAATGTGCCTTCAGATCTTCTGGAGGTACCTGATTACTCGCTTTGTATGCTTCTGCAATGCAGCTTTTTATCCATCTTGCGATTGTTACTTTGGAAGCTGCCTCCCCCTTGTTCTTCCCCTCAGTTAATACGAACAGATTTTTTGTTTTCCTAACTTTCTTTGATCTTTCCAGATAAACTTTTAATACTCTGACTACGTCTAATTTGTTCAGCCTGTCTTCTTTCACGTTCGCTGGCTTTGCACAAAATGATGGTAATATGATCTCTTGATTCACATGGAAATCCGAAACTACTTTGGGCAAGAACATGGGGTTTGTTCGCATTACTACCTTGTCTTCGAACCCATTCATAAACGGTTCTTCTGCCCAGAGGGCCTGCAGTTCTGAAACCCTTCTGGCGGACGTTATGGCTACTAGGAATGCCACTTTTCATGACAGAATTTTTAATGGAATTTCCTGAATGGGCTCGAAGGGACCTTGCGTAAGAGCGTTGAGAACTAGGTTTAGATCCCATGGAGCTATAGGTTGATGAAAACGTGGCCTTATTTTTTTGGCCACTTGTATAAATCTTTGAATATACTTATTACTGGCAATATTGATGTCCAACATGGCCGATAGCACTTTGAAGGTGCAAATATCAGCGCTAACTGCTAATTGTTTTTCCAATCCTTTTTGCAAGAACTCCAAAATAGTAGATATTTGCTCCGGTAATTTCTTATTTTCCTTGCACCAGTACGTATACTTCAGCCAAATTTTATAATAAAATTTAGAGGTAGACGTTTTCCTGGCTTTTAGTAAGGTATTCACCACCTGCTCCGAAAACCCTTGGCCTAGCAGCGCCCTGGTTTCAGTAGCCACGCCATCAAGTTCCATTTCTCCGGTTGGTGTCTCCTTACTTTGCCTTGAACCAGTAAGTCTGGTCTTTTTGGAAGCTTCCACGGTCCGTCTACTGCCAGACGTAGAAGCTGAGAAAACCATGCCCTTCTGGGCCAGTACGGTAGGATCGCAATCACGGTTGCTCCTTCCTTCTGTACCTTTCTCAGAAACCTTGGTATTATCGGGAATGGAGGAAACGCATATCCTAGTTCCTTCGGCCACTCTGCTGTCAGAGCGTCCCACTGCTCCGCCTTCGGGTCCCGGAATCTGGAAAAATATCTGTTGACTTTCTTGTTCTGGTATGTGGCCATAAGGTCTATTCCCGGATTGCCCCATATCTCTGTTAGTGTCCTGAACACCTCTGTGTTTAGGCCCCATTCGCCTGGCAGACACATTGTCCTGCTCAAGCCGTCTGCCACTACGTTTTTCTTGCCTGCGAGATACACCGCCCGTATATCCGCCACGTTGTTTTCCGCCCAGGCAAACAGTTCTTCTGCTTCCCGCATCATTTCTAGGCTGTGGGTGCCCCCTTGCTTGTTCACATAAGACACCACGGCCTGGTTGTCCGACCTGACTATCACTTCCTTGTTGACCAGTTCCTTCTGGAAGCTCTTGCACGCACATAGGACTGCTTTCATTTCCTTGAGGTTGGAGTGTTTCCTCTTCTCCTTGTCTGTCCATGCTCCTTGAGCTGTATGGTCTTGGCATACTGCCCCCCAACCTATCATGCTTGCATCCGTGGTAATCACCACCTGACCTGTTTTTGCGAAGGACCTTCCTATTTCTAGTCTGTGGCTGCATGACCACCACTTTATGTCCTCCTTCGCCCTTTTTGTTAATACTATCCTTTGTGTTAGGTTCTTGCTGACCCCATTCCACTGCAATAGGAAGCATCTCTGAAGCTTTCTGGTATGAAACCTTGCCCATTCGACGGTCTCCAGAGCAGACGCCATGAGCCCTAGCATTTTCATACACAACTCTGCCGATGTGACAGACTTGCCCAGTGTCGATCTCATCGTCTGTACCATATTTTGTTGTCTTTCCGGACTCAAACTCACTGTCATACCTCGAGTATCTAGTATCACCCCCAGATACTTTATCCGGTTTGTAGGCTCCAACTGGCTTTTTTTCTGGTTTATCAACCAGCCGTGTTCTGCTAGGTACTGCATTGTCCTGCTGGTATGTTTCATGACCAAGTCCCTTGTTTCCGCCATTATTAGTAGGTTGTCTAGGTACGGCCAGACCACTATCCCCTCTCTTCTCAAGTTCGCAATTACCACAATCAGTACCTTGGTAAACGTCCTGGGGGATGTGGCTAATCCGAACGGAAGTGCCGTGAACTGGTAACTTATTCCTTTGACGCAAAACCTTAAATACTTTTGATGCCCCTTGAATATAGGTACATGCAGGTACGCGTCTTTGAGGTCTATAGAGGTCATGTATGAACCTTTTTTTAAGTCTGGTAGTATACGCCTCACTGACTCCATTTTGAACGACTTCACCTTTAGAAATTGATTCAGTTTCCGCAAGTCCAATATTGTCCTGTAACCTCCGGACGTTTTTTGGACCACAAAGAAGCGGGAATACCAACCTACCCCCACTTGATCTCGGGGAGTTCTTATCACTACCCCTTGATCTATCATTTCTCTTAGACTTGACAACAAGGCTCCCCTTTCTGACGAGTCTTTCGGTATGGGAGATTCTGTAAAGAAATTCCCTGGAATTTTTCCGAATTCCAATTTGTATCCTGTCCTTATTATTTCGAGGACCCACTTGTCCGTTGTGGACCTCTCCCAGGTGCTTATATATCTCAGCAACCTGGCTCCTACCGCCTGGAGCTTGGCGTCATTGTGAGCTTTGTCCTGTGGCAAATCTATTTTCTCTTCCCCTCTGGGAACGAAAATTTGCTCTAGATGACCAATTACTCCTGCGAAATCCTCTACCCGGTCGGTAGCTCCTCGCCTCTCTATATTCCTGTGGTTGGTACTTAAATGCCCTATTTACTGTAGTTTTCTTAACCACCTTCTTCTGCGGTAGGCAAACCGATTTCCCTCCAGATATCTTTGTTATAATTTGATCTAGCTGTGCTCCAAATAAATAGTCCCCTTGAAAAGGAAGCGACAGTAATTTTATCTTAGATTGCACATCTGCTGCCCAAGGCTTGAGCCAGAGTGCCCTCCTAACTACTGTTGCTGTAGCATTTGCCCTTGCTGTCAGCCTCATTGTGTCCATAGAAGCCTCGCACAAGAATTCGACCGCCAACTGTATATTCTGCACCGTTTTAAGCATATCTGACCTGCTTAAACCATCCATCATATCAGCTTCCAGCTGCTGGCACCACTCTCGCAACACCCTGGATGTGGTAGCCATAGAGGCCGCAGGTTTCATAGCTGCCCCCAAAGTCAGGTGCTGTTTTCTCAGCCCCAGTTCCACTCTCCTCTCCATAGGATCTTTAAATATGTTCGCGTCCTCGAGAGGCAAAGTCGTCTTTTTTTATATCCTTGCGATCGCTGCGTCGACCTTTGGAACCTCGTCCCAAGTGGACGTCTGATCCTTAGGGAACGGATACATCTTACCTATCTTTGCAGGTACAGTAATCTTTTTATCCGGATGTTTCCACTCATCCGATACCATATCCTTTAGGGCAGGGGTCTTCAACCCGTGGCCCGCTGAGTTGTTTTGACTGGCCCGCCTGTAAATGCCGTTTAAAAAAAAAAAAAAACAACCCTGTAAGTGCCGTTTAAAAAAGCCAAAACCTTCCACGCTCATCCCTTTACATGGGGGACGCGGCGGAGGAGGATGTGCAGTGGCTGGGGTGGACGGGACATGCACATTGTGGATTTCCTGAAGCTGCGCACACGTCCCGCCCGCGCCCTTTCAGAGAAGACAGCCGCCGCCGTGTGACAACCGGCTCCAGACCTCTGATGCTGCGCACCCGTCCCTGCCTGCCTCCTTCTAATTGAAGACAGCCGCCGCCGCCAGCAGGAGCAGCCCTCTGAAAGGGAAATACGGAGATTAAGGCAGGTTTCTTAAGGGGAGGGGGGAGATGAGCTGCCTGCCTGCAATGCGGTGCTGACTGGGGGGGTGAGATGGCTGCAATGCGGTGCTGACTGGGGGGGGGGGTGAGCTGGCTGCAATGCTGTGCTTAATATTGGGGGAGGGGAGCATCTGGCTGTGCAGTGCTGACTATGGGGGAGGGGGGCTGGCAGTGCTGTGCTGATTATCAATGGGGGGGGCTGTGCGGAGATGCCTATGTTTGGGGGGGAGGGAGCTGTGCTGTCTATCTATGAAGTGCTGTGCTTTATGGGGGCTGTGCTGGCTATCTAGAATTACCCCTTTCTGACCAGTGACACTACTGGTGGCATTTTATGAGAGACATTACTGGTGGCATTTTATGAGAGGCACTGCTGCGGGCATCATATGTATAAGCAGGAGTATTGGGGACATTATAGTGCAATGGGCATCATGGTGTGTGGCATAATGTGTAATGGGCATTACGGTGTGTGGCACAATGCGTAATGGGCATTACAGATAAACAGTGTATATTGATTTAAGTAGCCTGTCATTGCTTGGGCTTGATTTGTGAGGAGTTCTAGGTCACTGTGTGGGCCTTCATGTTTATATGTCACTATGCGGCCTTTAGCCAGCCAACTTAAGCGTGGAAGGACAACAACCATTCCTGCGGTAACCAATGTTTGGTCATGCAGGTTGCAAAAGTGAAATGTCAGGTAATGGTTTTCCTGCTAGTTCACACGCTTATAATTAGACCACGCCCCTTAGAATTAGGCCACACCCCTTTTGGGGAGCGCGCGCCTACGGCGTGCACGATTTCTTCAATATAATGTTATGTATGGGGGAGCTGCATTTTTTTTTCTTTTTGCACTGGGACCCTAATTGTCTAGAAATAGCCCTGCTGCTGATTATATATTGGGGGCAGGGTTTATGTGTATGGGCAGCTGTGCCAACTATGTATGCCGGGGATGTGATGTCTATCTATGAAAGGCTGTGCTAAATACCACAGTAGAGATTAGTGGACCTTGGGCTTCGTTGAATTTTTTAATGTGGCCCACACTGTCGGAAAGGTTGAAGACCCCTGCTTTAGGGATTGTGATAAAGGGAAGGTTTTCCCTTTCTTTTTCTTATCCCTGAACAGTAGCTCCTGGAGTTTTACCTCCTCCTGCGCGTCCTCGATATTCAGGGATTTGTGTATCAATGTTAGAAGGTTCTCCACCATGTCGGCATTGAAGTCATTCTCTGACTTATCTACCACTAGATCCTCAGCCTCATCTGCTGCCTCCGTTATTTCCTCTCCAGACTCTGCTGATGCCTCGCTTACTCTGGAGCGACTTCTCTTCCCTGTGCTCTTTGCCAGATCTTTTTTGGTAACAAAAGTGTCGGCAAGAGCAGTCTTCAACATGTCGACCAATCCCGACATCTGTGATGGGGGTAACAACTGTGGTGTCTTGCATTTCTCGCACACACTCCCCATGTATTTATCCGGCAATGATACATTACACATAAGACATTTTGCTGTGTGCAATTTCTTGTGCCTGGATTTTTCTCCTTTTTCCTTGCTGTTATCGGATCTGCATAATAATGTATAATTATCAGCAGATTCTGTAGTCTCCATAACATGCTCAAAAAATAATAATGTACTTCTTGTGGCTTACCCTGACTTTTGACTGATCTGCCTCCTCTCTTCCTCCATGCTTTATACTGACCCTTAAGGCTGTCTATAAAAACAACATAGCTACATCAGCCCATTTGCACAATACGTTTTTTTTTTTTCACATTGGTAGTGGAGAAAACACACTCACCACCTTTATGAAATAAATGCCTCCAGTCACATCTCAGGACCGCTGGAACTGCTGCCCTTCGTTGGTGGTACAGCGTTTGAGCAACTTCCATTGCCTCCTTATATTGGCGCTGCTTTAGCGCGTCACTCGTCCTACGTCGGACACCCGCGCGTCACGCGCCGGGTCCCCGCCAGCCGCTGCGCCCTCACGTCGGACGCGTCAGACGCCACGTCCCGGCTTGTCATCAGCTCGCGCCATAAAGTTCATGCGGTCTGGCTGCGACGCGGCCTGCTCTCTGTTTGTCACCCGCAGATTGCCGCGGGTGACGACGTCCGCCCGGTCTCACCTGGATTCCGGGCAGGAGACCTCCACATTGCCTCCTTGGACGCCACCGCTTGTCAGCCGCCCAAACCTGAGGACGGCATGCGGCTTCCGAGGCTTTCACCAGCAACCTGGCTACTTTGTCCCCACCTGGGCGCTCAGGGCGACGGTGGGAACCAGATCCGCTTCACAGGGTAAGCCACACAAAAAACTTGCTACCCTCCTGGGAAAGGAAAAAAAGACACAGAGAGAAGGAGGAGGAGCCTTATATGGAGAAGGGGCGTCTTTTTTTCCTTTCCAAAGCTACCCAATAGGGGAAGAACCCACAAGTAATGGCTGCCATGGGGGAGGTAGAGGAAAGTATATTGTATACGGTTTTGGAGGTCATATCTCCAGAAGGATATAAATACACTAGCGACAGTACAAAGAAGGACAACTAAAATGGTGCATGGCCTACATCACAAAACTTGACTGGAAAGACTAAAACATCTCATTATGTATAGTTTTGAGAAGAGAAAGGCAAGGGGGACATGACAGAAACTGTTAAATATATCAAGGTCCAGGAGGGAAACATTCTTCAAATGAAGAGAAGTATTAGAACAGGAGGACATGCACTGAAACTGAAGGGAGGTAGGTTCAGGGGAAATCTGAGGAAAAAAATACTTCACAGAAAGGGTAGTGGACAAGTGAAATAACCTCCTATCAGAGGTGGTAGAGGCTTAAGACAGTAGAACAATTTAATCATGCATAAGACAGACATAAGAATATCCTTACAAAGTAATAAAGATGAAGGGGGTATGCAATCAATCCTGGGTCACGGCTGTCGATCCCTCCAGACAGCCGTGATCCAGGCCCGTTTGCGTTTTGCCCGACAGCAAATCAGGCGAGATTCAATGCCACGCCTGCCGATTGGCGAGAAGTGGGCATGTCTGGGTAAATGGCCTTGGATTGTCGATCTGTGGCCAGGATTGCGACAATTCACGGGCGTTATCAGCAGAATGAGCCCGACAGCTTCTAAAGTTGGGCTCATTCTGCCATGATCCCTCTTCAATGCAATGTCGGTAAAGACAGCATTGAAGAGAGCCCCGCTGCTATTTCCCCCATCAGGAATAGCGGTGGAGGATTGCATACCCCCCTAATAGGGTTTGAAGTAACAATATGGTTAAAAAAAAAGGGGCAGATTAGACAGGGCAAATGGTTCTTCTCTGCTGTCAAATTCTATAGGTGTGTGCACACGCATCAATTTACTTTGCTTTCGATTTCCCCAATTCCATCCCCTTTCAATTTGGCCTTTGCTTTCCATTTGATCTGCCCTTTTGCAATCAATATTGAGATCGATGTGCATTCTAGTTACAGTGTACACATTTGATTTACTGGATCGAAGTCGATATTTCCTTGCCTGCACAGTTTATTTCACTTTTCGATATAGAGAAACGGGAGAGCACATCGAATCGAATGCGGATCAAAAGCATCTTAAAAACAATTTGATTTCCATTTGATTTTGGTTCTATTATCAAAATCGAATAAAAAAATAAATCTGTAAAAATTGAAGCGTGTGTACACCCCTTATGTTTCTACCATAAACTATACACACAGTACCCACCAATAAGAGGCAATGAACCAAAAATATGTTCTGGTAAGACAAAGAGCCAATGCTATGCAAAGAAAATGGGCATGACCTAGCTTCCACAAGGCCACACCCCATTTTTGTGTTCACGCCTTTTGGAATGACATTAGATTCTAACACTACAGCAATTGTTTACTTTCTATCCCCAGTAATATTATACCACTCCATTATCCAGACCTCCAGATTTCCCCACTTAAATACATTTAAAAAAAAACATCTAAAATAATAATTAGTATATCGTAATACAGACAGTGTTCAGCTGCATGTGATGCAATTCAATGCACGCCCCAGTTTAGTCAGTATCGCATAGAAAAATAGACTGTGCAGGTAAGTCTATCTTGATTATCTCACCTGTAGAATGTTTAAATCTAAAGTACATCTAAAGTGAAGTTATCCAAAAGTGGATAGTCAAAATTGGATAGTCGGAGGACTACATGAATGTCTACCTGCTCAGACTCCTTATACTCCAGCAGCCACAAAATAACTAAGATGGGGGGTGATTGCCCTAATCTTGGGAGCCGCATCTTATTAAGAAAAGAGACGTTTGCGGCACAAGAGCTGCAGGTTGGCCAGCCCTTGGCTAGGGGATATGGAGAAGTGCATATAAAATAATAGACTGTAAATCATGGGTCTTCAACCTGTGGCCCTCTTGATGTTGTGAAACTACATGTTCCAACATGCATTGCCACATATTTTTCCTATAAGAGCATGCCAAAACTGTCAGGGCATGCTGGGACATGTAGTTCCAGAACATCTGGAGGGCCACAGGTTGAAGACATGTGCCGTAAATGATCTTAAAACAATGAAACCCTGAGAAAAGGCGCAAGTCGGAATGTACATGCCTTCTACTTGAGATTATTTAACAATCCTGTAGTGCCACCTGCTATGGTTATTTGTAAAATAGAGAGTAATACAGAGACAACTTAAGAGGAATGTATAACAAGACAAGGTAACATACAGTAACACTGCCATCTACAATTTAAGTGTACTTTTAATGCAAGTCTGCAGTTAAGCTGTGTACACACGGTGCAATGTGATTGCTGACAATATATTGCTCAGCAATCATATTACTCAGCAATCATATTGCTCAGTGTCCCGTTTTCATCCAGAGATGGTCACTGATGTAAATGACACACTGCCGGGAGAAGAGGCAGGGGAAGTCGCTGGGTGCGCACTCTTCCATTTTCAGCCCCCTAATGGTCGGAGGAGCATGCACCTCCGACCATTAGGGGGCTGAAATCGGAAGAGCGCGCACCCGGCAATTTATCGCCAGTGCACACTCCAATTGCTGGCAATATGGTCCCTCAGCGACCATATTGCCAGCGATTGTAGCCCCTGTGTACGCACCTTTAGACTAGTTTGACAACAATCTAAAATAAAAAAAAATTACATTTGTTTTATTTAAAAAAAAAAAAAAAAAACCACAAAACTAGAATCATATATTGCTGTACAATACAAGAAAAAAAAACATACAGAGGAAATGGGGCAGCAGTGCATACTGTTTCCATGGTAACAATGAGTATTATACCTAGCTTTTACTGTATCTACAGGAATTATTATTTTTTTCAATGTCATGCCAGCAGGTGATAATACCCAATTACACGATTGATTAACATATTTCAAGTAAAGTGGAAAACAAAACCGATATACACATTTTGTTATTTCTAGATGGATATTATATGGCATGATCCTTTACCTTTTAGAACAGTCATTATCATACACCTGCACAAATAATTCAAACTGCTTATTTGTGACTTGACTTTTGAGGGGGCAGAACCAAACACAGGGTTATCTTGTAATGGCTACTCTATACTGTACATACAACATTTTAACCAATGAATAGAATGTATGAGTTACATTGTACAGTACCACCCCCTCCAACATGGCCCATTCCATTCGGTACAAAATGCTCTGTTTCTGGAATGTCTTACCAGTGGCAGTTGCAGAGGTGGTGCAGCAGCACAGCCAATATTCAAAAAGGGGAGCCACACCTAATCTCACTCCAAACATCACTGTCCTGGACTTACTAGCAGTTGATGTGACCCCCCCACCACCCCCCCCCCCCCCCCCACCACCACCCCAGTTGGAGTCCAACCGCTGTAACTGCTACTGGCAGGGAAGTCCAAGAAAAGAGCATGTTGTACCTAATGGAATGGGTCATGTTGGAGGGTAGAATAGATTTCTCTTTCAAATTGTAATTTAGACCCTAATTAAAAACCACTAAATAGCAGTGATAAAAGAAAACCTTCACTGTACATCCATAATTGTTATATTATGGAAATATAGCAAATACACTATTAACCAACATTTTACAGAGATCCACCGCTTCATAATCTGTGATACCAAGGGCGTAATATACTACTTTGGATGTGAAAGCAACCTCACATATGGAATTACCGAAAGGCCTTTTAATCCTTTGAGTGCCAAGGGAATTTGTGAAATAAGCTGTGAAAATTGGCAAGCAAACATTTGTGCAAACAGAAGATATACATAACTTTAGGACAGGCGCTGATATGTTCTACTTCTATGGTACTTCTCCGTCGTAGATGTACTCAGTATGCCATGCGGAGGGAAAACATTCATATAGTGAAGTACAGCTTTAGTACAACAAAATTTTAATGAACACAGTGCACTCTCTGGTAGGTTACAATCAAATCCTCCAGAAATGTGCAAACACAATTAAAAACTCCAGTGACAAGATGATTAAAATAATTCCTTATGGGAAGTCCTCTGAATGACTCAAAACAATGGGGCAATTACTGTATACGGTGGAACTGAATCGCCAGTTCGTATAGCGCATGTGAAAGTGTCCCGGGGCAGAATCACAGGTATCAGCTCCCTCCAGTCTCGGTGCCTCACTTCCTGGTCACTCCAGAGGGTCTTCTAGACTGACGCGTTTCGACTCCTTCTGGAGTCTTTTTCAAAGTCTCAGGTGGGTGTAATTTGCCAAGGTGTCCAGGCCGTCTTATATACTGGCTTTGGAGATAGTTCGCCAGTCAGTGTGTAGGATTTTCCATTCAGTCAGTGTGTAGGATTTTCCGTTCACTTCCGGGCTCAGCCCGGATGTGACGTATCTGTTTACCCGGCGTCGCCATGGTTACCGGGTGTTCATCTTGTAACTCCTGGACTCCAGTCCGGAAGTGACATCTCACGACGGTCATAGTTACCTTAGTTACTGACGCTCGGGATATGTGAGCCGTACGTCAGCTGTTTAGCTTCCGGACTCCAGTCCGGAAGTGACGTCGCGCATCAAAGCCTCCGTGGTTGCCCTTGGTTATGGACGCTTAAGTTGTATGCGCCGATACGTCACATCCGTTTTGGCTTTGTTTATTGCGTTGCCATGGTCAGGCTGAAATTGAGGGAAGTAACGTCAGATAGTGTTTTTATGCATATGGTCTTTCTTATTTATATAAAGTGCCAGTGCATAATCAATTGTAAACATTGAGTATATCCGCTTACAAGGTGACAATGCTTATAAATAACAAGTATATAAAAGTGACGATGCTTGCTCTATTGTTGTACACAGTATGCATATACATTATTTGGAAAAGAATACTGTCACTGGTGGTATTATATATGCAGTCCTTCCCATTAATACAAGGTGACAGTGCATGCAGATTTAACCTCCCTATAGGATGCAACTCCCTTATTTTTATATATAAAAGTGACAGTGCATGTGGGAGTAAAACATTTTTTACTAAGTTTTACATTTTAACTATAGGATAGCACTGCCACTTTAAGATAACAAATACCTCCCACATGCACTGTCACTTTTATATATAAAATAAGGGAGTTGCATCCTATAGGGAGGTTAAATCTGCATGCACTGTCACCTTGTATTAATGGGAAGGACTGCATATATAATACCACCAGTGACGTATTCTTTTCCAAATAATGTATATGCATACTGTGTACAACAATAGAGCAAGCATCGTCACTTTTATATACTTGTTATTTATAAGCATTGTCACCTTGTAAGCGGATATACTCAATGTTTACAATTGATTATGCACTGGCACTTTATATAAATAAGAAAGACCATATGCATAAAAACACTATCTGACGTTACTTCCCTCAATTTCAGCCTGACCATGGCAACGCAATAAACAAAGCCAAAACGGATGTGACGTATCGGCGCATACAACTTAAGCGTCCATAACCAAGGCAACCACGGAGGCTTTGATGCGCGACGTCACTTCCGGACTGGAGTCCGGAAGCTAAACAGCTGACGCACGGCTCACATATCCCGAGCGTCAGTAACTAAGGTAACTATGACCGACACGAGATGTCACTTCCGGACTGGAGTCCGGGAGTTACAAGATGAACACCCGGTAACCATGGCGACGCCGGTTAAACAGAATACGTCACATCCGGGCTGGAGCCCGGAAGTGAACGGAAAATCCTACACACTGACTGGCGAACTATCTCCAAAGCCAGTATATAAGACGGCCTGGACACCTTGGCAAATTACACCCACCTGAGACTTTGAAAAAGACTCCAGAAGGAGTCGAAATGCGTCAGTCTAGAAGACCCTCTGGAGTGACCAGGAAAGTGAGGCACCGAGACTCGAGGGAGCTGATACCTGTGATTCTGCCCCGGGACACTTTCACATGCGCTATACGAACTGGCGATTCAGTTCCACCGGATCCGGTAATTGCCCCATTGTTTTGAGTCATTCAGAGGACTTCCCATAAGGAATTATTTTAATCATCTTGTCACTGGAGTTTTTAATAGTGTTAGCACATTTCTGGAGGATTTGATTGTAACCTACCAGAGAGTGCAGTGTGTTCATTAAAATTTTGTTGTACTAAAGCTGTACTTCACTATATGAATGTTTTCCCTCCGCATGGTACACTAAGTACATCTACGACGGATAAGTACCATAGAAGTAGAACATATCAGCGCCTGTCCTAAAGTTATGTATATCTTCTGTTTGCACTTCCTTTTGTGAGGGGAAAGGAAAACCCTCAAATATATAACTTGATAGGCTGCTGTGCGCACGGGTGGGGAGCACTTAACTGTTATACACAAGCAAACATTTGTATTCATCAGGTTTACCTTATATAGGAAATATAATCCTTTTTTACACAACATTTTTTATTTGCATTTATATAACAAATGTGAGCGACGCTGGCCTTTTTAGCAGATATTTTGCGCATCTCTCACAGAGGGTTAAACAATAAGCATATCACAGCTATTAGAGTTCTATTGAAGATAGGATGTTGTGCATAGCAACCAATCAGATTCAATCTATTATCTCCTAGAACAGTGGTCTCCAACCTTTTTTTGGGATGTGAGCTACTCGAAGAGCTACTAAAATAATAATAATAAAAAAGAAAATCTGCATAAATCAAAAAAATGCCCTTTTCACATTATGCCACACACTGTAATGCCCCTGACACATTATGCCGCATACCGCAATGCCCAAGACACAATATGTCACACACTGCAAGGAGGAGGGACAAAATTAGGGGGCATGACCCACTATTGTGGCACTCCTGCGAGGCCACATCCCCCATTTTACTGCTATGGGGGGAAAGCCAGTGCTCTTACATAAACAATGCCCGCCCGATTGTGGTGCCATTCTAAATAAATACTCTGGCGGTACTGTGTGCGTGCACGAAAATGGGTGTAGCCACATGGGGTGCAGTCAATAAACATCTGGGTGTGATACACACATGCCTCCAGTAGTGCAGTGCTTGATATACATATGCCCCCAATAGTGCCAGGTATGTCCCCATGGTACCGGGTATGCCCCCACAGTGCCAGTATCCCAGCAGCAGCACTCACTGTTGTTGCTGCCGGGGAGAGGACAGTCCGGCGTCCCCCACCAGTGCTATCGTGTCGCCGAGGGGGGGGGGGAGAGCACAGCACACCACACGTCTCTCCTTCCCCCCTACCTTCCCACCCACCAATCAAAGCTCGTAGACCAGCTCCTTATTGGCTGCCGGCCCACGAGCTCTGATTGGCGCATGGCCCAGTCACAGGGATGCACAGTGAGGGGTAGGAGAGATGCGCGAGGTGCTCTCCACCGCTCAGAGGGAGAACAGAAGCGGCTGCGGCAGTGGGTAATAGAGAGATGGGCAGCGGGTAATGGAGGGATGGGCATCTGCGAGTGGTCGCGCCACCCGGATTGCTGCAGTGAGCTACCAGTAACTTGCGAGCAACGGGTTAGCGACCACTGTCCTAGAAGGGGCTTAATAAGTAGAATCTGATAGGTTTCTATGAGCAACATCCCATCTGATTGGCTGCTATGGGCAAAAGCCCATCTCCCAATAGAACTTTTAAAAGATTTTAATAAATCGTTGTATTGTTTATGTTTGCACAGGGGGTCTGCACATGCACATATACACGTATGCGCAGAGCCCCACCATCTAAAACGGGGAAGAATTCGACCCCTTAGTCCCCATTAATAACTTCTTGCAAGGACATGTGATGAAGATGAAAGGTGCTACAATATTCTAAAACATACCTCATATAACACAGATGTGTTGCCATGCAAAAGTGGTCCATAACAAATGTATGAATGGCCGACAACCCAGCCTAAATCAGAAGCAGCCCACCATACCTGTAATGATGTAAAACAAATGTACAGATCATCATTTGTTAACCATATTGAAAAAGGTAAAAGTAGTCAGACTAGAATATTGCAAATCTTAACTGATCCATAAAAGAATCCTAAGGGAGTGTGGAAAGCTATGAATGTGCACACCGCACATCGGGGAAGGAGAGCAGGGAGCCTAGGGATAACAGACTGGTGGTTCCAAGGTTTATAGTTGTGGGTCCACCATGTGCGGCTTACTTTACACTAAATGATGGGGATCAATTCTATGCCAGCTGTCTAATTGGAAAGTTTGCATTATACACCAGCTGTTCAGATAGAAGACCTTAGATTAAGGGGGTGCCTTGTGTATTGGGAAATCATATGCCCCAATATTTCTGGTGATTACAATACACCAGGGGTGGGCAACAGGTGGCCCACGAACAGCTCCTGACTGGCCTGCCGCTGCTGTCTGTGTGCCCTGGCTGTGTTCCAAACCTTATGTAGCAGGCACGGTCCACGCCTGCTAACAGATGATTGGTTCCCTCCTCAGAGATCTTTTAATAACCGTTATTCTGAGGTCCGCGTCCCTGAGCTGTCAAACAAGGCACTGCCCCCAGACAGGGACACGCTCCAGAGACGCGCATACTGTGTGCACAGGGGATGCTGCAGCCAGATAGAGACTGATACACTGGAAGTGGGCTCTGCCCGGTCACGCTGCCTGCCGCCGTCAGCCCTGGGGGCCACCGCTGGGTGTGGCTAGTGTCCTTCCTCCTGTCAGGCTGCGCCTGGTTTTAGAAGATGTGTGGCATTACTAATGGGTTCAGGTGTGTGGAATTACTAAGGGGGAGCTGGTGTGTGGAATTACTAATGTAAGGGGCAAGTATAAGGGGCAAGTATAAGGGGCCTACTATTGTGTTGCATGATGTGTAAAAGGGGTATATGGTGCGCTACAATACAAAGACACACCCCCTTTTGAATGACCAAACACCCTATTTTCTGGAGTGCGGCCCTCAAATAAATGCTGGAAGTATTAAGTGGCCCCCCAGCTGAAATAATTACCCACCCCTGCACTACCCAGAGGGTGGAGTTATAACTTAAACACAAAAGCTGAGTATACCTTAATTAATAATCTCTCTTTCACACCTAAATCCTAGGTTCCAGGATCACGGTTTCAAACTGTGTTGATACAAATTTTACACCTTTTCACACGAAGGCCAGCACCTAGGATTTAGGTCTGACAATGCCAGGGCAACCTGGGACGGGTGTAGGTGTCATCAGAGTCTACCAGGAATAACGTTACACAGGCTTTTATGAAACCCATGTAGAGTAACCAGGGTTGCACCTTTCACAATGTAGACTACCATGATATCTTATGGGTTCGACCCTTGTCGCGACCAGATAGACCTGTTCACACTGGCAAAATCCTGGGTAAGAGGTGTGGTGTAAAAGTGGTACTAGAAAAACTTTGTAGTATATATCTTTGATAGACTTAAATTTACTTATATACAATTGTTATCATAACTTTTATCCACCCTTACCTCTCCTGGCTTTAAGCCATAAATAGCAGCCATCGTCCAGTTCAGCATCACAGCATACCCAGCAGTGCATCTTACAACACCCTAAATCCAATACAAGCCAATGTCACTACATAGTATTAACATTGCAGCAATGACCAACACATTTCAAACTGTGGTAATAACCACATAACATAAGGACAGAAAAATAGATATACACAGAAAGTGATCATGAATAAAAAAAAAAACTTCCTTGTATTGCATTGCACCTAATGACTGCAGAAACTGGATATTTACTCAATTTGTTTTTCTTGACTTCATGGCAGCATGTACAATGAAGAGTGTAAATAAGTTATAATAACAATAAGAGTTTATAGAATCATTTTATGCTTCAGTTTCCATGAAAGCATACACAAAAGGGATAATAATAGTAATAAAATGAACAACAAGTTAATACACTTACAACATACTAAGTCTTTGAGAGTAATAAAGTGGAGATAGTACCAGAAAGTCTTCTAACTGCCATGGTACTTAAAGTGATCAAGTGAATAGAAATAAAGTACCAAGCAACCAACTTCAAGCTGTCATTTTTTTAAACACAGCCTGTAACATGGTAGTTAGGAGCCAAATGGCTGGTACGTTATCCCTCACCAAGGCTTAGTACATATGCATTAAGAACTCTTCTTCCAAACATCTCACCCAAGAATACTGATATAGTAATATTTAGGATTTATACTGCAGCTTACAAACGTCTTCAGTATGCAGCCATAGCTCCGGCAACATGTATCACCCCTTTACAGCTTCACCTACTGTATTGCTCTCTGCAGCAGTGTAGAGAGCTCGCCAACTGGTTACAGTCAGGCAGCATTTTAGGTACACAGAGCCAATAGTATTTTAAATTTGGAGCCAGCCATCAATTAATCAAAGCTCACAGACTGACGGACAATCATGGCTTTCTGCCTGTGACCAACACGCAGCCTGCCCTGATCCTACTGTTGCCATTTGGGCCCCCTCTAGGTCTGGGCCTGAGATTGAAGTACCAGAGCCGCCCCCGCCCCCCCTGACGGTGGCCTTGCCTCTGAGTTTTAGTAATGTGCGCGCTTCCTGAAAACAGTATTTTATCCACGTTGCAAATATGATTTGAGACTTCACAACCTTTCTCTGTTTCATTCACTGAAACAAATAGTCACTTTTGTTTCATGTAAATCAGAACTAAACAATTGAATTTGCTTTTATAGACATTGTTTGGTTTAGGACATATATGGAGGTATAAATTGGAGAGAAACCAAGCACTGTCATTTTTCAAACACAACCTATAAAATAAGAGTTAAAAGCAGAATGATTAATGGCTTCACTTCTCTCCACTTTCACTCTACGATTTGATTAAAAACAACAAAGATTATTATAATGAAATTCAGAAACGTATGTACAGTAGAAAAGTGAGACACTGTGTTGCCATTATGCTACTCTGCCCAAAATGCCTGTACCTTCTTATGGATTTAAATTATTAGCAATACAGGAATAAAACTTTCATAGGGGCATATTCATTAAAGGCCCGTACACATGGAGCAATATAGGGCTATTTTCTAAGCGAACTGTCTAGATAACTTAGAAATTAAGCACAGATTGCTCCGTGTGTACAGGCTATAGCAATGGGGATAAGTGGACCCACGCATCCCTATCGCCTGAATAGATCTTGACTGCTTGCAGTCAAAATCTAATAAAATCATGAGAACACTGGTCTGCACAGCTCACTCCGCACACATCGCTGGTGCATCGCATGTGTGTCAGCGATGTGTGCTTAAGCACATCTCTCACCAGGGGACACTATTTTGTGGAAAGTGCTGTAACAGCAAAAATGAAGAATCCCTGAAATGTAAAAAAAGGCTATTGCATCTATGATATCTGCAGAAGTCCCTTGATTTAATTTGCAAAAGCAGTCCATATAGGATTCTATGTATGCTTCTAAAAATGAGATTTTTGTACTTAACGTTAAATCCTATTTCTGAACCCATCTGGGAGACAGTGCACATGACAGACAGAGCCACCCTCCCCAACTGCAAACACTGGTCTTCACTACAACTTTAAAAGGAGCTGTAAACCAAGGAACACCAACAATAGATTCAGAGAAAAGGATGTAATGGTTCATTACAAAAATACCAAATTCTCCTTAATCCAATCTGGGGCAAACTGCTCACCATAGGAAAGCCACCTTGAGGTGAGACAATCTGATTCCTCAATACAAATTCCTGATACGCTCAGACAATCTGATTCCTCAAGACAAATCTATAAATAAAAAATATCCATGAAGCTTGCACTACCACATATGCAGAGACCAAAAACACAAGCCCATCAAACGGTCTAAATGTCTGTGGAATGGAATTACAGAAAACAAGATGAAGGAAGAAAGTAGGTGAGATCCTATATCCTCTAAGCGTATAGTCTTTCCTGTCATGACTCTGTAGGAGGAGAAGATTGTGGAGTAACACCATTGTCTATGTGGTCATGGAGAAGAGCAGAAAATATGTCATAGGTCTGACTTCCTTCTCTGGTTTCCACCGCATAATTATAATCTGTGGATATAACTGCACAAGAACATGACTATAAGGGTGTATTATGGTTGGCTGACAGTTGGGACTCCGATGGTAGGTATACCTACAACAGAATCCCTACCATGTACTCTGACAGGGGGTGAGCACGATGAAGCCCCTTGCAGAGATTCTATTCTCCCTCTATGTGGGTCATGACCTCCCATGATGGAGAATAGTCCTGGTCAGTCAGGATCCCGACTCTTGTGCAATTAAAACAGTCGGGATTCCGATGTCAGCTACTGACCATCTGAATCCAAACCTTCGGAGCTTTACCAGCCACCCGACTCTATAGCTCAATGTTTTTGGTGAAAAACGACAATGGAGAATAGTAAACAAAACATTAATCAAAACTGACACAATGACACATTCAAATCAATAAATTAAAGTTATACAAAAAGGTGAAATAATTTAATTTACATTATTTAAAACATAATCTGGTTGGTAATACCTTTGGCAGCCCTGTTGTCCCAGACGTATAGAGAACATACAGAGGGTGACCAGAAGGCACAGGAATGCAGTCATGTGGACTAGCTTTAGCAATCTCTTCTCTCCAGTCAATATGTAGCTCAGAAGTTAGACGTGCTTGTTCCTTTACAAGTTAGAGAAAAAAAATGCATATGTCCTTAACAAAATTATATTCTAAAAGTAGTACATTAAGTCATTGTAATGCTGTGGTTACTAAAGTAACATGTACACTAAATAATTTGTTTTCTACAGCTGCAAAACAATAAGATAGTGTAAAAAATGCGCTGGGGTTTAGGCTAATGTCGAATCAGGAACCTAGTGAAACCATCATTCTAAATCACACATTTGCATTAGACACATGGCTAAAAGTTAATGTAATTTTGAATACAAGGGTATGCACACTAGAAAAACATGCCTTGTGGCAGACAATCCTTACAATGTTGATAAATCTGCAGTTTTGAGAATCCAAAAATAGAGTAAAAAGATTAAACACTCACCGTAGTTCCCAGACTTCCCAAGAGTGAATTGAAGAAAAAAATAAAAAAAATTGGAAAAAGATGTGGCAATGGTCGTTTAAGTATAATGGAATAATAATTTATTATAGTTTTAAACCTTACTTCGTTCAACATAATTATTATATGCAGCTAACAAAATGATATAGGATAGGATTCTCGGATACTTACTATACAATTATTTGTACTACAATACATCTTCAATTTTTATCTACATTTAAAAATCTATTTACCAGAAGTTAGTCTAATAACCTTTAAATAAGTACCCCTCAAATTTGTCAGATTACAGGGAGCACGTATTGGGAGTTGATGACAAAGTCACAATGACATGCTATACCAGTTTCCAATACTTCCGTTTTCCTCAGGGTTCTCCGGTTTCCTCCCAAAATATACTGGTATGTGTGTATATGTGGTAGGGAATACAGATTGTTCCCTACCACAATGGGGCAGGGATCGATATGAAGGAACAAATATTCTCTGTTAAGCGCTGTGGAATATGTGTGCCATATATATGACTGGTAATAATAAATGCTCTGAGTGTACTTTCCTACAGGAACACCCTTTGTTAGAACTTAGACATGCCCTCCATGTCCCCAATGTGATGTACAGCACAAATGGTTTACAAATGTACATTTCTTAAAGAGACTGCCCAAGTTTAGAATACAATAGAAAAGTAGAAAAACATTTGCTGTTTGATTTACAGAGAATATAAGTAGGACTGAAATGGAATAGACTTTTACCTACCATGTTGGGGCGGCTGTAAATGAGAACTTTCTCTGGTTTGTGACTAACCATCTCTAAAGCTTTTTCTACAAGAGGAACGTACTCAACTCTCCTGCCCGGCTCCACGCCAAATGATGCAGTTACAATTAACTTGGGCTGCAGAAAGATACACATATTTAATACATAGATTGCAAAAATAATCATGGGGTTCATTTTGACATGGTGGATGGGCCCTCATTTTTGGAGTAATGTGCTATGAACCTCAATTATACTCATCTTAAAATGCAGAGTTTACTCTAATTATTTTAGCTATGAGTAGTCTTAGGGGTATATTCAATCCTGGGTCACGACTGTCGGGCTGGCCCGACAGCCGTGACCCTGTCCAGTTTTCGGCTGGCTTGAAAAAAAATTCGGCAGGCAGGATTCAACGTCCCGCCTGCCGAACAAGGGGTGTGGCCGCGAGATATGGCTGTGGATCGTTGAGCTGCAGCCGGGAGCTTGACAATCCAGAGCCGTTCTCAGCAGAATGTGCCCAACTGCTTCTAAAGTCAAGCCCGTTCTCCCAAAATCCCTGTTCAATGCTGTTGGGAAAGACAGCATTGAATAGGGCCCCGCCACTATTTCCCCCTTCGGGAATAGTGGCGGGAGATTGAGTACTTAAGAGTGCGCACCTGCATTTCCTTCTTTCCTGCATGCTACTACAATTCTTAATATGGTAGCGCCTCTTATTAGGTTTAAGATTAGGGTGTGCAGTCCAGGCTTCCCCCACACCACTCCTTTTTCAAAGTAACTTTATTAATAAACAATTAGACATACAGAATATAGAATGTGATTAAATCATACACATAATAAATATGAAACATTTCTGACATTACTGATGTAAGCAACGGTCACAACTTCTCAGAGATAAAAGCATGAACAGTGATTTACTGGACCATACTTACCTTTGCATGATCAATGCGCACAGATAACTCCTTGGGTGCGAACCCTCCAAATATAAGACTATGTACAGCTCCAATTCTTGCGCATGCCAACATCGTATACATTGCCTGTGGTATCATTGGCATATAGATGACAACTCGATCTCCTTTTTTTACTCCATATTTTGTCATGACACCAGCTAGCCTGGACACCTGAATATAAAGATTAGATTTAGGCAACCGGTAAGAGTTAAAGAGACAACTATCACTTGTACAGTATTTGCCACATATGCTATTGATTTATTTAACACTGCCAAAAGTATTTTACAGTACAAACACTTATTGGAGGTACTTGTTTCCTAGCATGGCACCCACTACGGCATTTGCGTAGTGGGCTATTCAAGATAGTGAAATTGCATCGCATCACATGCCATTATTGTATGGCATGCGATGCGATTTCCCTATGTAATGTATTCACTGCTCTCCGTCAGTGAATACATTACAAAAACCGGGTCCGATAAAAAAATCGCATCACATCGCATGCCATTATTGTATGGCATGCAATGCGATCAGATATTGGATCCGATTCGACATATAATAATGGTATTTAATGTACTATACCATTAAATGACATATAATGTCATTTACTTAGGCCCCGCGCGCCCCCCCTTCACTATCCACGTCATCCTGAAGCGTGGCGAGCACAGCAGAACGCATCTGGCCGACCTTTTCATACCCCCACTATCCACGTCGGCGTGGAATTGATTTTATATACTGTGGCGAGCGCAGCGAGCCACCAAGCCCGAAGCGTGGCGAGCCCCCCGTAATACATGTAACATAATACGCGTCCGCTCGCCACGCTTCGGGCTCGGTGGCTCGCCACACTATATAAAATCGACTCCACACCGACGTGGATAGTAGGGGTCTGAAAAGGTGGGCCGGACGCGTTCCGCTGTGCTCGCCACGCTTCGGGATAATGTGGATAGTGGGGGGGGTGTGTGCGTAAATAAATGACATCATATGTCATTTAATGGTATAGTACAGTGGTTCCCAACCCTGGTCCTCAAGTACCCCCAACAGTGCACGTTTTCCAGGTCACCCAGCAGGTGCACTCATTATTCAAACACATTTTAAAAGATCCACATGTGGAGATCATTATGTCACCTGTGATTCTGTGTGGAGACCTAGAAAATGTGCACTGTTAGGGGTACTTGAGGACCAGGGTTGGGAACCACTGGTATAGTACATTAAATGCCATTATAACAGGTAAAATCGCATCTCATCGCATGCCATACAATAATGGCATGCGATGCGATTTGACTACGTTTGCGTACGTGCTCGCCGTGCTAGAAAACAAGTACCCTTGTTGAAACAGAAAAAAGAATGTTATTCGTTTTGGGATGATGGCCTAGGACAGCAAATCTAAACATTGCCTACGATAATTATTTTTTTCCCCCCAATGGTAGCCATTGCTTGTGCTCGGACTCAGTTGGAGATATGCCAACCTTTCTAAAGAAGACCTGCTAGATGCCGTGATCACCGGTGATCACCAGCTTCTTTGCAGAGCAGCGGTTATCACTGGCCCTCCCAACTGTTCCCCCGCCCCAGGAACGCTCCGGCCCGCCTGTCAATTAGCGGGACTGTATATGGCATACAATGCCATACAATGCGATGGGATGGGATGGGTGCTTACAATGTTAAATGCATCCCCACGCCACCCCCCACTATAAACGTGAACCCGAAGCGTGGCGAGCGCAGTGAGCCCGCGAGGAGGGGTGGTACGCATCCTACGACCTTTTCATACCCCCACTATCCACGTCGGCGTGGAGTTGATTTTATAAAGTGTGGCGAGCGCAGCGAGCCCGAAGCGTGGCGAGCCCCATGAGGGGATGCGCATAACTTCACAGGTATAAGCGTCCGCTCGCCACGCTTTATAAAATCAACTCCACGCCGACGTGGATAGTGGGGGTATGAAAAGGTCGTAGGACGCGTATCGCCGCCGCTCGCCACGCTTCGGGTTCACGTTTATAGTGGGGGGTGGCGTGGGGGTGCACTTAACATTGTAAGCACCCATTAGGGTGCTTATACAATTTTTAATCAAATAGGGGGCTAAAATCGCATCGCAGTGCATCGGGTGTATGGCATGCCATGCGATAAAAACATTGCGCGATCAATATCAGGGGCGCCGTGATAATACACAAGTACCGTTTTAATATTTATCTGCTCCTTCACCTAGGGGGCAGCGGCCTTAAAGCTCTTTTGCATTGCTGCCACCTCCCTAAAGCTTCTTCTGGGGTCCTCATATGTGATCTTCACTTGGGGTTCAGCTGCCTTTAAGCTCTTCTGCATTGGCTGCCTCCCACCCAGTACTTTGGAGTCTTCAGCAGCTCTACTAGGCTCCCACCTCCACTCTTAGACTGCCCCCTGTCTCGCGCTGGCTAATATGACGTGATTTGTTTGGCACTGCCATTTTTAACCCCCACCTCCCAAAAAAAATAATAATAGTGCTGCGGCCGCAGATGGTATCCCAGACCTCTACCACCGCCGTTGGGACACTGGACCTCTGCTAATGGGACCCCGAACCATCCTTTTGGGATGCTCAAGTTTCAAAAATGGGTTCCCTCCCAGCCTGCAGTGCATTCAAATGCACTATAGTGTGTATTTTGTAATCACCATTATATTTATTTATTTACAGTTTTTGGTACTTATGTAATATCTGGAGTCCCGCTTTTCTTATGAGACCGCGTCCCCTTGCGGGGCTCGCTGCGCTCACGACGCTTTGGGCACGGTGGCTCGCTGTGCTCGCCACACTATATAAAATCAACTCCATGCGTAGTTGGATAGTAGGGGTATGAAAAAATGGGGTGCATTTAACATGGGAGTCCAGATAATACATAAGTACCCAGTTTTTTATATAGCGCAGCAGATTCCATTGCGCTTTAAAATAGTAGACAGGGATAAGACAAACTGGGTAACAACAGACAGACTTGGAGGTAGGAGGGCCCTGCTGCAAGCTTACAATCTATAGGGACATAGGAGGGAAACACAAGGACAGGCACCAGTAATAGCATAGCAGTCCCACCAAGTTGCAAGTCCAGAAGGGGAGCTATATAATACATAAGTGCCTCAGAGAGTTATACATGTGGAACTTAAATATGATAGGCTTGCCTGAATAGGTGAGTTTTCAGGGAACACTTGAAAGTCTGGAGGCTAGTGGAGAAGAGCATTCCATAGGATGGGAGCAGCCCGATGGAAGTCCTGTAATAGTGATTGGGAGCTAGTGATCCGTGCAGAAGAGAGACGCAGATCTTGTGCAGAGCGCAGTGGTCAAGATCGGTAATATACAGGCAACCAATGGTGGGGCTGGCAGAGCGGATCAGCAGAAGATGAGCATCTTGCAAGGAAGGTCAGCCTCGCAGGAGCATTTAAAATGGATTGCAGTAGCGAGAGTCTGTTCTTGGGATGACCAGTTAGGACACTATTGCAACAATCAATGCGGGATATACAGGTTGAGTATCCCTTATCCGAATTATCCCGAAAACCATACATTCCAGAAAGTAAAAAAAAAAAATTCTAAAAACTTACTGGGAACATTTGTAACAGCACTACTGAGGGAATGATATGTAACTGGCACTATATATGTGCAAGACAATGATTGCTTGGCATTCAAAGTCAGTGCCTGAGATAGTACACAAACTTTGTTTCACGTTTTCAAACCTTGTTTTTTGAACAAATAAAATATATTTGTGTGTATTCCATATGGTTGATGTGTTTATACAGCATAAATGCAAGATACTTCAAAATACATAATTGAAATATTAAAATATTCTGAAATACGGAATAATCCATTATCCAAAATTCTCCTGGTCCCGAGCATTTTGGATAAGGGATACTCAACCTGTAATGATTATATAGTCTGTATTTTAATAACTGTCATAATTTCATGGCTTTAGTGTGTCCCAATTATGATAAAATATCACCTTGTATTTACCTAATATATGAAATCTAGAACATTGACTTATCCATTGGAGAGAGATTTACTTCTCTGTCTGAGAAAGTGCTGCAGCAATCATAAAATGACCATTCCAGGTTTTACCCTACAGAAGGCAATGGCATGGAAGATGAAAAACACATGATTTATTTACTACTAAAATGCTTTCTGGCTCATAAATGAATAAACACTGCTGATACATGCATTATATCATGCAGTCTAACCTAGCCTTGGGAACAGTGGGTGTCACAATAAACTAGCTATGTGAGGACATAAAATGCTACTTGGAGACTTGCTGAAAGATGGAATATAATTGGTGTATGAGGATTAGTAAATTTGACATTGTGCATTGTCCTAATCTCTGCTGATAACCATGAGGAGGATAAGGAAATATAATGTAAATACATGCTAATGATCTACAATTTCTTAGTGTTGTACATTATAAAATGAGTGTCTGTGTCTATTAAAAATTAAGCAAAACAGGGATTATTTAACGTGGTACTTATTTACTAGCACGGCGCCCACGATCTAGATTGTATTTGTCGGGACGATATCGCAAGAATTGCATGCATCTTATGTGTTTGTGCATGGACAAGATCGACGAGATATACAATTGAAATTTTTTTTAATTGTATGTACAATATAGCATCTTATGGATCTTATCTTATGGATGTCATGGATCTTATGCATCCATAAAATCCATAAGAAGCCATAAGATAAAAGATCCATCAACACCAACCCGAAGCGTGGCGTACGTGTCCTCCGACCTTTTCATACCCTCACTAGCCACGTCGGCATGGAGTTGATTTTATATAGTGTGGCGAGCGCAGCGAGCCACTGAGTTCGAAGCGTGGAGAGCGCAGCGAGCACCGCAAGGGGACGCGCATTACTTTGCAGGTATTACGCGTCCGCTCGCCACGCTTTGCACTCGCCACACTATATAAAATCAACTCCACGCACGACGTAGATAGTGGGGGTATGAAAAGGTCGGAGGACGCGTGCCGAAGCCGCTCGCCACGCTTCGGGTTGGTGTTGATGGATATTTTATCTTATGGATCTTATGGATGCATAAGATCCATAAAATGAGATCCATAAGATGCGATATTGTACATACAATTAAAAATCTTTTCAATTGTATAGATTGTATGCCTTAATTAAGGCATACAATCTTATGAGATGTGCGCCGTGCTAGGAAATAAGTACCTTTAACGTTAGCTCAAATCATTTTAGTAACCTTTCATTTGCAAATATAAGTTTAGAAAAACATTCTAGTTCCCTTTAAAAAAGAAATTATATGTCAGAATCTACAGGGAAAAAAAATAAGATCCCAAAAGACAAGGGTAGACTATACAGTATTCAACTTTATAGAAGTTTCAGGAATTATTAAAATAGGAAAATTGTGTAATATTGTATAACCTTGCTTGTGCACAATTGGCTATAGGCACACTAGAACCATACTTTGATAGTACCTGGGGTTCTGACAGTTCTCAGCAACTGGCTGCCCAGTCACCAGGATTGATAGGAATTTTTTTTTTTAAAAACTCTCATGTGGCCATCTTTTTCTTCAGTTTGAGACAAAGGGCCTTATTCTAGTTCACGCTTTTCTGACAAAATCCTTCTTAGATGGACAAAACCATGTGCACTGCAGGGGGGCAGATGTAACTTGTGCAGAGAGAATTAGATTTGGGTGGGGTTTTAATTCAAAGTGAGATCTATATTGCAGTGTAAAAATAAAGCAGCCAGTATTTTCCCTGCACAGAACCATAATAACTCACCCAAATCTAATTATCTCTGCACATTTTACATCTGCCCCCCCTGCAGTGCACATGGTTTTGTCCATCTAAGAAGGATTTTGTCAGAAAAGCGTGAACTAGAATAAGGCCCAAAGGTAGCTGGACGATACGGGAGAGAGCTCTGCATATGGAGGGTACGGAGCCAGCATAGGAGCAGGTGGATGCCTTGGGATCCCCAATGAAAGAGATACTTTTACATCAACACTCAGCAGCCATAAGTGTCTTTATTCTTTATTTATTTAGTATACATTCATTCTTTGTGGATTCATTGTTAAAGCCTTGTGTAGTAATCTCTCATGTGGCTTTATATCTGTATTAATAAATCATCTTGGTTTATGAACCGGGAATGCTCACATATTTCCCCCCTGCCACAGTATTAATTATTATCAAGCTCAACATCCCTCCTTAGTGTCTGGCTGGCTAACAAAATAAGTCATATTCTACTTCATAATGTAATCAAACTACTAGACAAAAATGGCTCTCAAATCAGGGTCCAGGTTTCAGGGGGTTATTCAGACCTGAATGCTATTGTGTGAATTCACAATCCGTTCGATTAGCGAAGGACTTTGCCGCTTATGGATCGTTGCACGCATGCTCGCGCCAAAATAGAGACAGAACTAGTGAAAATATCTAATCACAATCCCCTCGCAATCTCACTGACAGCAAGTCCGCATTTGTGGGTGATAACCGCCCATTTTATGGGAGTGTCAAAATCAGAAAAAACACAGGGAAGCCCAGGCACTTAAGGGAGGGAGTGTATCTGTTGCAGAGTTGTGGAAAGGTCAGACTCGTACATTTGTACAGACTGGAAAATCACTCGATGATTCATGAACTGCATATGAAGGATGCGCGACAGGATATCGGACTGCAACATTTTCGCACTGTGAATGGGCAGTGGCCAACTACTCATCTGCAAATTTGGTCTGAATTAAGCCCTTAGTGAGATGTCCATTACAGTACTCAGGTTAAGGTATTTTACATGCAAACCTGAATATTGCAAGACCAATACTAACATTATTCTATGCTGTCCAAAGCAAAGCATGAAAGGTTAAGTTATTCATTGTTGGAGGCAGCAGGTTTAGATGGTCTGAGAAATGTTTTTTTTTCCACACACACACACACACACACACACACACACACACTTTAAAGTAAAATGACAGTTAACAGCGAATTGTCAGGAGCACCATTTAACATAAGCAATGAGTTTTAAAGGTGCCCATAACACAGTGCGATGAACTCCGTGCTTTTAGTACTAGATTGCATATACTTTGGGCCAGATTCTCTAAGCTTTAAAAGTGATAAAATGGAGAGTGATAAACAACTAGCCAATCAGCTCCTGCCTGACATTTTTCAAACACAGTCTGTGACATGGCAGGCAGGAGCTGATTGGCTGGCTGTTTATCACTCTCCATTTTATCACTTTTGAAGCTTAGAGAATCTGGCCCAATATGTGCTGTGCGATGGGATGTACATGGGAGGGTGCATCTCATTGCTCTGTGTATGGGCACCTTAAAACAAACACATTGTGTACAATAAAACCCATTCACCATTCATCCCCATGCGGTGGTTTCCTATTACCCACCATTGATGATTACGGTAACAGGCTTGCCAGGGGCTGTCCAATTACACCGGGAAAACAACAAGTAGGTAAGAGATTATACTTAGAATATGTGAACAAACAAAAAAAAATGTACAAAATTAAATAGTGCCTAGTCATTTTTTGGCAGCATATGTGCTAGATCAGGGAGGTAAGGGGACAGCTCACCCCCCCCCCCCTTAAATATTTGAGAAGAATTAGTCAATACAGTCGATATGGGAAGTATCAGGATGGAGATAATACTCCACCTCCTCGGTCCCCACAGTCCTTCTCCGCCAGGTCCTTCCTGCCCCCTACACTCTTCAACTTCCCCCCACCCGAACACGCGAGGGACAGAGTCAACTAGAATCAGGGCCCTTGTCTCTGTCTTCTACATAAAGTCACTCACACGTTAACACTGTTTTTAGGGTATAATTATACCTTTCAGTGCCAAGGGAATTTGTCAAAATAGGTGAAAATTGCCCAGCAAACATCTGTAATTATCTTAATGACCTGTAAGGTTTACTTTATGGTTTTTTACACATTTTCTTATTTGAATTTATATAACAATGTGAGCGACGCCGGCAAGCTTAGTGGCTATTTTGCGCATCTCTCACAGAGATATTGGCACTCAACGAGTTATTACAAATGTTGTGTGATATCACTTGAAACATTGGAATAGTCTTAAAATGTAAGTATCCCCTGACCGTATTACTGGGTGCTGCAGCATTGTAATCTATGGGCTACATATCCCACAATTTACCAGAGAAAGTTCATCCAGATCCTGTACGGGAAACAGCTATTGATGCATTCATTGTGTAAATGAACACATACGGTATGTGCAGTAGGTCTGTAGTGTAAAGTGATCCCTCGTGCTAATAATTTATTTTGCACATTGCTGGGATGGGGTCTTATTGGAGCACCTGTCGCTGTATGTGATTGTTAATACATCTAAAAGGTGCCCATACACGTTACAATTATTGTATACAATATCGCATCTCATCACATATCGGTTTTGCGATGAGATCTGCAGCACATACTTTTTGTACAAGATCTCATCTCATCGCAAAACTGATATGTGATGAGATGCGATATTGTATACAATATTGTATAAAATAATTGTAACGTGCATTGGCACCTTAAGCTGAAATAAATTGCATGAATAGAAGCAATAACAAAATCTATTTCTCGAGTCTAAATCTCAGTTAACAGTAAGTGGGAACCGCAATGTTGTATTTTTCTTGCAATACCCTTAATGCCCATTTTTCTCTGTGTATTTCAGTAAAATACCTCCCATGGTGTATTAATTAGTTAAAAAAAACTGTCTGTGTACTTCTAAAACTTGTGTGCAGTCTGTGCTTACATCAATAAAATACATCATTATAAAGTCATTTTTTTAGGTCATGAGTATTTTGTCAACAGACCCAGCAGCTGGATGATAAACATACCAATACAATAAAATAGTATTAAATATCACTACAGGTATGGGTTCCAGACTTCTGACAGACACTTATATGGTGTCCATGTACACATATTGAATTTCCACGTCAACACTGTACTTGCGTCCTTACGGTCTCTGTCGGAAGTAATGCATGTCTAAAGGTGCCCATACACGTTACAATTATTGTATACAATATTGTATACAATATCACATCTCATTGCATATCGGTTTTGCGATCAGATCAGATGAGATGAGATCTAGTACAAAATGTATGTGCTGCACATACTTTTTGTACTAGATCTCATCTCATCTGATCTCATCGCAAAACCGAGATCAGATGAGATGCGATATTGTATCCAATATTGTATACAATAATTGTAACGTGTATGGGCAAAGGTGCCCAGACACAGTGCGATGATGGCACCCATTATGGACTGGAACGAATTGCAAAGCATGTGTTTTGCTTGTGATGCGATCCGCGGGCAGTACAAAAAGTATGTGCAGCACATACTTTTTTGTACTGTGCGATGCGATGCCGTGGGAGCGCGCATCGCATTGCACAGTGCTATCGTACCGTGTATGGGCACCTTAACTTTTGGTGTCGACCTATTGAATGTCTGACTGGACACTGTGAGCTATCCCACACCCACAGGTATAACATGTATAAAAATGTGGAACAAGGACAGTATGAGTAGAAAGCTATATAATGCAGCTGGAACTAAATCCTGAATGCTAGAGATAAAGATAAAACGTATCTTTACAGACATCAAAACAATGCACATAATACAGCAGATTTGGGTAGTACAGCAATAGAAAAGTTACTGGCATAAAAGAAAGCATTGAGAGCACAGTAGGCACAATGTAGTGTTGGTGCAGGCATTTTGGTTAATAACTTCCACAAGCTGTGTATTCCACCCTAACAAGATACCAGGTGAGGCAGCCATCTTAGGCGCACTGAGCAGGATTACCCTGAGTAGAATAGGTAGCCCCTAGAAGAAATGTCACAAAATGGCGTAATTGCAGTGTAGAGTAGGGTCCTAATAAGACAGTGAAGTCCATGTATTTTTCATCCCATCCACAAGTGTACCAGATGAGGCAGCCATGTTGGAAGCACAACAAAAGGTTACACTGTGTTAGGTGAGCGATATAAGGACCTAATGCAGGTATGGGAAAGTGGGAGCTTGTTTAGTAGTTGTATGATGTGCAGTGTCTGGAAACATCCCGTCTGCAGAGGAACCTTCCGGGGTGCACTGTGTAAGTCAATGGGTGAATTACATAAAAATAGGACAAAATATTGGTAAAAGATATGCAAGGATTTTATTTGGATTTTCCACTTGCATATATAGGGACCCACTTGCAAAATGATCCTGTACAAACGTTTCACAACTATGCCTAATATATTTTACTGAAAATTAATATATTCTAATAATAATGTGCCTGAAGGGCAAAATGTACCCTGCTCCTCTAGGGGTGCACTACTGCACGAATAGAGGTCATGTGTCTTATGGAACATGAGGTCTTGCTGTAGTTCCATTATATCAGACAGATAGGAAGTTGTTAGGAGTATCTTTAATGTCTACTATACAAAGTGCAGCTGAAAGCCCAATAAAAATGGAGAAAAGGAAGTGGTCCATCCAATGGAGAGCCTCTCTTTCAGATCTAGTCCTGGAAATTAACATTGGGCCTTATTCCGGTTCACTCCTTCTGGCAAATTCCTTCTTAGATGGACAAAACCATGTGCACTGCAGGGGGGCAGATGTAAAATGTGCAGAGAGAATTAGATTTGGGTGAGTTATTTTGTTTCTGTGCAGGGTAAATACTGACTGCTTTATTTTTACACTGCACTCTAGATCTCACTTTGAAGTAAATCCCCACCCAAATCTAACTCTCTCTGTGCACGTAACATCTACCCCAACTGCAGTGCACATGGTTTTGTCCATCCAAGAAGGAATTTGCCAGAAGGATTGAACCAGAATAAGGCCCTTTGCCCATCATTGCCTTATAGGGTGGCAAATACAACAGTATCCAAAGGCTACAGACTGCTCCTTTGAAAAATCACACCTTCCTTGAGTAGGGGGATTAGGGAGATATTTTCTTACATCAAGGGGTCAATTCTATTAAATATTAATTGGTCGGTGCCTTTGTCAAGGCTTAACACAGGCAACGACACACGAACACACACTGTACGCAGGCAGATTTCAGCCCAAATTCTCTGAAAAAAGTGATAGCTACCCGATGGAGAAGCAAATCCTTTTTTTTGCGAATTCCAGTCACTTTAGGGTTGACCCCTAAGTCTCTAACTACAAAACATGACTTGCAGGTTTAAAACATCAGGAGTGGCTTCCATTTTATCTGTTAAGGCAAAACGTGTGACCCACATTGATACCCAGGTAAATCATAAAGTGGCTTCAGTAGACTCCACAATTTAGAGAAGTGTTGTCTTACTATGGGCCGGATGTACGAAGCTTCAAAAAGTGATTATGTGGAGAGTGATGAAATGCCAGCCAATCAGCTCCTTATTACCATGTTACAGGCTGTGCTTGAAAAATGACAGTTAGGATCTGGTTGGCTGGTGGTTAATCACTCCCCAATATTTGTACCTTAGTACATCTGGCCCCATATCTGTCTGAAATGATGTGGTGTGGTATTACAGTATGTGAGGAGGTACCGATGGCTCCGACGTCATGCTTGCAGGGGATGGCGATTCTATCGTCAGACATCGGAAGGGGGTGCACGTGATGCTCGTGCATCCCGTTCAGACAGAGTTCCCTGCCGTCTCCCTGGTCCCCATCTCCGGTTCCCACCACCGCCCCTACCCCACCCCCTAACCCTGCCCTGAAGTGGAGATGGGCAGGGTCACGCCGCCCAGCCGCCGAGTGACTGGGACGCGGGTGCGTGTGAGACACATGCACGTCCTAGTCTGATGGAGTCCCTCTCCACCAGCGGGGATGTTCTGGCGAGTGCCGGCAATGAAAGAGAGGGGCTCCATCTGTATAAGGGGCATTTGGCTAGGTACAGGATTCCCTTCATTGTTGGTGGGTTCATGGTACACTAGTATACACTTGCACTAGGCATCATGGCTCCATACTATACCTTTAGGTCTACTAGCCTGAGAGGTTAAAAGGGGGAGAGCCCTGCCCATTTCATTTGTACTTGCCTTACAATTCCAATGGCAGCCTTGCAGATCCATGGAACAAATAGGAACAGACCCTCTAGAAAAAGGCCATTTGTGAAATATCTGTAAAATACTGTAGTAATCACAAAGACTACCTGCTACTGCAACTTCTGGCTAACTTGCGCGATAACTATTATAAATTGAAAAGTATACAACAAAACAGGAAGACCAATTTATATAGGAAACTACTGCATGTCACAAAGTGGCACTGTAATGGCGAAAATATTGTACTGCATTAAGTTTTGATTAACATACACTGTAAACACACACACACGCACGCACAGTCTACCTGTTCATAAATCTCTTTGTAAGTAATTGATTGCTTAGAATCTGTAACAGGACTGTCGTGGATAACAGCAACATCATCGCCTCGTCCATTTTCTATATGACGATCAAGAGCGTTGTAACAGACATTAAGTTCTCCACCAGTAAACCTGCAATTGAACAAATAATGTTGTTTTCAATATTCAGTGATGGGAGAATAAAACATTTCTGTAAATTTCTAGATGGGCCAAATGGTTCTTATATGCCGTCAAATTCTATGTTTCTATGTAATTTGAGACAATAGCTTACAGATTTTAGGACAAACTTGTGTCGCTCAGCGGTTCCCAACCCTGGTCCTCAAGTACCCTTAACAGTTCACATTTTCCGAGTCACCTGTGGAATGTGATAGTTGGTGATACACAGTGCACCAGCTGGGTGACTTGCAGAAATTGTGAAATTGCGGTACTTGAGGACCAGGGTTAGAAACCACTGTCTTAGCTGAACAATAATGCTTGATAACCTAGAAAAATGTGACAATAGTCACCCAAAAGCGCTGGACAGTAAATGCACTACACTAAAATATTCAGAATATTTTTTACACTAAAATGTGCAATAACCCAGATAATAACACAGTCACTTAATTGATTGGGCAGTGCTGCAGCCCCTATTAAGAGGGTGTGTACCTCTAAATGCAGACAATAGGAGTGTGACAGTCTAAGTGGCAATTAGCCACAAAGTCTGTTAAGGGGCGCTGCTGTGCTCAATCATACAAATACCAATATAACCATATAAATTTATATTTTATTTATAAAATATAATAGACAGAATAAAATACATGAAAGTGCACTTTTACATGAACTAAACACAAGACAGACAAGACTTACAACAAATAACACAAAAAAGTCATTTGAATAGCTGAGGCTGTGAGGCTAGAAATGGCTCTTTTAACACCTTTATACATAGGTATAGTAGGATAGATGCCACCTTATAGTTACCAGTCCCGCTCTTGGTGGATAGTCCTTGGACAAGTATTTGTAATCCAAATGAGTGATAGTAAACAGCAGGGTTGCAGTTTCCCTTTCTTACCAGAGTTGCGCTCCGGATATTAGATTTGTAGAAGGTACTCCTGCACCAATAGGACTCCAGCAAGCCACAATGGAGACTTTTAGCCAGCGGACTTTTTACCAGCAGTAATCTGGAGAAGTGACACAGTTCAAAACGCGTTTCTCCGCCTATGTAGACCACATCAGCGGCTTCCTCAGTTGAACTGTGTATGCATATACAAACAGGTTTTATAGCCGCAGTTTTCCCGCGACTCATTAGCGCCATACTTCCTGGTGTGCGCTCCAAGCCTCATTCTGAGCTGCACATATTTATGGTTTCTCGCGGCCATCTTTAATTTGCGTTCCACGCCTCGTTTTAACGTTCCAAACCATTTGTATGTAAACCGGCGGCCATTTTTATTCACGATCTTTAGTGAATGACAGAACTTTTATATTCCAAGCCTCATTTTGGATATCTGAAGGGTTAATCAGCCATCTTGTCTTAATGTACTTCTGAGTTTCGTTTCTCCTGTACATTCTGTAAGTTTCCTTTCCTGCATATCACGTGATGCTACTTCCCCAACTTGTTCCTTTGAACTCTGTGTTATGCACTTCGAGATAACTGTATACCATGCGATTTGTCCGAAACTGCTGTATGCTACACCATGTCCCTATATGGTAACTCTTACTCCCCCCCCCCCCTCTCTAGACACTGTACTTTCCCCACCTCTGTACCTAAATGCCAGCCTATTAGCTTGTCGAGCCTACATCCTATGTATTGTTATAAATATGTGGTACGTCCCCCATTAAAGCCAGAGTTGTACCCTGCATACTTGGTCTCCGATTATTGATCATTTCTATACAGGGTCTCTCTCTCACGGAATTCTAAGGAGTCATCACATTGAGGTCTATCAGGTAAAGGAGGGATAACAATACATCTCCCAACAGCTGGGGGCTCCGAGTCCGGGATTCTGGGTCTGTCCCTAGACTGACAGAGAACTAATCTTTTTGTCATTTTGGGATTGCAGACAGTCAGAATTTGAACCCGTGTATCTCTGTTCCGGGAACAGAAGAACACTTTTACGAAGTCTGGGACTTCTGAAGTCAGGGACTTCACTTCAATGTGCGCACACAGATCTGGGATCTGAACATTGACATTTGTGTCTGGGACACATAGACAGGACCTGGGGTCCGATTTAGTGACCTCAATTTGATCACTCGTCTCCTTATGGCCATTCTTTTCTGTCTTCATTTATTGTATGTTTAAAACTGTCTGTTCTATTGAATATCCTTTGTGTGGTTGGTAAGTGAACACACAATTGATATCTGTATAACCATTGTAAGTGCGGTTGGTAAGTTCACGCACAATAACATCAGGAAAATATTGTTTACTGTATGCCAACAGACTAGCGGCCTTGATGCTTCCTTACCTCTAAGGATAACGCTACGTGAGGCTTCATATACAGTATTCACATAACAACAAGACTCTGTCCACCGTCACGTAGACGGTCTGTTGTTTCACTAACATTTTGTACTTAAAAAAAAAAAAAAAAAAAAAATTATATTAATGGGATGTACTTAGAGGAAATATAGTTCATATAATATTCAGATAAAGACCAACCCTCACAGTCTGCTGCCACAGGTCCCGACCTGCCTGACTGAGACGGCGCCCCTGGTCTGAGTATTAAGAACTTTCCACGCTCCCATTCACAGTCAGAAATATTGATACACAATCATACCCCGACATGGGTGGAAATAATAGTAAGAATAAAACAGTCTATCCACCCCCATTACCTAGTGAAACATGTAAGGAATATGTTGCCCGTAATTCATCCACGGATTACTTCTTAGTTAATCCATGGGTAGACAATTTAGCAGGGTGGACAGAAGCAGTAAGTCCCAACCCTTTCCCCAGAGAAGGATCAAACTACCCTTTCTTCATGGATATGGTCAAAGGTCTTTGTCTAGAGGATAAAGAAGCCTGGCCATATTACACAGCAGATCCCAAGTGGGATATGAAATACATGCGTGCAGGAGGAGAACAATGGCTCATCATTGCTCCCTCCTGGTACGACACAAACTTATCTAAGAAACAGAGAAAGATAAAATCTGTCACAACAAAATTACATAATATAGAAGAATTAAGGTGTAATAAAATACTCAAAAATCTGTCACCACCTCCCTATAGTCCACTATACCCCTCCATTACAGACACAGAATTAATGGCTGTCGGACATCATATCTTGAAACCCACAGCCCCATCATTTGGTGAAACAGGTATAAAACCACCTAAAAAGCCAAAAGAAAAAATAGACCAGAAAGATGAAAAAGACAATAAGTCATCCGAAAACGATGACACACCTCCCTTAGAGGGACATGAAGAAAATGAGGATCAAATGTTAGACAGGATCACAAGACAACAATTAATGGCAAAAAGAATAAACATAGATCCATCAAAAACAATCGATGAACTCAGTCCCAAATCAACAAAATCTGGTGCCATCTATGATGGAACCGCAACCACCCATACACCCTTCATGACAATAGGTGATCAATTACTGACTAAACCCATAGACATAGAGGATCTAAATAGAATAATCAAACACTGCCCAAAACCCACTGTCACAGCAACAGGATGCATTGCATATTTAAAAAAGGCATGTAATGGCAGAAATTACACACAAGAAGATATCAAATTAATTGTCGATAATGTTATAGATCATCACCACGCTTGGGACTGGGATAAGGTTCCAACAATTAGTGTAAAATCCGCAGATATCGACGCCTCAGACTACCCCTTAAATACCACAGAGGGGATAAAGAAAATGTGGACTGAATTAGAAACATACATGGTCCAAGTATTTAAAATGAGATCCTCCCTACCTGTAGCAGTGGCTTGTAAGCAAAAACCCACTGAGACAGTCACTGAATTCTGGAAGAGATTTAGGAAATGTTGGACCGAGGAAGCTGGCCTCTTCCTCGACATGCACCACTTACTCATTTCCACCTTTATCAGTAACTTACACAGCTCCATCTCAACATCAGTAAAGCAGAGTGTCTCTTCTTGGACCTCTGACAGTGTCGAGGAATTTGACACACACCTATACGAAAAAGAAGCAGCAGGTTGTTTTGAAGTAAAAAAACCCGCCACAATTCCTAGTCATAGTTATCAACAAGACAACAGGGGCCCACCAAATAGACAGAGTAGGGCACCCCAATATGGTCAAAGGAAACCCTTCAGACCATCACAAGGCCCACCACACCAACACCATCGGGCCCCTCCTTACAACAGAGATAATAACACTGGCGCAATAGCAAAACAAACAACATGTTACAATTGTGGCCAAGATACACACTTTCCCACCCCAAAGACCACAACAACCATATCGACCTCCACAAGGCCCACACAGGTCTCAACAACCATCTTTCACACAAGGGCCACCCAGAGCAGCCCGTGGCCCCACACCCGTTCAAGAACATGTACGCTTTAGAGTTGACTGGTCCGACCCCACCCTGTGACGGGGCCCGGAGGAGGGTGTCCCATCTTTTGTCCAATTTACCACCCACTGGGAAGATGCACCCCTTGTCACATTATATGTGAATGGGAAGAAACTACCCTTTTTGGTAGACAGCGGTGCCACAACCAGTGTCCTGTGTTCCTTACACTATGATGGTGAATTACAAAAGACTACTCCTTCAATGGGAATCAACGGGATACCCACTGACACTTACCTGACTGACGAACTGACCATACAATCTGAAAACGGACGTTATTTAGGTGAACATCAATTCAGGGTCATCGCAGAATGCCCTGTCAACTTATTGGGAAGGGACCTTTTCAATAAATTCCGCATCTCCATCACACCTTCACCCAAGGGAAGTGGACTTCACGTCACTTCACCACACTTCTTAATGTCCCAAGACTCACTTAACACTTCAATTGACAAAATCAACGCAGGAATCTGGGCCAACGGTCCCTATGACACAGGCTTCATACCCTGTACGCCATACAAAGCCAAACTCAAACCAGATTCAAGTCAAGTATACATCAAACAATATTCACTCTCACAAGAGAAAATTGAAGGTCTTAGACCAATGATACAGGAGTTCTTAGAACAAGGCATACTGAGATATGTTGTCTCACCATACTCAACACCCATCAACCCAGTCTCCAAGGCTGACGGAAGTATTAGATTTGTACAGGACTTGAGGAAGGTAAATGACCTCATAGTCCCAATTGCACCAATAGTGCCAGACATTAACACACTCATTTCAGCCATCCCTGCAGACGCAGTATATTTTACAGTGGTGGATCTGAAGAACGCATTTTTCAGTATCCCGATTGACGCAGAGACCCAATTACTCTTTGCTTTTTCTTTTGAAGGTAAACAACTCACCTGGTGTCGTTTACCACAAGGCTATATTGACTCACCTGTAGTCTATAGCATAGTCCTCCAAGCCACATTGGCTCCATGGCACCCCCCCCATAGTTCTGTCCTGCTACAGTATGCAGACGATCTGCTACTCTGTAGTCCAACGGAGGAGGCCAGCCGGGAGGATGGTATATCACTGTTAAACTGGTTATGTGAATGTGGACACAAGGTGTCCAAAACAAAAATGCAATGGTGTCAAAAGCATGTCAATTACTTGGGTTTTGTGCTCTCTGAGGGAGAAAGGAAAATCAGCCCACAACGCATACAGTCTGTACTGGGCCTGGTCACCCCAGCTACCCAGAAAGATATGCTGTCTTTCTTGGGTATGGTAAATTACTGCAGACAGTGGATTTCTGATTGTTCCTATTACGATAATATCTTGAGACAATGCACACTCAAAGACAAACCCAAAGTCATACAATGGTCAAATGAAATGTTTTCTGCATATGAAAAGCTCAAAGCAATGTTAGTTAAAAGCCCCGCGCTTGGTCTCCCCAACTATGTTTTGCCATTTCACCTGTTTGCAAGGGACACCTGTAAAACTATGGCGGGTGTGCTCACCCAAGTTCATGGAGGCAAAATGCGACCCGTCGCATTCTTTTCAAAGGTAATGCCGGTCACTGTACAAGGAATGCCTGCTTGTCTTCGAGCACTGGCTGCCTGTGCAATGGTTGTTGAAATGGCTGCCGCACTCACTTTAGGACACAGTACCGTTCTCCATACTACACATAACGTATTGTCCATCCTCAAAGGCTTACATACACAACACATGTCAGCCCAAAGACTCAGTGGTTACGAGGTACTCCTACTAGGTAACCCATCACTCATTGTCAAGTACGCAACAAATTCAGAGGGACCGGTGCCCATACTCAATGCCCTTTTAGGCTTAAAAGGACCTGACGACGAGGCACCTCCTCCACATGACTGTTCTCTGACAATTGACTCAGAAACTTCACCCAGAAGTGACATGTCGACTGTGCCCATACCTGACGCCGACATAATTTTTGTTGACGGATCTTGCAGTCGTCCAAATGACAACACGTACCAGGCAGGCTACGCAGTAGTTAAACTTCCTCAAACTGTTCTTGAAGCAAAAGCAGTTCCTCTACAATCAGCACAAGCTGCTGAACTAATTGCTCTCACAAGAACATGCCACCTATACACTGCAAAGCCTGTCACTATTTACACAGACTCCAAATATGCCTATGGCGTTGTCCACGACCATGGTATGATTTGGCAGCGCCGAGGCTTCACAGGCGCTGATGGAAAAGGCATATCACATGCCCAATTAATCACTGATCTCCTACATGCAATCACACTGCCTTCACACATTGCCATCCTCCACTGCAAAGCACACACCGGAGGAAAGGACGATATCTCGCGGGGCAATGCCCTTGCTGACACTGCTGCAAAACAGGCTGCTACCACATCCACATACAATCTCACACTGGCCGTAATCTCGCCACCATCCTTAGATGACACATACTTACTTACGGAATTACAGGCGGCTGCCTCTAACTCTGATTTATCAGATTGGACATACCCAATTCTGCAGAAGAATCCACGGACTGGATTAATCTGCAAAGAGGGGAAACCATGCATCCCCCAAACAAGCGCTTCACTGTTCATAGCACACTACCACGGAGTAGGTCACCACAGTAAAGTCACGACAACACTGCTCCTCACCAATGATTTTTACATCACAAATGCAAAAGAACTTGTAAACCAATATGTTAGCAGATGTATTGTGTGTCTTAGAAACAACCCAAACAACCCCAACAAAGCAAGACACCAGCATCTTGAATACCCAACCACCCCGTTTACTCACCTGCAGATAGATTTTACCCATATACCAGGTACAGGAAAACAAGAATACGCTTTGGTCATAGTTGATATGTTCTCACGATGGCCAGAAGCATTTCCAACAAAGTCCAAAGACGCAAAAACAGTTGCCCGCATTCTCACGCAGGAGATCATTCCGCGATGGGGATGCCCACTACAAATCAATAGCGATAAAGGATCAGCCTTTACTGCAAAAGTCACTGAAGCTCTAGTTAAAGCCTTGCAAATCCAATGGAAATTCCACATTCCCTATCATCCCCAGAGCTCAGGTATCGTGGAACGAATGAATAGGACTTTAAAGGATAAATTGAGAAAAGCAACAGGCGGCACCTTCAGCAAATGGAAGACAGTCCTTCCTATCATACTGGCTGAAATTAGAATGACGCCACAAAAGACTCTAGGTTACTCCCCCTTCGAAGTGCTAATGGGCAGACCCTTCCCCACGCCCTGGGCGAAGAAACCATTAGTCATAGCGGAGGGGGACTTAGAAGTAATAAGAGAAGAATACATAAGATCCCTAATACAGAAACTAGATGAGATTGAACAAAATGTTATCTTTAAAAATCCTTCTCATCCACAGATACCCACCCACCCATTCAGGGTTGGAGACAAGGTCGTTGTGAAGATCCTGCCAAGGAACAAGAACCCGGGAGACTTCGCATACGGACCAGAGACAGAAGTGGTCGCTGTCACAAGAACGGCTGTTCTTACAGACGAGGGACCAACGTGGATCCACGCATCCAGAGTAAAGAAAATCCCAACTTCAGCTGCTATCGACACAGAGGTCGACACCGATCCAGAGATTGACACAGGCCGGACCAGCGAGGTACTAACGAGGGTAGACAACCCTGACCTCCAACAGGACGAGGTACTAACGAGGGTAGACAACCCTGACCTCCACCCTGGAGAAGAACTGCCGGTTGAAGATACCGAGGACGAAGACTTACAACCTCCTGAAGCCGAGGGGGACTTTGAGAGAAATGATTCCCCCCACTTTAGCCCTAGTGACTTTGCTAGGTCTTGCAGTATATATACCCCTTAAAGCTGAAGTAGATATAACTCGAGATGACGAACTGTTAACCCTATGGTATAATTCATCTAATACCCATGTTGCCACATTTGTGCTTGACTATTTCCAATTCCCAAAACTAGCTAGAAAGAGAGAAAAAATCGATCAAGCCATGCGAGCATCATCATCCAACTTAAGGCCCGAAGTTATTTATATCTGTGTAACAAGTGATTACTGGGGACACGACTGTGATTACTGGGGAGCAGCAGCCTGGAATACAGGAGATCGATGGGGCTATCACCCCACCGAGGCTCTCAGTAGAAAGGATAAGCACGATAAAACCCTCATAGATAGAATGACTATCTCCAAGCGTACCACTATCTGCACTTCCTCTAACGCAGACCGACCCCACGGGTACTGGAAACCTAAGACCCTCAAGCCCTGTCAGTTTACGATAAATATAGAAAACCCCAACCCCCAAGACAGCGGCCTGTACGTATTTGGACTTCACTTCCCCCGAGGCCCAGTCCCTAGCTACCGGCAAACCTTCTACCTAAAGGATATGTATAATGATAAAAACTATGTCCCCAGTGCACAAAGGGGAAGGGATGACACAGGTAAGCCTCTTATGCCACACATAGTTAAGTTCAAAGACATGTTAGCTATCAACAACCCCACTTATGAAGATACTATAGCTATGGAAACTGGATTCTCAGATGTTAATTTTTGGTTGGAATGGATGAAATATAATGCCCATAAAAGTAATAATACTGATTGTTATGTATGTGCTAAATCTAGACCTCATCTAGGTACTGTCCCCCTGAATATACCAGAATCAGAGGATAAATGCTTTTTTACCTTGTACACTGATAATAAGACATTAGATAATGAATGTGAGTCATGGAAAAGGAATTACCCCATTTTGTCTAAACACACCAACCCAGGTAACACTATCACCATCTACCCAGGTAATTACACTTGTTATTACTCAAATATCACCAATGGAGCTGATTTGAAAGTATTTCCTGAAGGATTCTGTGCCACTCGCAGATTCTTTGCCCTACCCATTATGAAAAAGTCCCTTGGTGATATTTATTTTATCTGTGGTGATATGAAAATTAGAACCAGACTCGAAAAAACATGGAAAGGAGAATGTGCCCTGGCTAAAGTCATTATGCCTATCCACATTCTACCCTCCAGCATTGAAATACCCACACCTGCACCCACAACAAAACCACTAGACATTATTAGAAGTAAAAGAGAAACACCTAAGGAAAGTTTTGATCCTCATGTATACATAGATACTATTGGTGTCCCAAGAGGGGTCCCAGATGAGTTTAAAGCACGAGACGAAGTTGCTGCCGGCTTTGAATCACTGATACCCATTGTGACAATCAATAAAAATGTAGCATGGATAAATTATATGTATTATAATCAGCAGAGATTTGTTAATGATACCCGAGATGCTTTGAAAGGTATAGCTGAACAATTAGAGGCCACCTCCCAGATGACATTCCAAAATCGAATGGCCTTAGATATGATTCTTGCTGAAAAAGGAGGAACTTGTGTGTATATTAATAAAGTAGCAGGATGCTGTACGTACATACCTGACAACACAGGTCCCAACGGTAAAATCACTTTAGCTATTAAAAAGTTAGAAGATCTATCCATCGAACTCAAGAAGAACTCAGGTGTCACCGACCCCTGGAGTGCTTGGTTTGGATGGATGAACAATTGGAAACATGCCTTAGCTCAGCTAGGCATTTTCCTACTTGTAGTACTGATATTATTTATGATTATTGCTTATTGTGTTTTCCCCCTGTGCAAGAAGATTGGGGCAAAGTACCTAGACAATGCTACACCTGTTATGTATGCTGACTTGTCTGCCAAGACCCCTTCCCCAGAAGATTACGCTGCTTATGTCACACAGCAACGCCAGAAGAGGGAAGCCGTTTATAAGAATCAGATAGTCTGAGAGACTATGATTCTAAGAGGGGATTGAAGGGTTATCAGCCATCTTGTCTTAATGTACTTCTGAGTTTCGTTTCTCCTGTACATTCTGTAAGTTTCCTTTCCTGCATATCACGTGATGCTACTTCCCCAACTTGTTCCTTTGAACTCTGTGTTATGCACTTCGAGATAACTGTATACCATGCGATTTGTCCGAAACTGCTGTATGCTACACCATGTCCCTATATGGTAACTTGTACTCCCCCCCCCCCTCTCTAGACACTGTACTTTCCCCACCTCTGTACCTAAATGCCAGCCTATTAGCTTGTCGAGCCTACATCCTATGTATTGTTATAAATATGTGGTACGTCCCCCATTAAAGCCAGAGTTGTACCCTGCATACTTGGTCTCCGATTATTGATCATTTCTATACAGGGTCTCTCTCTCACGGAATTCTAAGGAGTCATTACATTGAGGTCTATCAGGTAAAGGAGGGATAACAATACATCTCCCAACAATATCGTATTACTCTGTAGTCAGCAATGATTCTGTGTGCCGTATTTTATACCGGAAGTAAATGTATTCCAAGCCTCTTTATTTGTAAGCCCTCAGAGCCAAGCCTCGATATACACAGCCATATTTATTTCATGCCGTTCTAGCTCCAGCCATCAGTTCAACCAAAAATAACATAACAACATACAAACATATAATAACAAGACAATAATTTTAATGGTACTATTAATCATATCATTATAGCAGAAAAATCCTCCCAACCCATAATGGAGCCCATACACTGTCCGTTGTGTACGGCTCCGTTCTGTACTATGCGATGCGCGCTCCCGCGCATCACATAGTACGGTACAAAAAGTATGTGCTGCACATACTTTTTGTACTAGGTACACATCGGATCGGATCGCAGTGCATGCACACTGCATGCACTAGGGATGCGATCCGATCCGATGTGTACTATTTAAGTCCCAAACGGATCCGTTAAACGGACCGTGTATGGGCTGCTTCAGAATTATTATTATTAAATATGAATAAATATAAATATGAAAATAAAAATGAAAATAAATAAACAATAACTATAAGGTGGCATCTATCCTACTATACCTATGTATAAAGGTGTTAAAAGAGCCATTTCTAGCCTCACAGCCTCAGCTATTCAAATTACTTTTTTGTGTTATTTGTTGTAAGTCTTGTCTGTCTTGTGTTTAGTTCATGTAAAAGTGCACTTTCATGTATTTTATTCTGTCTATTATATTTTATAAATAAAATGCTTGATAACCCTTTTAAATCGCACTGAAAACCCAGGTTATTGCCAGGTTGCTTCCGGGTCAAGGTGGAGTGTGAAAGCGCCAAACCTAATAGCCCAGGTCCACCAACCTGGCACTTCGACCTAGGTTTTAAAAATGGTTAAACCCAAATCGCCCCAAGGCATAACAGGTGACCCAGGTTTAACACATTGGTGAACTGAAATGTGTGAAAAAAATCAACCGCTTGAGTGCGTAAATGGGACTAAACCAGATTTAATGGGCACGATAAAATCTGCTATTTGAATATCGCCCCATGATCTCCCTTCACTTTAGATGGGAGATCAAATGTGATTATATCATGACTGAACCAGCAGAATCGGGATAGCTGTTATTGAGTGCTTCTGTCTGTCATTTTGGAGGAGTATTAAACTTTGTTGCTGCTTGTGCAGATATTTAATTGAATCAGAATCAGCTTTATTGGCCAGGTATACTAGCGTAAACTAGGAATTTGTTTTCGGTTTGCTGTGCAGAAGCCAGGTGGGTAACAAGTACACAGCATACAGTATAAGCAATAAACAATATAAACAGGTGGGGGAACATGTACAGTCATACAGAAAGTTATTCCGAGGGGACACCGTGTTAGATTATGTGCAAAGGGTTATGGCGTGACTAGACAGTGAGAGTTCATGAGTTCAAGTGTCAACAGGTGAACCGCTTGAGGAAAGACTTTTTAGGCTTCTGGTGGACCTGGTGGGAATAGCCCTGTAGCGTCTGCCTGATGGCAGCAGGTTAAACAAGCCATGGCCAGGATGTAGTTGGTCCTTGACTATCTTCATTGCCCGCTTTTTTACTCTGGACAGGTACAGATTCTTGACAGGGGGAAGGTCTGTCCCTATTATCTTCTCTGCAGTTCTGACTACCTTTTGAAGTCTGCATTTGTCTCTCTCGCTGGTGGACCCGTACCAGACCAGAAATGAGGAGCACAGTACAGACTCCACAATTGCAGAGTAGAAGAGGAGCAGAAGCTTCTGTGGGATGTTGAAAGTCCTCAGTTGCCTAAGAAAGAATAACTGCTGCGCTTTACAACAATAATATCAGTGTTGGGCCCCCATTTAATGTCCCAGGAGATTGTGGTTCCTAGGAACTTGAAGGAGTCCACTAGCGACACCACACTATCAGCAGAGAAACACCAATAGCCTTCTTCCTAAATTTCACTACCATCTCCATTGTTTGTTACTTTTGGAAAAGATAGAGAAACTATTCAATGGGCTACTGTATCTGGGATTTTTTTCAGTGAGAGTTCATCAGAATGTGTGTCTCCTCACTGAAGTATGCGCCGACAGACAGCCACATGTGAGTTGTGCACAAAGAACCACTACTAGGAATCACTGTGATAGCGGAAGCTATTACACTGCTTCCAGCTCCTAGCTAGGATGAATGGATTGTGATAAATATGCCTTTAAATAAAGTTTATAAGGTAAAGCAATAGCAAGCAGTTTTTAGATCAACATTCAATTGTTTTTTAGATCAACAATAGGTCCTACAGCATTATTTCTAAACAGCAATAAAAGAAAACCTACTGCATCTTACTAAAACATATGGAGGTTGGGTAGGAAATTCCAAGAGTCGGCATTCTGGCGGTCAGAATCCCAATGTATTTTAACCTTAACCCACCAGTCCCACAGCCTAAACATATTTACCCCACCCTAACTCTTTCCTCCATTCCCACAGACTAAGGGGGAAATTTACTAAAGGAAATTTGTAAAAAAAATAGGTGTATTTGTATCCAGAAATACACTTTTTGACATTTACTATCCCGAAAATACGGCAATTCGTAGTCGTATTGATGTACTATCAATACGAATAGCCGTATTTTCGGGATAGTAAATGTCAAAAATAAGTGTATTTCTGGATACAAATACACCTATTTTTTACAAATTTCCTTTCGTAAATTTCCCCCTAACTGTAACCCCAAACCAAGAGGTGGTTCTAAAATACTGCAAAGTATTTGTTTGTATCTTTGAGGCAAATGGGTGGCAGACCCAGTCTTGTAGAACCTCTGGTGGTTAGGAAGTACTTGAGGCGGTAATCTGGTCTGTTTTCTTTCTTCTTGCCATCATACTAACTTAAGTTTTATGGTTATCAATAAATTGATGATCAAATCTCATTCCAGCTCTTGGAGCTCGATTCAATTCAGAGTGATATGAATAGCACTCCAAAATGGGTCTCGGAGCTATTGAAATGTCCCTTTTGTGCCCTGGACATAGGGCCTAATTCAGACCTGATCGCAAAGCACCTTTCTTTCTCAAATGGACAAAACTATCTTGCACTGCAGGTGGGGCAAATGTAATATGTGCAGAGAGAGTTAGATTTGGGTGGGGTTTCAAACTAAAATCTAAATTGCAGTGTACAAATAGAGCAGCCAATATGTGTCCTGCATAGAAACAAGATAACTTGCCCAAATCTAAATCTCTCGTCATACAGTATGTTACATTTGCCCTGTCACGACCACCATGGCTGCTACCCAGTTCACAAGAAAAAAGAATATGGTGCAGCGCTGTGTTGAATAATATATATAAATAACAATTTTATGGCCAACAATAGACAGACAAGACTTACAACATATATAAAAACTTGATTAGTCCATTCCCATCTCAACCAACTGGGTTTTAGTAATTCGTTAGATGCATGCAAAAAAAAAAAAGTATATATATATATATATATATATATATATATATATATATATATATATATATATATATAAAAATAAATACTCCTAGATTGTTAGGAATCAAGAGTCAATACTTGATGTGCACATGCAAGATTTTGAATTAGAGTATACTTATGTTAGTCTCCAGTTTTGAGGCAGGGATGGGGCATTCCTTAGGGCTTTTAAAGATACCACGATGTTGTCTCCGACCGTTGGTGCAAATTCTTTTACCCGGTCATATCCAAGAACGAACGGTTGGTGTCTGTCGCCAAATGGTGTCCCCTCTGACCTCTCTACGCGTTTCTCCGCCTCGTTATACGTATCAGCGGCTTCCTCAGGAGTGGTGTGGTTTTTCTTGTCCTGCTACCCAGTTCCCCTGTGCTGTGCCTAGCCCTAAGACCTATATCAGCGTGTCTCCTGCCTTGGCACTCACCTCCGCTGCTGTTCCCCATGCTGGTAGTGTGCATGCTCTCGCGCTGTCACCGCCAGGTGACAGTGGTGGTGTGTACTCTTGTGCCATGCGGGGTCTGGGAGGTGTGAGACATGACCCACCATGATGGGTCTGTGTCTGGTCAGGCCTCTGGCTGGAAACGCCGGCAGCAGCGCATCCACGTACAATCACCGCCGGCTGGTTTCTGTCGCCTCCTCTGGCGGCGCCCATCTTTTGGGATCCATCAGCCTATGCTGCGCGGCTCCATTTAGTGCTGTCAAGCAGCAAGCCAATCACGGCGCAGCTTCCCCTTCAAATACTGACTTGCCGGGCAAGAGCGGCAGTCAGTACAATGATGTCTATCTGCACGCATCATTGAACTCTTCTGGCTGTCTGTAGCGTTCACTAAAGTTTCTGCGCCTCCGGTGAAGTCATTCTCAACTCCTGCTGATCGTCTCACTGCTATACCTTATCATCACGAACATGCTGCGGCCTATACGGACTGGACAAGGTTAGCCCCCAAAGGGGTATTATCTTTCTCCTCATTCCTGACGGTTACTCTCCGTGGTCACTACTGGTCCTGCAGCCACGATCCTACTCAGCAAGATCATTCAGACTTCATCATCCAATCTTCATCCAACCATCCAATTATTCTTTCAATCATTCAATCCTCATCCAATCCTCATCCAATTCTTCAACCAATCATCCAATACTTCTTTCAACTACCCAATTACCAAGCATCTTCAATCTCTCCAATAAAGTATTGTATATTATTGACTTTATCATATCAGAAACTACAGTTTTACTATTGTGCCATTATTCATATCCTGTATCGCAGTATCTTCATTAAATAAGGTTTTACTTTATCTCAATGCTTCACTCCCTTCTGTCGTTGATGTAACAACCTTATATTCACGAAACGGTGGAGCAGTGGAGCATTGTTTTGTCCATTTGAGAAAAAAAGGTGCTTTGTGATCAGGTCTCAGCATATAGTCATGAAATTTTGGTTACTGCGCCTTAAACCAGGTGTTTAGACACGGTAACCAGCATTCTCCACCTGACATAATGCTGTTTGCCCTGGTTAAAAACAGAAAATTCCATAAACTGCACTCCAGGAGGTGTGCGCACAGGAATTCTCTTTTTCAGCTTAACAGTGCGGTCAATTGAATAGCTCCATGAATTCATCTGGGACTGTTCATATCATGCTAAACTGATTCATGCCCATAGTGTCTGTATGATTATAGGACTAAGTTTGTGTCACATGGTCTAGTTTTACATAGCCAGCATATGCTGTCAAAAGGTTTATTAAATGTATTTTGGATTCTGTTAATAATAACACTTCTAGCATAAAAAATTATCAGATTCATAAATATTAGATTATCTGTGAGGAGTGAAATAAAACACATTACAGACTGAAGGAAATAAAAAAAAAAGTGTTGATTATTCTTGTGTAATGAATACATTAAACATCACAAGAGAGAAAATCAAAGAAAAGATAAAAGCATAAAATACTCAAATGTCCTCTTTGCTCTAGATATAACTGAAGGAGCAGTGCAAGAACAGCTTGTCCCCCTGATGAAGGCTTTTGGTCATGTAAACACTTCGAAATTCCATCCCTATAGACCATATTTTATTTAACAAAAAATTATTTTATTGGAGGAATCGGTAGAAAAATGTCAATCCGTATAATGAACGTTCAGCGTCAGATTTACAGCAGATAATTACTTTCAGGTTTTGATCATCACACTGTACATTTTGGATACTTTGCCAATAAAACCTGACATTATTGATGATTCAATTCTTAGGCTGTGTACACACGGGGCCATTTTGTCTAATATCGCGGGCAATAAGGTCGCTGAGCGACCATATTGCCCGCGATGGGAGTGTGCACCGTACACCATATTGCCCGCGATGGGAGCGCGCTCCGGTTTTCTCCCCCGTAGTGATCGCTGGTCGCAGGAACATGCCCCTGCGACCAGCTGATTTCCACTGCCGGGCTCCCCCCGGCAGTTTTTTTTTCCATCAGCGACCATCTCTGGTCGCTGATGCAAACGGGACACAGTGATATATCGCTCATCGCGAGCGATATATATATATCCCCGTGTGTACGGGGCTTTAGTGTGACATATTTATGCTTAAAGTAATTTTAAGCTCTCCAGAATACATTAGTGTAAATTATGTTCTGGTTGAACATTCACAAAAAAAGCTAGAACAATATGGACAATTTAATTATATGTGTGAAGGGTACCACTAGCAATAATTAATCAGCATTTATGTGGTTATATGCCTGCCAACTCCAATACTAGCACAATTACTGCAAATCTATTGGGCCTCTTGCGAGCCCCACGAGGGGATGCCGATTACTGCGCTCGCCACACTATATAAAATCATTATGAGCAGGTCAAATATCGGTTCAGATCACGTCGATATATCAGCCGATATTGCATCGGATATATCGGGCGCCGTGAAAATACACTAGTACCAAAATATTACTTAAAAGACACAGTATTGTTACAATTTTTTTTAGCATGACTCCAATCTCTTGTTACCGAAAGACTTAAGCAGGTCATAAACTGGACGGAAGGAATGGATATAGAGGTGGATATAGTGCCAGCTGCTGCTACAGATGGAGCCGGGCTCCCTTTTGCTGGCAAATCGCCAGAACGTCACCGCTGGCGATGCGCCAGCAGCCCGGCATCCATCTGACTGAGATGCACGCGCGTCTCAGTTTCCGGGCGGCGGGGTGACAGGAACCCTGTCCGTCTCCGCTTCAGGGAGACTGACTGGGTTAGGGGGGGGGGTGCGGGGAGGCGGTGGGGACCCCAAGTGACCACCGACAAGCCGGCGGGGACCCAGGGGAAGCCGGCGGAAGGGGACGCGGGCGCATCTCGTGCACATACCTCTCCTTTCGCATATACAGACGGCGGGTGGTGGGGGTTGGCGGCTGGCGTCGCCATCGCCATCCCCTGCAAAGAAGAGACCCGCTCCATCTGTACCTCTATGACTATGGATGTGAGAAGATATAGATTGTAAGCTTGCGAGCAGGGCCCCCCTACCTATAGGTCGGCTAGTTTCTACCCAGTTTGTTTAATCCCTGTTTCCAATTGTAAATTGCAACAGAATATGCTGCGCTATATAAGAAACTGTAAATAAAGAATAAATAATCTATGCAAATATCACCACTGTTGCAAAGAAGTTATCGGTCGCACAATACTATGGTTGTGCAGATTGTCCAAAGCAACTAAAACACAGGGTTCGGTAATACTAAGGGCCAGACGCACTAAGCTTCAAAAGTGATAAAATGGAGAGTGATAAACAACCAACCAATTAGATCCTGCATGACATTTTTCAAACACAGTCTGTGACATGGAAGTTAGGAGCTGATTGGTTGGTTGTTCATCACTCTCCATTTATCACTTAGTGCATCTGACCCTAAAGGTGCCCACACACTAGAAAGATCTGCGATCTTAAGATGTGCGCATAAATAATTTAGCATTGAAATCTATTGTCCATCCTGGACAAAAGATTTCAGGCAAGCGCACATCTTTTACAAAAAATTATTTTAAGATCCAATGGGTCTTCCTATGGATCTTTTGTTAAATCTTCTGATCTTTCATGCAGCATGTAAGATCAGAAGATTTAGCAAAAGTTTGGACATGCCTGAGCTAAATTATTTGTACAGTAGCTAAACACTCACTTTTTTTTTTTTTTTAAGATTTTACAAATGGACAAATGAAATCTCCAACACAGATAGGATTGTAACACTACCTTACAAAAACTTTGTAGTATATATTAATATAAAGCAAGGAGGGGCGGAGCTTACAGGAAAAAGGAGTATTTATTATCAGTGAGACCTACAGCGTAAAAATCACAAAAGGTCATTAACACTTGCAACAAAATCATAGTTGCAAATAAAATGCACTTGGCATCTCATACCTAAAGGGGTGTACACACGGGCTGTAGCTGGGAAATTTTGACTTTGCTTATACCAGAAAATGCAGGGACCCACCTGGTAATTCAGTCCAGGGATCATGCCGAGGCATTCCCGGGTTGGCCCCTTTCATACCAGAAAAGTCCCTGAAATGACTGATATGGGAAGGAGGCAGGAAGGAGGTGGGCAGGAGCTGGGATGGCGGCGTAGGCGGTGGGCAATACTCACCCTGGGTTACTGGTCCTCAGTGCAGGCCGGTGATCCACAGAGGTGGTGGGCGTAGAGGACAGGTCAGACGGCGGGTGCAGATGACGGCCAGGACCCCGGGTTGAACCCGTGAACAACCCAGCTCCATAGCAGGGTTGAAATCCCGGCAAATTTTCCCGGGCTTTTTGGCCCGGGAACCTTACAAACCAGCGCTAGTCGCGGGTTGTTCCCAGGCCCAATCTGGACCTGGTGTGAAAGGGGTATTAGTTCAAATCTCCCAGTCACTAAACAGCCTAATAGACACTGCAACATCTAGCAAGAATATTCTTGCCTTCAGTGTCTATTTGGCTAGGCGATAGCGATGCATGGCTTTGCAGCGTCCCTATCGCCCGCCGGGGCAATTCTGGGGCACATTCTAAGTGATTTTGACGATATAGTCAAAATCATTTAGATGAGTCACCTTGGCTGTACACAGCTAAACCTACAATTTGAGAAGGCATTTATAAAATTTGTGGTTTTTCCTCTAGCAAGAGCTATTGGGACAGTAAATAATTATATCCCTGTGTATACAACATGGATCAAGCTGGTTTAGCAATTATTGGCCATTTAGATCCATCGGTCAAAGCTGCCAGTCCTTAGCGGCTTTGACAAACTGCAGGTTAGCAAATCTAGCTGTATATCTTTTTAGAATGTGCTGTGTCAAAGTCTTATCATATGAGCTGTTCTTATCTGTGGAAGCATTCCGTATCTCTCAGTGTAAGGTGCCCACACACTAAAAAGATCTGCAATCTTAAAATGTGCGCATAAATTAGCCTTGAAATCTTTTGTCTGTCCTGGACAAAAGTTTCAGGCAATCGCACATCTTCACCATTGATTTTTCTTAAGATCCCGTGTGCGTTCCTATGGATCTTTTGATAAATATTCTGATCTTTCATGCAGCACGTAAGATTTAGCAAAAGATCCACGGGAGTGCACATCGGACCGAAATCGTCCAATTATCGGTAAACATCGGCCGATTTATCGGAAATCGGCCAAAAAATCGTTCTAGTGTGTGTGTGCACCTTTAGTATAAAGGAATGGGGTTGTGAATGCAGGTGCTCTTGTAAAGATCCACAATGTACACATGTAGCTCACCTGTTCTTAAGCTAAAGTGATTGTGTAATGGGGCCTACACACAGGGCGATTTGAGGGCATTTTCTAAGCAATCTCACTAGATTACTTAGAAAATCCCCAACATCGCTCTGTGTGTAGGGGCCATAGCGATGTAAGTCGCTATCGCCATGCAAATAATATCCAGCAAGCTAGATGAATCTAATGAGATCACCTTTAAGGGCCAGTGGTTTCACTGGAGAACACTGGCCCTGACAGATCACTCAACACACATCACCGACAGATCACTGTGCTGCATTGTGTGCTGAGCGATCTATATTGCACAGATCACTCAGTGTCGCCCCATGTGTGTAGGCCCCTTAACAGTGGGAAGGGAACGATGGTAAGTGAAAGAAAAAAAAGCCCACAAGAGAAGCTCTATATATCTAAAATATATTCCATGAATTACTTTTAAAATAAGTAAGTGCTCTTTCAACTCTATAAATAAATTAACTGTGCCTAGTAGATATAAGTATATGGCAGCAGCATAAACCAGGCTACTCTTTTTTTCCAATACCGTGTGTACCACTATCTATTTAGCGCCTGATTGAGAATTGTATTTCTATTTGTCTGAGAGGTCAGTATTGCTGGCCATACATTATACCAGGGGTGGGGAACCTCCGGCCCGCGTTTGACTGGCCCACTCAGGAGTCCAACGGCTTTCCCAGGATTCAAGGAAGGGGAGATCTAGCGAGAGGCATTTTAACCGGAGCATTGGACGGAAGCGTGGGACGTGTGCAACAGAGAAATTTGTAAGTGCCTAATGTAGATATGGCCCCCAAAGGATTTTTACACATTACAAATGGCCCTTGGAACAAAAATAGTTCCCCACCCCTGCACTAGACAAACTTTCATCCAACTAGTTGGCTGGTTGAACTGAGATCACTGTATGGGAGCAAATGACAATCAGCAAACACAGGAAAATGGACAGACAGATTCAACTACACTAGTGGAATTAATTCTGGACACTTTTAGGAAATGTTGTGTTTAATCATTTACTTTTACATTATAATCACTTATAATTAATATTCCAACCGATGTATATGCGAGTATAATCCTTAATATTTATTTTTAAAGTGGTCATTTGTCAAATTTTCTGTAAAAAATTCCGTAAAACCATGTATGCTTTTATTATGGAAAAGAAATATGCAATTTCAGCAATGGAAATTGCATGTCCTGTTTTTTAAGAACAGTTTCGTCAAGGCATCGAGTGGACCAGATGTCCCAGATCTTCAGGTGAAATCACGTGGTACCAGGCCTGGATTATGGCTTCAATCAGCTCTCTCGTTAGTTGGATTTTTTTTAGTATACCAAAGATATTTGGATTTAAATCCGGACTATTCCTTGGCCAAGGCAGGACAGTAATTTGGTGATCATCGAACCACTTCATGGAACTTTTCGTGGTGTGGCATGGTGCCCCGTCCTGCTGAAATATACACTTCTGTGAGTAACATTTGAACAAAACCTTGATTGTGGGCAACAGTCTCTCCTTCAGCACTGCTTCTTGATACTTTTTGGCATTGATATTGCCATCAATGACAGACAAATGCCCACACCATGGCTGGCCATGCTACCCCACACCATCACACTCGGGTGCTTCATACAGATGTAGCGCCCGTCATTCAGCCGGGGTCTGGTGATAGAAATCGCCATCCCCCGCCAGAAGGGGACGCACGAGACGCCTTCACGCCCCATTCCGACAGATCTCTGCCACTTCCCCGTACCCCCCTAACCCTGGCCGTCTCCCTGAAGTGGAAATGGGCAGGGATTCCGCAGAGCGTTGGGGATGCACACGCGTATAAGACGCTCATGCATAACAGTCATATGGAGTGCCTGTCCGTCAGCTCTAGCCAGCGGAGGGGATGTAGCGAGAGCTGGCGCTGAATGACAGGTGCTCTATCTGTAGTTAACATAGTGCACCTGGGCAAAAAAAAATCTTCCCCAGCCCGACACCAAACAAATTTTACTCCATCAGCCCTGGTGATGCTGATTTTGGTCTCATCGCTCCAAATAAAATGCTCTTCTGTCTACTCCTTGTGTGCCAGAGTCCAATATATACATTTCGGTCTTTGTTTCTGATTTAAAACACGGCTTATTTCTCTGGGTCCTAGCTTTCAAACCATTGCCACATGGTTTGTCCCAAACATGGACACCAGATATTTTCATTATGTTGTTGATGGCTTTTGCAGACCTTCGACAGTCCTGCAGGACCAGACAACAGATTCTGCCCTCATCCTCTTTTGTAAGAGTGTGCTCTCACAGATCTTGCAGCTGAATTCATGGATCCACTGCTCACAACCCTTATTCAAAAAGTTTCCTTCCACCTGACTTCATTGCCCCACTGCCCAATCTCTTTGCAATTTCTCACAAAGCATTTGCCTCTCTTCCTAGGTGACCAGTCAACATGTTTGGAGGTATTCAGAGCCATTTTCGTCATTACTCATACATTGACAGTAGTTAAAGATTATAACTATCAGTTAAACTCACGTCTTCACTTCTTAGAACACAATAGCTAACTAAAACAATGATGAAATGGTTTTTTAACGATCGCTAAGGTCTTCCTGATTGGTCATTGCAACGGGTGCCGGATGACGGTCCAACAGTGGGGATCCCGACAGTCAGTATCCCGACTGCCGGTGCTCCAACAAGGGTGGATCCCAACTCACAGGGGCTATTCTCCCTTGTGGGTGTCCACGACCCCCATAAAGGGAGAACATAATCTGTAGCGAGTGCAGCTAGCCCGCAAGGGGCTTCTTTGGCCTCGCCTCCCTGTTGGAGCACCGGCAATCGGGATCCTCATACCACACCTATTGCAACGAACCCATGCACTGGTAATTGGTTGATTAAAAAATCATGCAATATTATGTGTTGCTAGTACACTAAAAAATAAACCCGAAAAGAGAGATAGAACACACACACACACACACACACATACATACAAGGACCTTTTGCAATCAGCAAAGAAGAGATGGCACTCCACGTAGGGTGACCAACTCATCCCTTTAATCCGGGACACATTAATTACACAGGTTCTGTGGCAGTTTAAAACCAGGTGAAATGGAGTCTTGAGGTGTGGCAGTTTAAAACCAGGTGAAAGCCAGCCACAGAACCTGTGTAATTAAGATGTGTCCCGGATTAAAGGGATGAGTTGGTCACCCTAACTCCACGGTAATTTCAATTGAAAACTTTAGAGAATTTCAGTGATACATTACATTGCAAATGACTCCATCAACGTTTCATGGCCCACCGGCACTTTCCTTGCACCTGCACTTTATACTTGTACAGAGCGCATCCTGATGACATGGCCGGTGGGCCAAGAAACGTTGATGGAGTCGTTTGCAATGTAATATATCACTGAAATTCTCTAAAGTTTTCATCTGAAATTACCGTGGATTGCCGTCTCTTCTTTGCCGATTGCAAAAAGTCCTTGTATATGTTATTGTGGACAGGACACCCTGGGTGCTGACTATTAATTCATCCAGAGTGCCAAATCTACACAAATTTTTATTATTTTTTTTAAATAAATCATTAACATTAAAAATCATGTTACAATCTTAACTAGAAACATCATAGTTTAAAATAGAAAACATTAAAGTATTGATTTGGTATAACAGAATAGGATTTTTCTGATTCAAAGGGTCTTCAGCATTAATTCTACTAGTGTACTCTGAACAAGACTTTTTTTTTTTGTCCATTTCCAAATTTTGGCATCAAATTACTGAATTACGTTTGCTCACATCCAGTAACAGTAACTAGTTGGATGACAGTTGGTCTAGTGCAGGGGTAGCCAAATCCAGTCCTCGAGAGATATCAACAGTTAATGTTTTCCATGTCTCCTCACAGAATCACAAGTGAAGCAATTAGCTCCACCTGTGGATCTTTAAAAATGCGTTCGTCAGTAATAAGTGCACCGTTGTATCTACAAGGTGAGCTGGAAAACGTGGTTGGTAGCTCTCGAGGACTGGAGTTGGCTACTCCTGGTCTAGTGTATAGCCATCATTTTAATATAGAATACAGGTTTGGAGGACCTACGCTACAGAATACAGCTGATGTAGTTATACATGGTGTGGATGATACAGGCAGGTATAATTATATAAGCCCAGATTTCCAAGGAATTAGCGCCACCTCCACCTTCTTTTGCATAATCATGTTAATATAGTTTGAATATAGAGAACACATTTCCATTAAATAAAAAATCACAATGCACACAAACAAATAAAAAAGTAGAGAAATAAGAAAGTATTGTTAAACTGGATATAAACTGTTATCTAGGGATAAACACTACTTATGGTATCTGTGCCCTTTCCTTTCCCCCAAATTTAGTAAATGGTTAACAACCTATGGTAGGGAAACTATAAGTTAAAAGGAATCAATATAGTTGTAAAGTAATTTATTTATTGAAAGGTCAACAAACTAAATTCTGTGGAACACAAGAGTTCACAACACTTATCACAGCGGAGACATTACATAATACAAATGATGTTGTTGCACACAGGAAGTGTTACAGAGGTTAGTAAAAGCTGTACGCAAATGGAGGCATTTGACACAAAGGTGCTTGCTCATGTGTAGAATGGATAAAGTATACGCAACGCATTGAAACCTTGACACTAATGCTGCTTTTCATAGCCTTAACGTTTGAGACCCGGTATTTTGAAACGGTATTTAAAACGGTATATTACCGTTTTAAACCCCTTTCACACGGCACATAAATACCAGATCTCAAGCAGATTTGCAGTGTGAAAGCAAGACAGACAGTAGCTATGAGAGCGCAGTGCATATGTAATGAGCACAGTGCATATGAATAAGCCGCTCATTGCATATGTAATGATCGGATCATTACATATGCACTGCGCTCATTACATATGCACATATGTAATGAGTGGCTCATTACATATGGACTGTGCTCTCGTAGCTACTGCCTGAGTCCTATATACCAGTTCAGAGCCATTCACACTGCATGAAAAACGGCTCTGAACAATGAAGGACTCTGCTTTTTACCAGTTTGCAAATACCGGTTATTTGTCACCGGTAAATGCACACTGGTGCTTTCACACTGCAGCTCTAACCATTTTAAAAGGCTAAAAAAACTGCAATATACCAGTTAAGAGCTGCAGTGTGAAATGGACATTTGGGTAGGGCTTGAGTTAAATATGTGCTGCACAAATTAGGTAGCTAATAAATACAAACATGCCATGTACCACATGTAAAAATATATGGATCAATACGTTTTAAGAAAAATAAAAATAAAACTTGTAAGAATAAGTGACTACAGGCCTATTTAAAAAATGTGTATGCATTTGCATATATTCGGATGTAGCTGGTGAGAGAGAAGATGCGAACTTGGGTAATCTCCGATTCGATACAGCTTGAGATCCTGTACCCGGAACTGCATTATCCAAATAATTCGATTTTTTGTTTATTTGTCCCCCCCCACCTTTTTTTTTTATACTTACCAAGTCCCCGGTGTCCACGGCAGGATTTCAGCATCGTCTCACCGCCGGAGATGATACTGAAGGCCTGCCGTGGATGCAGAGGGACCAATCGGAGCACCACCAGGGGACAGGTAAGTATGTTTTAAAAATAATTATTCCAAAGACCGGAAAAATCCCTTATCTGGAATGCTCGTGGTCCCGAGCATTTCGGATAAGGGATACTCAACCTGTACTTGAGTACATAGGCAGACCATAAGACCACTAAAAAGGGATTTTTGTAAGAACTTACCGTTCGAATCCCTTTCTCTGATATGGTCCTGGTGACACAGCTCAACACTGGGATGTAGGAGGGTCCGAAGGAGCCAGGCACCTATCCTAAAGTTTTAGAGGGTAGGCTCCTCCCCTACTGCATCCCTGGACTCTTCAGTTCATCTTTCAAAGCCACTGGAATACATTAACTCAGTACAAACGCCTGCACATATTATATGCACATTTTATAACAGAAAACTGTTAACTTTTAACCATTTTAACATGAACATCATGAAACTTCTGGCATACTTACTGAGCGTAAGGGAGGGATCGCTGTGTCACCAGGACCATATCAGAGAAAGGGATTCGAACGGTAAGTTCTTACAAAAATCCCTTTTTCTCTTTCAATGGTCCTGGTGACACAGCTCAACACTGGGACGTTCCAGAGCCGGTCCTTTGGGAGGGTACGCTCAGGTCTGCAGCTCTCAGCACTGCTCGCCCGAATGATGCGTCCTCCGACGCGAACTCATGGAATCTATAGAATTTGGCAAATGTGTGAACAGATGACCAAGTGGCAGCTCTGCAAACCTGCTCAGCTGTGGCCCCATGTCGAACCGCCCAAGAGGTGGCAACTGACCTGGTGGTATGCGCATTTATTTTGGCCGGTACTGGTCTACCCACTTTGGTGTATGCAAAGGCTATCACAGACCGCAACCACCTAGCAATAGTCTGCTTAGATGCAGGCCAACCAATCTTGTGTACGTCATACAATACCAACAATGTGTCAGTCTTCCTGACACTCTTCACTCTGTCCACATATATGCGTAAGGCACGCACAACATCCAAAGTTCTCAACTTGTCCCTTTTCTTAGAACCCTCTGGGGGTTGAAACACAGGTAGAACTATCTCCTGATTTAAATGGAAGGTAGATACCACCTTCGGTAAAAACTGAGGCACTGTTCTTAAAACAGCCCTGTCATCATGAAAAATTAAGAAAGGAGATTTACATGACAAAGCTCCCAATTCTGAAACTCTTTTAGCAGATGCTACTGCTAACAAAAACACTAGCTTCCACGTAAGAAACTTAAAGTCAGCCGACCTTAAAGGTTCAAAAGGTGCCTTTTGAAGGCATTCCAAAACCAGTGATAGATCCCAAGGTGCTACTGGTTGCTTGTATGGAGGTTTCAACCTGGATACTCCTTGTAAAAAGGTTTGAATTTCCGGCAAAATGGCTATCTTTTTCTGGAAATAGATGGACAAGGCCGAAATCTGCACCTTCAGTGACTGAAGGCTTAGGCCCGATGAAAAACCATCTTGTAAGAATTCCATCATTCTTGATAGCTTAAAATGAGATGTATGAGCCTTTCTTCTCTCACACCATCGAATGTAAGTCTTCCAGACTCTATAATAATTTGCCGAAGATACAGCTTTTCTGGCTTTTATCATAGTCTGTACTACTGCCTCAGAAAACCCTTTTCTTTTCAAAATGGTGGTTTCAATAGCCAGGCCGTCAAAATCAATCGATCTGAATCCAGGTGATTGAAAGGGCCTTGTCTTAGAAGGTCTGGTCTCAGAGGTAGACGCCATGAGTCCACAGACAACCTCTGAAGCCTCGAGTACCAGGATCTCCTTGGCCAATCTGGGGCCACTAAGATCACTGGAACCTTCTGCCCCTGTATTTTCTTCAGAAGTCTCGGTAACATTGGTACTGGTGGGAATGCATAAAGGAGATCTCCCTGCCAGTGAATAGTCATGGCATCCACTGCCTCCGCTAGTGGATCCCTTGTTCTGGCATAGAACCTGGGCACTTGACGGTTGATCCTGGATGCCATCAGGTCCACATCCGGAGTTCCCCACATCGAAGTGATTTGGTGAAACACCTGAGGGTGTAAGCTCCATTCCCCTTCCTTGAGCTCCTCCCTGCTCAGGAAGTCGGCTTCTATATTCTCTATTCCTGGGATGAATATAGCCGATACAGCTGGAACATTCTGTTCCGCCCATAGGAAGATTCTGGATACCTCCCACATGGCCAATCTGCTGCGTGTACCTCCCTGGTGATTCAGATACGCCACAGCTGTGGCATTGTCGGTCTGAATCCTCAAAGGGAGGTTCTGTAACCTGTCTCCCGCCAAGGAAATGACTTTCCAGACAGCTCTCAGCTCCAAGATGTTGATTGGTAACGCTGATTCCTCTGCCGTCCACAGGCCCTGAAGCCTGAGATCCAGGACTATTGCCCCCCAGCCCCTGAGACTGGCGTCGGTAGTTACTATCAACCAGTCCCAGGTCTGTAATGACCGACCCCACTGAAGGGAATCTACTTCTGTCCACCATTTCAAAGATTCTCGGGTGTCCGAAGACAGCACTATCATCTCGGATTTCATGGTCAAAGTGTTTCCTGACCAAGCTGACAAAATGTTCCATTGGAACCTCCGAGAGTGGAACCTGGCAAATTGAAGCGTCTCGAATGACGCCACCATCTTCCCCAGGAGCTTGAGGCACCTCCATACTGAAATGCTCTGAGCCCTGAGAATCTCCTGGACTAGGGTGACCAGATCCCTGGCCTTTACCTCCGGGAGGAATACCCGATGAAGATGGGTGTCCAGTATGACTCCCAAGAATTGGAGCCTTTGTGACGGTACCAACTGAGATTTTTGCAAATTTAAAATCCAGCCGTGAGCCTGCAAAAAACTGATGGCCTCTGCCAAGTGACTCTGCAGCATGGCTGCTGACTCTGCTTTGAACAGGAGATCGTCCAAATAGGGTATTACTGTGATTCCCCTGAGCCTCAGCACCGCCGCCATTACTGACATTATCTTTGTGAATACCCTTGGCGCGGTTGCTAGCCCAAAGGGTAACGCCCGGAATTGTAAATGCAGGTCTCCTATGGCAAACCTCAACAAGGTCTGATGTTCCGGGTGTATAGGAACGTGCAAATATGCGTCCTGGACATCCATGGACGCCAAAAATTCTCCCTGGTCCAGACTCAAGAGTACTGACCGTAGAGACTCCATTTTGAAATGGTCTACCCATAAATGAACATTTAGAGACTTCAAATTTAGTATTGGTCTGAAAGACCCGTCTGGTTTGGGCACCAGGAACAGCGTGGAGTAAAAGCCTTTCTTCCACTCTGTCTTGGGGACTAGTGTCACCACCCCTTTTTCCAAAAGGGAGTGCGCTGCTCTCACCAGAGCTGTACGCAGCCGTGCCTCCTTTGGTAAGGATGTGGGAATGAACCTCTTCGGAGGTGGCCCTCTGAAAGGGATTTTGTAACCCTGTGTTATGATGTCTAGCACCCAGGAATCCTGGTCTAGAGAAGCCCAAGCGTCCCTGAAGAGCGTGAGACGCCCGCCCACTTTTGTCACTGTCGGGCAAAGCCCCTGACAGTCATGCAGAGGGTTTATCCTCTCCTTTATTGGCAGGCTTCTTGTGAAAAGAGCCAAATTTTGACTTTTGTGTCTTGCCTCTAGAGGGCTGAAACCTTCCCCTGAAAGACTGTCCTCGAAAGGACGCACCACCTCTAGGGGAGGGCCGAAAGGACGGCTTAAAAGCAGAAAATCTGGACGTCTGCTTTGCTGAGGAGGCCGGCAGGAATGTACTTTTGCCGCCTGTGGCCTGTTTTATAATCTCCTCTAATTCGGTACCAAAGAGTACCTTTCCTTTGAAGGCTAATGTTTCCAGAGCCTTCTTGGACTCATTGTCTGCTTCCCAGGCTTTTAGCCAAAGCACTCTCCTGGCATTAATGGAGACTGTGGACACTCTGGTTGCCATTTTAATAGCTTCCTCCTCTGCTTCAACTGCATATTCTGCTGCTGCCTTAATCTTTTCTGCCAGCAGTAATGCACCCGGGTCAGCCTGCAGCATGGTGCATAATTCACCAGCCCACTCTATCATGGCCTTAGAAACCCAGGCTGAAGCAATAAGGGGTCGTAAGGTAAACCCCACCCCTTCAAAGATAGCCTTGAGGTTTCCCTCCAGCTTTTTATCCACAGAATCTTTAAAAGCTGCACCGCCCTGTACTGGTAATACAGTAGCCTTGGACAAACGTGCCACTGAAGCGTCCACAACTGGGACCTTTTCCCAGAGCTCCGCATGAGACTCTGGCATGGGGTACAGACTAAGGAATCGCTTAGGCATCTGAAGCCTCTTATCAGGAGTTTTCCAAGCCCCTTCTAACAATTCCTGTAACCCCTCATCTGAAGGAAAAGTAACAGCCTCCTTCCGCTGTCGCTTAAAAACACCTTTAACAGGAGTCTTATCCTCCACAGTCAGCTTTAAAGCCTGCTTCACAGCTATAATGAGATCCTCTATACCAGCAGCAGAGTTCTCTTCCAAATCATCACCCTGATCCCAGGGGATGTCAGTATACTCTCCTTCCTCTTCATCTACCACAGTAGTTAAGGCATAAGACCTTCTAGGGGTCCCTGCCACATCATCCATTTTGTCCAGCATTTCACTGAACCTGTTAATCCCTTTTGCAGTATCCTGCATCACCTGGATAAGTGCAGGATCTGCCTGGGTAAGAGGCAAGGAGCCCGACGACTGCTGAGATGATGGCATAGGTCTCTGTGATTCTACCAGCCCATCACTCTGCCTGTCCAAAAGCTGCACCAAAGCGTTTACTGACCTGCCTAGGGCCCTGGCCCACGCAGGTTCCATATGCTCTGCCCTATGGGGATCACTGCCCATGGGTCTCACATCAGCGCAAGTAATACATAAGCCCCCCTTGGCCATCTGCTCAGGGACAAATTTTTGTGTGCAAACATTGCACGCGCTCAGTGCATTAAGGGCTCCCTCCCCCAAAACCACAGCCTGATGCTCAGACATGACGCAAGTGATAAAAGTATATCTATCAGTATACACAGTGCAAACAATGTACAAGCGTTTATACAGAGCAATGCACCCAATCACTTATCTGTCTGTTGGTTTCAACTGCGGGGAAGCGATGCCCAGGAAATCCAAGTCACTCTGCCAGGATCAGTAAGCCAGCTCAGCTCCGCTGCAAGCGTTCTGAAAGGCGCCAAAGTCAGAGTGAAGGAAAAGACCACAGGTCCCTGCTGCTGCGGGGTCCGTGACCTTTTGGCGCCAACCACCCCCAGCAAGCCGCTCCTTAGGTAGGATTTCCTAGTTCCAGTGTCTCCCCCTCAAATGGGGATCACTTGGAACATGCCTGTCACAACGCTGCTGTCCTCTCATCTAGGAGCTCAGCGTGTAAGCTCCGCATAAAATGGCCGCCGCCATCACGGAGCGCCTGTCCCCCATGATCCCCACCTAAGCGTGGAGCCGGTTTCAGGGTACTCCGGAGCCCAGGCAGCCTTTTAGAAAAGGCTATAAGCGCTGCACAGGGAGACCAGACAGCGTCTCCCCTGTGCACAGTGAGCTGACAGGACGCGCTTCTGTCAGCTCCTGCTGCGCAAGCAGTGTGAGGATTCACTATGAGAATCCTCACACTGTGCCTACCTAGCTAGGGTAAAAGTTAATAAAATAATAAAAATCCCCTAACTACTCTAATTCTTCGGCTGCTCCTGCAGCCCTTTAGAATAGCACCCACTCCAGTGGGCACCTAACACGAACTGAAGAGTCCAGGGATGCAGTAGGGGAGGAGCCTACCCTCTAAAACTTTAGGATAGGTGCCTGGCTCCTTCGGACCCTCCTACATCCCAGTGTTGAGCTGTGTCACCAGGACCATTGAAAGAGAAACAACCTTATGATTGGACTAATTATCAGGAACCTAGAAAGAACCCATGGGACTCTCCAATATATAAGTATCTAACCTCTTTATGTCCGTTTATTTGATTAATTAATATTGAGTTAAATGGCCATTATTGTTTTATACACTTGTTGCTGCTAACAATTGCACCTACTATTTTATCAATTATATTTTATATTGGTACTCTTTACCTAGAAGGGTGCCCACGATTTTGATCGTGGGCATCGTTAGAAAAAAAAAATTGCGTCGGTCGCATCGCATGCGACCGACGCGATTTCCCATAGGGAACAATGTTAAATGTCCCAATTGACCCGATTTTCCTGTTCAATGTCCCAATTGACCGGATTTTCCATAGGAAACAATGTTAAATGGCCCACAGAGGCCAAATAGGCACCCTGAAGTGTGAAATGGCCCCCCCAATTGTTAACGCCACACCCCACGATCAACGTCAACCCGAAGCGTGGCGAGCGCAGCGAGTCCGCGAGGGGTGGCGGTACGCGTCCTACGACCTTTTCATACCCCCACTATCCAAGTCGGCGTGGAGTTGAGAATGGAAAGTGCGGCGAGCGCAGCGAGCCACCGAGCCCGAAGCGTGGCGAGCGCAGCGAGCCCCGCGAGGGGACGCGGACAGCTGTGAAGCCCGCGAGGGGACGGGTATACCTGTGAGGGTGTCCGCGTCCCCTCGCCACGCTTCGGGCTTGGTGGCTCGCTGCGCTCGCCACACTTTCTATTCTCTACTCCACGCCGACGTAAATAGAGGGGTATGAAAAGGTCGAAGGACGCGTACCGCTGCGCTCGCCACGCTTCGGGTTGACGTTGATCGTGGGGTGGCGTTAACAATTGGGGGGCCAGTTCACACTTCAGGGTGCCTATTTGGCCTCTGTGGGCCATTTAACATTGTTCCCTATGGAAAATCGGGTCAATTGGGACATTTAACATTGTTCCCTATGGGAAATCGCGGTCATCGCGTTGGTCGCATCGCATGCGATTTTTTAGTACATGCGATGCCCGCGATGGGCGCCCTTCTAGGTTGAGAGTACCTTTATATTTAATAAAAACGTCATTGTAATACCTAATTGATCCAATCACACAATATATAGCGCTCCACTACCCCCCTTTTTTGTTCTGTGTACCATTATTGGGGTTTGACACCCCCGAGTGGGAGCTGCACCCACATAGGCGCCTGTCATAAAATACACTTTCTATCTTGTAACCAAATTAAGTTTGCTTTCTGGCCACACAGTGATCAGTCACCGTTGTACAAATGGACTAAAATCAAGAGTAATAGCTTAAATTGACTGCCAATAGTGCATGGATCGCCATTCATGCCAGCGGGACCCCAAAGTATAGCCCACTATCTGGACACCCATTGTGAGCCCCAATCATCAACACAACACACCAACCATAGAATCCTAGAATTGTATAACAGGTAAGAACCACATGGGCCATCGTGGGCTGACTGTTTTCCGGCTTGTAGTGAGGTCAACGTACGCTCGTTCTGCTGCAGCAGCATGGAGCTCTGGGGCTCTGCTGCTGGATAGGACACAGTGACAGTGGCCAGCCTCAGACTGGGGCTGAGTGTCGCGTGCTGAGCTGCAGGAGATATAAGTAGCTGAACTGGCCCTGTTTTAGCTGTCAGGTGGTGGTGGGGGGGAAACGGGGGTTTCAGGTGGTAGCAGCACTGACGATAATGTACCATTGCTGCTAGTCTTATTAGCATGTGTTTTTAACTTTTGGCACAGTTGTAAGGCCATCTGTACATTTAACACATCCACTTGAAGTGTCTACAAAAATACTAGAAATGTTTGAATTATAAACTTACTTTACAGATTAATCTGGAGAACCAAATATCACAAAAATAGAAAACAAAAATTCTATTTCATACTGCTTGCATCCTAGTGGATACAAAATCCACTAGTACAGCACAGTTGCTTAAATCTTTAACAAAGGCCATAATAAGCGAAAGATTAAACCACACCGCATTAAAAAGTAGTTCCCAACTCTCACCACTATATCTGACCATGTGCCCCCATCCCCTCTGCTTAAAGACAGCTCACGTGTCAGCCCGCACCTGTACTCACAGTCAGGGGAGCTGGAGCAGCAGGGCCCCCTCCCCTGAAACACACTGTCCAAGTGTTTGTCCATGTCCAGACAGTGGAGGCAGTTTTGCTTTCCATCAGAGGTGGACAGTGCTACTAGGCCAAGAACGAGAGAGGTCTGTCCCTGCCAGTTATGGAAACAAAAAAGGTGCCCATACACTGATGTGATTTGGCTTTTTTTCATCCAAATCTGATGGATCAGGCCGAGAGATCGGATAATAAGTGGCCAAATCCTATGTGTTTCACATCTGATCCCACCCAATGTTTGGATCCCATGTTGGATGTGCTACATCAGATAATTCGGATGTGCAGTTGTCTGTGCACATCTTGGGTGCTTTGTAGTCATAAACTCCCATGACAGCTCCCCGGGAGTCCCTTTACATGCGATAAATTGCATGTAAAAATGGCACATCAAGTGCCAAGTCGGTGATAAGCAGCCCCAGGGAGCTGCCGGGGAAGTTTAAGGGAAGCTGGATTGGACTTGTCGCTCAGACTAGTCGGACCGGTGTATGGCCACCTTTACAGTGCGACCAACAACTGCACTCCATTCCCCCTGCCACCCGCACTTTGCCATATCACTGATAACAGCACCCTTTTTGGATCTCCGTCAGAAGGGTAATAATTAGTGAACTGCTACTTTGAACTACTATATACCGCATCGATATGATACAATATGTATTAAAAAGTAACAATTCCAAAATGCAAACTAAAGGCCCCCATACATCAGCAATCACAATTAATTGCTTCTCAGATCCAGTGATTTTTTTCCCCCAGATATATGGTTTCTTGGTATTTGTTTAGTTTCACAGCGGCAGATATATTGCATGCGATTTGCATTCGATTCGATGTGCGATGCGATTTAGTACCTGTTCATAGCCCCACTATGGCATGGAGTTGATGTTATATAGTGTGGCAAGCGCAGCGAGCCACCGAGCCCGAAGCGTGGCGAGCAAGCCCCGCGAGGGGACGCGGATTACTTTACATGTATTTCACGTCTGCTCGCCACGGAATACATGTAAAGTAATCAGCGTCCGCTCACCACGCTTCGGGCACAGTGGCTCTCTGCGCTCGCCACACTATATAAAATAAACTCCATGCCGTTGTGGCTAGTGGGGTTATGAACAGGTAATAAATCTAATCAATACAAAAAATAACAGACTACTATTGCGCTTAGAGCAGCTAACCAGAAACTTGTCTAGAAAAGAGGTCGCCAAATCTCTAAAATATTAACTGTGCACAAAAAGAAGGGAAGATAGTCTCTTAGTTGCACTCTTACCATCCACAGTAAAATGATTAGGATGTGGTCCTTTTTCAATGCTTTTTTCCTTTTTCAAAGATTTCAAAGATTTTCCAAAGAATAAATGACATTGGGAAAAGAAAAAAACCATAGTGTGACCAATATTACAAGAAGATAAATAGTCTTAATAATGAATATAGGATCTGGCCCTCCTCCACTATGGGTTGTGGAAAGTTTTTCCTCTTTACAGGAGCACCTCGGTGTCGATGATAGAGTATTTCTCTTACATGAAGCTTACATTCATACGTGCTATACCAGACACAAAAGGGTATCTTTATCCCAAAAGGAACTTCACACCATTCAAATCAATATAGAGATGATGCTCACACGTCTGCTTACAAGGTGTACACCTTGAAAAAGACTAAATATATGTCGAAACGCATTGGTGTTTCCTGCAGGTACACACTATAAGATTGAGACTTAAGGGGTGAGCGTGTCCGGGTCCACTCATCACCCTTGCCTTCTTTCTTGTTTTTACCATCTGGTGTGGTACCTGTTTTATTTACTATTATATTAATAAAATTGTTCTTAAAATTCACCTACTCTGAGAAGAAATTTCTTTGGATTTAAAAGAAACCTATTTGACTTGCCCACACATTACAGATTTGTTTCAGTGATCGGCAGATTTTGGCATCAAAATCGGGTCTGAAACGGTATTTGCCAATGAGCTGGGTCCTAAATTCAGCGCAGTGAATATTTAATGAGCGCTCATTAAATATTCATAGCACTGGAGACACCCCTCGCCCGTGGGTTAACATCCCCTGACTCTCCCCCCCCCCCCCCTCGCAATATGTTAAGAAACCCCCCCCCCCCCCGTGCAGCCGGTGCCTCCGTAATTGCAGATCCCGGCACTGCAGTATGGACGGATGCACATTGGGGGGGGTTTGTTAGCCCTGGGGGGGGGTGTTAACCCACGAGGGGGGGGGGGGGGGGGGGCGCTGAAGACTTGCTTTGACCCTGTATTTGGAAAGTTTCCAAAAACGGGTCTGCCAGTGTTAAAAAAAAAAAACGCACTTAAAACGGTAATATACCGTTTAAGAGATGCATTGTGAAAGGGGCTTTACCTGGCAGACCCGTTTTGGAAACGTTTTCAAATACAGGGTTTAAAGCCAGTTTTGCGGTCTGAAAGCATTATATGCATACAGAAACACACAGGAGGTAAAGAAAAAAATATATATAATAAATTTCATAGCAAAAAAAAAAAAAAAAAGTATCCATCAAAACAGGAGAAATGTAATTATCTAAAGAATTTCTTTTGAAAATTTACACCACTCAATTTTATTTAACTAATTTATCAGAACGACCATTTTTGCCCATTTTTTGGATTTTGAGAACAAATGGTTGATTGGTCATTTGGGTCTATAGATTACCAGATTTTCAAACACCTGGAGGACTGGACAAATAATCTAGTGTGTATCCGGCATAAGGGCGAGATGTATCAAATGGAAAATGCGGTAAAACCCCGGTTTGACAGCATTTTCCAATGTATCAAAAATGATACCGCACTGAATAGAAGCCTATGGGCTTCTTTTCGCGGCCCGCCGACGCAAACCCACCGCCTCGCCGACCCCCCCTCTGGCTTACCTTCCTGAAGGGTCCTCCTGGACCCAGGAAGGTAAACCCCTCCTCCCCCTAGTGAAGCAGCCGCAGGAGGAGGCGACACCGGGGACAGCATGCTTAGCTGTCCCCGGTGTGAGGGGAGAGCGTGGCGGCAGGGAGATGACGGAGACCCCCCGCACACCAGAGTACAGGCATCGCGGGGGGCCTCCGTCATCGCACTGCGATGCCAGCCGCATATGTTAGTACATATGCGGCAGCATCGCGGAGAAGGGCGGCGATGTATTTTAATACATCCCACCCTAAGACTGAGCTGATCATCTTTCCGTCCTCCCTCATAACCTCAAGTCCTCTAGCAATCAAATACACTGTCTTTAGGCCCATATACATTTGGCCAACTTGTCCTAATGACAAGTCAAACCCAATTTTCCTGAGCTCCCAGGGAGAGGTCACTAAGATTTGGCACTTGATATGCCATTTTTTTTGCATGTGATTGATCACATGTAAGCCCAGGGAGCTGCAGGCGTCAGAATTGAAAAATACTATTAAAAAAACTGGGCAACCGCTGATCGACTGAGAGCTCTGTCAGCCAATCAGCAACCTCTGATTGTATTAGGCAGGAGCCCATTCTTTTGAACTTTTTCAATTTTCCCCTCCGCGCCCCACTCTCCACACGGTATCACAATTTGCTGCGGATGGCTGCACATAACATTTATCTTATGTGCAGCTGTCCAAACTCAGACTCTGATCAGATGTCATACACTTGGGATTCGGGTCGATTTCTCGGCCTGATCCACTGGAATTTGGTGAAATGGGGTCCAAATTGCATAGTGTATGGGGGCCTTTTCAGTTATATGCGAGTTTTCCCTCTCCTGCAAACCACACATTCAATACCTCTTGCAGTTCTGCCACTTCCATGTCAAAAATATTTCCAGGATACAGGATGAGATGAACAAACAGGCTTACAAAGATGAAAAAATATTTGTGTTGTCACTCAAGGCATTTTGTAACCTGTTGCGGGAAACACTAATCTAAATGATAAAATATTTTATAAATATATAAAAACAGCTACATATATATACACACACACACACACACACACAGTGTAGGCAAGTGAAGAAAAAAATATCTGCAGTTTGAATGCTTTAAAAAATAGAAGTGTTAATAGTTTAATTTTATCAATTAACAAAATGCAGAATAAATGAACAGAAGACAAATCTAAACCAAATCTATATTTCAATTTTTTTTTTTTATAAAACACGTTACCTGCACTCTGTTTTAGTTTGTCAGTTACTGTTAAGTTCTGAGTACCCTGAATTGTTCTGTGTGAGCCATACTGTATGTGCGGTGCTGCGAACCATTTGTCTCACCTTATAAACAAGATAATATGTTAACTAAAGAAAGCTGTATATATTAGGCAGTACATAAGAAAAAAAAAAAAACACAAGAACATAAAATGTCTTGGGTGCCGGACAGTATCCCGACAGTCATTACACCGACGTCGGGATACAGACAGTCAAAACCTCGAAACTGGGGGTCCCGATGGCCACCGGCTATTCTCCCTCGTGGGGGTCCACGACCCCCATAGAGGGAGAATAGAATAGGTGCCCACGCAGCGAGTCACTGTGCCCGCAACGTTGTGAGTGCAGCGAGCCACAAGGGGCTTTGTTGCGCTCACCATGCTGTCTGAGTCCGGCCACTCGGGATCCCGACATCAGGCTAATGACTGTCGGGACCATATACCACACCCAAATGTCTCCACCTACCACACAACAAAAATGCTGGCCTGGCCATAGGAGGTAAAACTATCAAGTCCATTCTTATATTTCTATGCAACCACTACCTTGTAGGCCTCATCCACTTTTGCGATATGGCCACTTTTTATGCGATTGCGACGGATAGCATAAAAAGTGGCACATCGCATGACATTTATCTGCAATTACGATGTGAGGCCCTTTCACGTGCACCTCGCAGCACAGTAGCAGATCCTACAGGCTGCCATGTATATTTGTTGCAGCCCGTAACCTCTGCTAGGATCACATAGGATACAAAAGAACCGCATACAAGTGTGTTCACTCTAGGAACGTTTTAGAGCAGGGTTCTGCCCACCAAGCAGGCATCCCACCCCACCCCCCCCCCCCCAAGCATGCACCCCCCTACTGAGCGGGAACCCCCAACCTCTCTCCATCTTTCCTCAAAACTGTCATCAGCACCACTAGGTCGTGTTATACAACTAGGGTCACATCCCTGACCAATCCTGCCAGCTATAGCACGCACGTCAGGCCTAAATAGCAGAGGAACCCTCTCATACTTACCAGGACCCCGCTCCATCACCACTTCGATTCCTGCTGTCACTGCTGGATGAATCATGCTCCCCGCAACCCCATCCACAGATAGTTCTCATCTGCATGTCAGCGCAGGGGGAGGGTGGGAGACACACACAAAAGGGCAGGTTGCATTTAGAAGCTTAGAAAATGGCCAGGGAGCCTATTCAGAACACTATGCAGTATCATGGGGTTATTCTGGTCCATTCGCACAGATAAGAACATTCGCACAGGGACCGAAGGTGGGCGTATGCACATGGGCAGGGTCATTACTACACATGTGCATACGCGTGTGCGTGCGACCATGGGGCCTGGGGTAGTGGCGCATAGTCGCGTTCGTGGGAACGCCCAGCATTTTATGGGCTTTCCCATGGTAATCGGCCCCTGACGTCGGGGGTGTGCAGCTGACATCTCTGAGATTCATGCACTTTCCACATCATTTGATGGTCAGCAATGGTTGGCCAGTGTGTACAATCGATATAGTGTTCCCTCAGCGCACCAATATCGATATCTATATTTATCTAGTGTGTACCCAGCATAAGCCTTCCACTAATCTGCTAAAAACAAACAGACTGGGAAGTGATCATAGCTGATGTCAGAGATCCACCAAAAACACTGTGGCACTCCTGGGTTTTCACAAACATACTTATAAAACCTTCCATTTTTTCCACCCCTGAACACAGCGCTTCCAGACAATTAATCGTGACTGCTATGCGTACTTATTTGCAAAATGCGTACTCGCAAAGCAAACTCTTTGTACATGCAGTTCAATGAGCGATCCATGCTGAATTAGGCTTTTGATATAGTCAACTATCTCCCTTGAACTCCTAGCAAATTATATAGTGCATACACACTGGTACCAGTAACAATCTCATTCAGTGACCTCATTGGGCCCCTGCTCCAAACGTGCAGATGTTGAGGATATGGTCAAGTTAAGCTTCATAGATGACGGAGGACATAGTTAACCTGAGCAGAAATACTAAGCTATATTACAAACGATATTCCTCAGAAGCGCCAAATTGCGCGATATCGTTTAAAAAAATATTACTTAGGGTGGTATTCAATAACCCCAGGTAATACATTGGGAGCAAAATCTTTCTACTTTAAATACTGCACAAGGTGGGTGTCTGATCAAAAGCATATTAAAGTATCCATGGAAACATTTTGCAAAGACCATATACACATATAGAATAGCTACTTTACTACAAACCATAGCCTTAGCGGTTGTGTCAGAATTCTCACAAACCGGACGGCGAACACCGTAGTTAATAATGCACACAAATGTGTCCATTCACACGGGACGGCCACGGCCCGGCCGCCCGGTTGCAGCTGGATCCCCCCACCAGAAGGGACGGAAGGGACGGCTGCCGGGCTGTGGCCATACCCACCACTAAACTGCTGGTTTTCGCCACCCGGCAGGAGCCGGAGCATGTGAAATAGCCCATACTGTTTGTACCCAGCTATCGGAAGTGGGACTCATAGCACAGACTGATCTTTCTGCAATAAGGGATTTAAGGGTAGATTCACACACACTCGGATGGAGGGGGCCTGTGCATGTGCAAACCCCATGTGCGAACATTTTCGGCAAGTATCACACTCGGAGCTCACACTGCCAGGAGCGGGGTAAAGGGCTGTAGTAGGGGGAACGCCCAACGAACACAGGCGTGTCAATGCCTGGTCAGGGGCATCCTCCCCAAATTTGTCCATCTCCGGCCAGGATAAAAGAGAGTTCAGACTGACTTATCTGCGAGCCACAATTAATTTTTCACCCGCAAATGCGAGAATTCACTTGGCGAGGGGGCCTTTGGTCTGCATTTACCTGTTCACTAGGCTGCAAACATACGCAGCCTAGCAAACAGGTCTGAATCAGGCCCTTAGTCTGGAACTGGAATGAGACAGCTCACAGAACATTCCAGGAGACACTTGGCAGTGCATACCAATTTTTTATTTTATTTTTTTAATATAGGGTTATTCTATAGGATCGACCGACAAAAGACATTTTCGCATGACATTACAGCGGTTCAGTAAAAACCTGTGTGTTTTCGTGGTTTCAGAGATTTGACTTTGTTTGGCAGTCATTCACTGCTTACGAGTAGCTTAACGCCACCCCGCCGAACCTGGGTTGGGAGCTGTATTTTGCAGCAACATATACAGTACATAGGTAGTAAATGTACTTGCGAGTTCTCAGATTGCATTGGAATTTATAATATTATAGCTTACTGGTCTGTAGCTCTGCTCTCCTAGTGGTGTATGCAGCTCCCTGATACTGTGTGTACATTTAGAAACATGGCCAAGTCCCATATGGTGGCCTGCTTATAGTGCAGCAGGGTCAGTGACATATATTACACATCAGTGACACTTTTACACACACCATACATGCACGGTGCGGCATATCCCCTAGCATTGCATGATCTGCAGTACGTAATGGGCGTCTGTGGGCATGTGCCTGGCTGTAACAACAATGTGACACCACCGTGGCAGTGTGCACAGCGTCAGTAAGAAACATTGGTTTAAATAACAATAATACTGCCATGTACAGCAGCAGCAGCACACTCACCACTGTGTGAATGGGGGATTGGAGTTGTCCATAACTCTGGTCCATGGCTTAAACCATGTAATGCCTTCCGCTGCTGTACCCCAGGCTTGCTCGGGGTCTAGGACTGAGGTCCGGAAGGCATGCTGATAGTTAGCAGCTGGGCTGCTGCTGTCCCCGCACCGCGTGGAGTACGGTGCCCGGAGGCGGCTGCTGTTGCAGGTGAGGGGGGCGGCTGCGGCCTGGTGACGGGTCCCCTCACAAAGCCGGGCATTGCCCCATGCCCGCTGCACAGATGGGGGCCGCTGTGCCCAGAGAGCTGTGCCCCTGGCAGGCTGCGGGCCGGGCGGGACGGTGTGCCGGAACCCCCTATGCAGGCAGCCATGCTGGGACGCGCGTCTCACACCAATGTACATGTTTGTAAAAAAATAAACAAAAAACTCGCAGGAGGTTAATCTGGCGACAGCCGTATGTACTTAGCGAGAGGCGGAAAACCAGCACTGGGTCCATCCAGTCCACACAGATGTTATCTTCCAGGAGGACTCACTCCACCGCTGCTCCCGGACGGGTTTCCCGATGCGCCCGACCTGGGAACACAAAAATGTTTGCACACACTTTGTTATATATTTGGTAGGAGACGGAATGGTGATATCTGGGCTGGTTGTTCATTTACAGATGACATAGTAATTGGCTGTGCATCATAGAGAATATAAAGTTTTGCTTACAATCTCAGTGCTGCCTGCTCTGTGAGGACACGTGTGTGACACATAAGGCCCATACACACTTGAAGATTTTCATTTCAAAAGACTTTGCCAAAATCTTTGATAGATATATCTTTCACCAAAGTAGTGCGTACACACTGAGCTATTGTCCCCAAAGAGCAAGAGATTTTCAGAAGGGCGAAAGACTTTGCTGAAAATCTTTCATTATAAATGGGCTGGGTTTGAATTCCAAGGGTTCCGACGTGGCAGCCCTCACGCATCACCCGCCGGCCTCCCCCCCGTGGAGCCATGCAGCGCCGGCCGCATCACCCGCAGCCCCTTCCCTCCCTCGGAGCGATACCCCGTGGAGCAACGCGGCACCCGCATCACACCCCCTTCCCCAGTGGAGCGAGTAGTGCCGGAGCAACCCCCCCACCATATATATATATATATAATATTAATAATATTTGCTGCCTTTAAATTAAAAGGTACTTGTGTATTTTGGCGGCGCCCATCGCATCGCATACCATAACGCAAACGATGGTATGCGATGCGACGCGATATCGTACCATAGTGCACGATGGCATACAATTTTGAAATTGTATGCCATTGTACAATGCCCTAATGGGTGCTTATACAATGTTAAGCACCCAAATGGGTGCTTACAATGTTAAATGCACCCCCGCGCCACCCCCCCACTATAAACATGAACCCGAAGCGTGGCGAGCGCAGCGAGCCCGCGAGGGGCGGCGGTACGCGTCCTACGACCTTTTCATACCCCCACTATCCACGTCGGCGTGGAGTTGAGAATAGAATAGTGTGGCGAGCGCAGCGAGCCACCGAGCCCGAAGCGTGGCGAGCGGACGCGGATACCTGTGAAGCCCGCGAAGGGACGCGTTTACCTGTGAAGGTATCCGCGTCCGCTAGCCACGCTTCGGGCTCGGTGGCTCGCTGCGCTCGCCACACTATTCTATTCTCAACTCCACGCCGACGTGGATAGTGGGGGTATGAAAAGGTCGTAGGACGCGTACCGCCGCCGCTCGCCACGCTTCGGGTTCACGTTTATAGTGGGGGGGTGGCGTGGGGGTGCATTTAACATTGTAAGCACCCATTTGGGTGCTCAAAAGCACCCTTTAGGGTGCTTATACGATTTTTGGTCGTATAGGGGGTCCAAATCGCGTCGCATCGCATCGTATGCCATCGGGTGCATGGCATGCGATGCGATCTGTTCGTCGTACGACGGACATCGGGGGCGCCGCCAAAATACACAAGTACCAATTAATACATTGGTGGCAGTGTGCAGAAATATATAAACATTGGTGGTCAGTGTGTTTAGCTGGGCAGACAGCACTTCTGTGCTGTCTGCTCCGTGTTGTGCAGGGTGGGGGGCGGGGCCAGCCGGGTGTTTAACCTCGCCGGGGAGCAGCAGCAGCAGCAGCCGGGCGGCCAGAGGGAGAGCGCAGGGTGACGTGAGTATGACAGGCGGGGGGGCGGTCCGCCGGGCTGAAAGTGGTTAATCTTTCAGCCCGGCAGGCGTACACACATGGCGATGATGGATGAAAAACCATCCATCATCGCCTCATCTGCTGGTAAAACCAGCAGATGAACCACTTTCCTAGCGATGATGCGGGAGCGCGCATCATCGCTAGTGGGCAATCTATGTGCCATACACACTAGGCGATTTTGAGCCGAAAATCGCTCAAAACTGCTGTTTTGAGCGATTTTCAGCTGAAAATCGTCAAGTGTGTATGGGCCTATACACTGCAAGGCTTTCTGATGGTTGTGCACATGTTAACAATTTAATAAATTAAACTATAACATGGTTGCCTACCTGACCCTCTCCTTCAGGGAGGAAATGCTCTGTACCTGGACTTCCATGGTAATGTATAATTGCCATCACCTCTGGGGAGCTAGGTAATTGATAAGAAAGGTGTTTCACCACAGGTGATGGCGATCCTACATTTCCAGGGAAGTCCAGGAACAGAGCATTTTCTCCCTGAAGGAGAGGGTCAGGTAGTCAACCCTGAACTATAAAAGACACATAGAACAATGGTTATGCCACTCGTTACCAAACGTGCACCCTAATAACATGGAAATGGATAAAAACTGGAACAGAACCCGGAACGCTGGACTGGACAGACTCCATTCATGAAACAGTGCCATTCCAGAGCTTGTAGACTGTAATCTCTCCTTCCACATCTCCCTGGTGACAGCTGCCACAGGCACCCCCTGGATGGGACACTACAAGTCATGGACGGATTATGCACAGGCTGGAGTTCAGGGATCCATTCCCATGGTTTTTACCTAGCACCCCCATATATACATGTGCACAGTCAAGTAAAATAATTAGTTCCACCTGTGGATATTTTAAAATGTGTCAGTGAGTAATGAATGCACCTGTACACCTGCCTGGTGACCTGGAACACGTGAACTGTGTGTGGTTCTGAGGACCGAGTTTGAGAATCACTGCTCCAATACATCATAGATGTATGGACCCTTTAAGAATGGCCAGTGAGACATGGCCAGACTCAGCATTCACCAGTGGTTTCCATTTCAACGTGTGCACTATCACTTGCGATCAGGGGCGCCTGGGTGCCCCCCCAGTCCTGGATGGAGGTAGACAGGGGGTCCTGGCAGTGCCACAGCAGGGTCCCACCAGTGTATATGCCATCAGCAGTAGGGTCCCTGTGGAAGATGGGAACTAGCAGCGGTATTAATACCGCTACTAGTTCCCATCCGCCGCAGGGATCACCGCTGCTGATGGCATATCCGCTGCTGGGACCCCGCTGTGGCACTGCCAGGATCCCCGATGGCAAACAGCGGGTGAGCTCCGACCATGGCCCGTGGGTGCTCGGCACCTATGCTTGCTATAGCGCAGGTTGAGTGGTACCAGACAGGAGACAATCTGTTCTCTACTGCAGGTGTCTTGGGACAGAGCTAATTAACTCTGCAGCAGTTGCACCACACCGCTTTGTTAGAAGATGCAGCGTTCACATTTGAATCCCACTCTGACCATACACAGAAGCTGCTGTACATGCAGGTGCCCTTCAGCGCTTGAATTCCAAAGGCCTGCAACTCTTTTGGTTCTGAGAGTTACACCCCTGTGTGGTACAGTACTATTTATAGTCACCTATGCTTTGGTTGAGTCTCCCATCATGACATCACAGCTGCCTTGCAAATTCAGTATATCTCACATCACATGGACATGCTGGATAATACAGCATACCTGACCATTTGATATTTTTGGATCAATCTTATTCATACACTGGTTTTTATATGGGCAATCCACAATTTTGGGTGGTTCAGCCAGATATTGATACTGAACAGAAGTCTTGAGTTCAATGTCACGAACCACCACTTGACACTTGTCTGTTGAGTGCAAAATAAATCCTGTATGGATGCTCAAGTATCTATTCAATTGCAAATTTTGCAGATGACTGCATGTAGTTAGCCGCCACGCATACAGAGTGAAATTCCACCCTATGTAAATCTGCACATGAATTGTGAACATTTTGGTATCCTATCCTTAGAAAATGCTCTCAAATCGCCCTGTGTGTAGGCCACATAAGCCTGCCCCTTCCAAAACTCTGCAACTGAGCTGTACAGGCTGATCGAGGCCCAAAGACTGCAGTGCTGGGACTGTGCAGCAATGTTGCTGCCCAGTGCGGACCTCCTTGGATTAAGTAAAAACTAGAACTCGGACAATACCCCGGTACACCAGACCAGACATCAAACTCTGCATTCTGTAGCTTGTAGTGTCCGGTCCAGGGTTGTCTTGTCAACACACACATACATACACGAGATATATATATATATATATATATATATATATATATATATATATATACATATACATATACATATATACACACATACACATATTAATGTTGATGTGTGATGTTTTTAAAATCCATTTGGATAATGTTCTGCAGCAAATTCATACAGAAAAATCTTTGAGATTAAATGGTAAGGAGATTCTCTACAATGTATGCTATTTGTTACATTAAGTCCACCAGATAGAGACATTGTAACCTCTGTGCACTCTCACTATAATACTTGGACTTTTTTCTTAAAATGAGGGAAGCGATATCACCTGTTAAACTCCGCCCTTCACCTCAGTATAAAAATACCCTCTGTGCAGTTGGAGTCACTTCTTTACACAGGTAACATACATTTGGCTATGGCAGGCGGTCACTGAATGTGCAATATAGACACTTTTTCACCAATATTGACATATGACACTCCCCAGGCTTTATGCTGACCCATTATTTTAATTGAGAGATTTGAAATCTCTCAGGCTGAATCTCCCGTTATGAATCTCTGGCACATATCTCTCAGTGTATACGGCCCTTACCAACAACCATGATGTAGAACGTGTGTAAACGTATGCTGCTTTCACATTGCATAAACGTTTAAGACCCTGTATTTCGAAACAGTATTTAAAATGATTCTGAGCTACTAATGCCCCTTTCAGACCGCACTTTTTAACTAGTATTTTGCAGTTTTTTAACCGTTTCAAAATGGTAATATGTGCGGTCTGAAAGGTGCAGAATGAATTTACCATTTCCAAAGAAACTGTATTTGGAAACGGTAAAAAAGCACGGTCCTACCAGTTTCATTTTTTTTTTGCTGTCTGAACGGGTCTGAAACGGTATTTAGGACCCAGTCAATAGTGGTCCCACTGCATGCATATTTAATGACCTGCTCATTAGATATGCACGGGGGAGAGAGGCATTTCACCAAAGACCCTTTCACACTGAGACAGGAAATTACTGCTTGCCCTGGCAAATACCCGGGTTTTTGAGGCAGTGAGAACGGAGTATAAGTTACATAGTATGTGACAATGCATGAATTATAATACCCGTTTGCATAAAAAATGGCATTTAAACGGTAATATACCGTTTTAGAGATGCGGTGTGAAAGGGGTTGTTACCTGGCAGACCCGTTTTTTTAAACGTTTTAATATACAGGGTCAAACCAAGTTTTGCGGTCTGAAAGCAGCATAAACCACTTTCACATTGCAGGAGAAAACCATTTTAAATAGCTTCAAGTACCATTCACACATTCAGCCCATTTAACGCCCAAGTAACACGTTTCAAGCCGTTCGCACTGTCAAAAAAATGGGTAGGACACTGCTTTTTAACCGTTTAACAAATACCGGTATTTGTTAAATGGTTAAATCACCCTGGAGCTTTCCCACTGCAGCTCTACTAGTTTTAAAAGGCTAAAAAAAATGGCAATTTACCATTTAAGACCTGCAGTGTGAAAGGGGTATTAGTATATTGTCAATACTTTTAAGCTCTGGTTAAACCAATAATAAAAACAATTGATACAGGATTAGAGACAAAAGCAAGTTAAGATAGTGTTGATCCTTATGTGAAAATAAAAACACAGACTGTATACAAGATGAGAGGATAATCAATACAAAGAGTGCAGAATTTCCTCAAAGATAATAAAGTATTTTATGGCTGAGTGTTGAAACACAACATTACCTCTGAACAGTTCCACGTAAAAAGTTGTTATGGTACTTATAACACAGTGAACTGAAACAAACATACCAGAATACAGTGGACCATTGAAAAGTTGTTTTTCTGAGATTCTCCACCTCCTTAATCAATTGTCAGGGGGAGTGACCATGATGAGGAGAGGCAGGATGGAAAGTTTAACTTCTTACATACAGAAGGAACATTGTATTGTATACTGTGCCACACACAGGACTTTTAAGGAAGTAAACGGTTAATCTAGCACTATGCTTTCAGATTCTTTCAGAATCCCTTTGATTTCTTAGGAAACCAGGCTATTATTCTTTTTCAAAAGCTTAAGGGGCCTATTTAATCAGGACCATTTTTATAAAATGATGTAGAAACAGCAGTTTCTGCTTCATTTTATTTATTGTTGCTATATATTAGCAGCCTAATGCAGAAGTTTTCACAGAAATTTTCATTCAGAAAGCTAATTAAAACTATCAACCTCCGTTTCGCATTATTGTCACAAATGTTCTGGGGAAGTAACTTGAAGGGAAAATGGTTCTCACTACTACTGTTCCTGCATGGGGTGCCAGATGATGGCATGACGGTCAGTATACCGACATCAGAATCCAGACTGTTCAAATGCATGGCAGTTAGGATCCCAACTAACAGGGGCTACTCTCCCTCAAGGGGATCCATGACCCCATTAGCAGGAAAATATAACCTGCACTCACCAGAGAGCCTGCAGTGTATTGAGCGCAGCGGGCCTGCAAGCGGCTTCATTGCACCCCTACCAGGATTCCAATGTCGGTATACTGACCGTCAGAATCCAGACCATAGGGCCATCATACCACACCCCCTGCATGTTATTTTTCATACATAGTGGGGATAGATTAACCCCTTCGGTGGTGGAGTTTTTTTTGGGGAGCGCACCCCACTGGGTGAGTTTTTTATAGGGAGCACTCCCTTAAAAAAAAAACACCACTGCCTCCCTGGGTCCGGGCAGCGCAGCTGTACCGTCAATCAGCCACTGCCCGGCCCTGCACCCCGGCTCCCGTCCCTGCCTGCGGCATCGCAGCTTGTCATAAGCCAGCGCCGCAGGCTGTAATGTAACAGTCGGGGGGCGGGGTGAGCCGGGGATGCGGCGGAGGGTATGGGAGCCGGGCAGCGGTGAAGCTGCCTGAATTCAGCGATGAACTCAGCATCGCTGCCCGGCGCTAATCACTGGCAACCCCGAGAATTTTCTGGGCTTGTCAGCCTGGGAATTAAGGCATCGCCTGGAAAATTCTCGGGATTACCAGTGAAGGGGTTAATGTTAAATTAGGGTTGCCTACCTTACCCTCTGCTTCAGGGAGAAAATGCTTTGTTCCTGGGCTTCCCTGGTAATGTATGATTGCCATCACCTGTGGTGAAACACCTTTCTTATCAATTACCTAGCTCCCCACAGGTGACTGCAATCATACATTACCAGGGAAGTTCAGGAACAGAGCCTTTTCTCCCTCATGGAGCGGGTCAGGTAGGCAACCCTGTGTAAGATTAAGGAATTTAAAAACTAACAAAATTCTGAAATACCTTCATCATACTTTCCAACATTACCCTGTCCAGGAGGGATACAATGATCTGTTCCTGCACTTCCCTCTTAATTACTGATTGCATCACCTTTCTTATCACTTAACCTGTTCAAAGCAGGTTACGCAATCATACATAATAGGGAAGTCCAGAAACAGAGCATTGTGTCCCTCCTGGACAGGGTTATGTTGGGAGGTATGCTACATACATCAGTGAATTACATTCATTAATTAATAACAACATGACCCATTCCATTAGGTACTAAATGCTCTGCTTTTAAAGCTGTGTACACATGGGGGAGATATATTGCTCAGCAAACCAGAGATGGTCGCTGATGAAAGGGAACCTCTGCCGGGGGAGCCGCAGAGGGAATCAGCTGGTCGCAGGAGCAAGCTCCTGTGACCAGCGGTCATAAGGGGGCTAAAGACGGGAGCGCGCACCCGGCGATTTATTGACGGTGCGCACTCCAATCACTGGCAATATGGTCGCTGAGCGATATATGCTGAAATCGCCCCCGTGTGTACACAGCTTTAGGCTTGCCATCACCTGTGCTGAAACACCTATCATCACTGAACGAGTTCAATACAGGTGACTGCAACTATAAATTAAGATGGAAGTCCAGCAGCAGAGCATTTTGAACCTAAAGGCATTAGTCATGTTGGATGGTATTATTATTTTTTTAAATTAAATTACAACCTGCATATATTGCAGAACTGCACAGGATTTTTATTCATGCACATCAGTCCTTGCCTGCATTAAGCTTATAAGACACTTCTCTACCACAGGTGCTAATACAGTATGTTTACACACCAGGACCAGTCAATTGGCAATTACCTAAGCTGTACTGTATCTCTTGCAGGAGGAGGTCAGAGGAAACCCACTTGAACATTATTAAGTATAGCTAATGTTAAGTATACATGGTCAGATAACATTAATGTTACGAAAGCTTTAGTGCTGGTCAAGAGCAGAGAAGAAACAGGCTCTTTTCCATCACTCAATGAAACCTAGCACGGCTCATTCACCTCACCTGCTCCATTCGTTCAGAGGGTTCCTAAACACCCCTCCAAAGCCGCAGCTTAGACAGAGCCCAGAGATACAGAATTTTTTCCTTTTGCTTAATCTCTATTCAACAAGTTCAGTGAGAATATTTACATGATGTCTGCTTCCTTCACTCCAACACAAGTTCACAATATGCAACACGGCAGTGGGTCACAGGGAGAGGCAGAGGGAGACAGGGAGAGGCAATGGAAGGCATAGTGTGACAGGGAAAAACAGTGGGTGACAGGAAGAGGATGCCAAAGGCAGCAGTGAGCTTAGTCTTCAGGGGCCCCGGTGCACTGAACCTGCTGTACCAATGGCAGTTCCACCTCAGATAGTGGTGGCTTTTCAAGACTAGCAGTTGTTGTGTCCTGTGGGATTCAACACAGACATATTAATGGAAAACCAGGCATGTTTTGTATTTTGTATTGCAGCTCTTTCATATCCCTTGGGCACAAGCATCTACAATTGGCAGCTTTGAAAAGCAAGGCAGAAATTTGTCTCCGCTCCCTATTCCCCCTCCCTGCATGCGGGATGCGGTCATTTGGTCTACTGCATTATGGTAGAAAGTCATTAGGTCGAATCCATTAGGTCGACATGCTAAAAGGTCGACATGACTCTAGGTCGACATGGGAAAAGGTCGACATGATTCTAGTTCGAAAGGTCATTAGTTCGACAGGTCATTAGTTCGACAAGGTCATTAGTTCGACATTGTCTATGTCGACATTCACAAGGTCGACATGGAGTTTTTCACTGTTTTTTGAGCCAACATGTGCCGACAGGCGGTATTTCATGCCCTACCATCCACTAGGGCGTGGTGGGAGAATAAAATAGTGTGCCGAGCGTAGCGAGGCACCGTGCCCGACGCATAGCGAGCGCAGCGAGCGATGCGAGGGGATGCAGTGCACTTTAAACTGTGTCCATGTCGACTGTGTTGACATTCAGGTAAAAAAACAGTGAAAAACCCCATGTCGACCTTTTGAATGTCGACATAGACAATGTCGAACTAATGACCTTGTCGAACTAATGACCTGTCGAACTAATGACCTGTCGACCTAGAATCATGTCGACCTTTTCCCATGTCGACCTAGAATCATGTCGACCTTTTAGCATGTCGACCTAATGGATTCGACCTAATGACTTTCTACCATAATGCAATAGACCAAATGTTCCCAACCCCCTGCATGCACATATGGATTATCAAATCCAGCACCCAGGGCATACAACCCGCTAGCCCCCATCGTCACAGCCCTGCCTAGGCACCGAGTTTGGGAACCACTGATGGAGGAGCTGTGTTTTGCAGCAACAGTTATATAGGTAGTAAATCATGTGCTTGGAAGTGCTCAGATTGCATTGGGGTTTCGGTACTCTTTACCTAGAACGGCGCCCGTCGCGGGCATCGCGGGTACATTTATGGCTACCCGCGACGCGACCGACGCGATGCCCGCGATTTTCCCATTGAAAACCATGTTAAACCTGAAAAATCGCGTCGGTCGCGTCGCGGCCGGCCATAAATGTACCCGCGATGCCCGCGACGCGATGCCCGCGATTTCCCATAGGAAACAATGTTAAAAGGCAGATTGACCGCGATTTTACCGTTAAATGCCTCAATGACCGCGATTTTTACATAGGAAACAATGTTAAATGGGCCACAGAGCCCAAATAGTCCCCCTGAAGTCTTAAATGGCCCCCAAAATTTTTAACGCCACCCCACGATCAACGTGAACCCGAAGCGTGGCGAGCGCAGCGAGCCCCGCGAGGGGCGGCGGTACGCGTCCTACGACCTTTTCATGCCCTACTATCCACGTCGGCGTGGAGTTGAGAATAGAATAGTGTGGCGAGCGCAGCGAGCCACCGAGCCCGAAGCGTGGCGAGCGCAGCGAGCCCCGCGAGGGGACGCGGATACCTTCACAGGTAAACGCGTCCCCTCGCGGGCTTCACAGGTGTCCGTGGCGACGCGGACACCTGTGAAGCCCGCGAAGGGACGCGTTTACCTGTGAAGGTATCCGCGTCCCCTCGCGGGGCTCGCTGCGCTCGCCACGCTTCGGGCTCGGTGGCTCGCTGCGCTCGCCACACTATTCTATTCTCAACTCCACGCCGACGTGGATAGTAGGGCATGAAAAGGTCGTAGGACGCGTACCGCCGCCCCTCGCGGGCTCGCTGCGCTCGCCACGCTTCGGGTTCACGTTGATCGTGGGGTGGCGTTAAAAATTGTGGGGGCCATTTAACAATTCAGGGGGACTATTAGGGCTCTGTGGACCATTTAACATTGTTTCCTATGTAAAAATCGCGGGCATTGAGGCATTTAACGCTAAAATCGCGGTCAATCTGCCTTTTTAACATTGTTCCCTATGGGAAAATCGCGGTAATCGCGGGTACCCGATTTTGATGTACCCGCGATTTACCCGCGATTACCGCGATTGCCGCGATTTTACCCGCGATCCCGCGATTTCAATCGTGGGCGCCGTTCTAGGTAAAGAGTACCGGGGTTTCTTATAGCTTCCTGGTCTATAGCTTCTAGTGGCTTCTGCAGATCCCTGATACTGTCTAGAGCAGGGGTGGACAACCCACGGCTCGCAAGCCGCATGTGGCTCTTCCCCCTTTGATCAGCGGCTCAGGCATGTACAGCACTGCCTGGACTCAGCTGCGGGCCCATGAGAAGAGTGGCCCGGTGACGGCCCTTAGAGGCGCTTCCTTCCTCCTTCAACACTGTAGTTGCAGGCTGCCAGCGGCCATCACCTGCCAAAGTAAGCAAGCTCAGTTCACCAGCCGGGGAGGAAGATCCCCACAGCAGGGCCTCAACTCCCAGTCCCCTGCTGCTTAGTGATGGTGATGCTGACCCGGCGCTTGATGAGGGGGACCTTGCGATTCCCTTCCCAAGTTCCCACTGTGCAGCTGGGCAGGAGACATCAGGATGCTGTAATGTGCGTGCAAAAAAGTAAGAGCCGGCTGGCGGGTTTTGCTGGAGCAGGTTTAATCGGTGAGGCATGGGACACACTACAGGAGCCTGGACACAGTCAATGAGGACCAGAACGGTGGGCCACTTTTTTAGACACTGTGGCCTTCACCCTACTTGAGGTGTATTAACACAGAGGTGTCAGTGCAGCGGTGTAGCTACGTTTTGGGCGCCCCCCCCTGCCGTTAGGGGGGGCGCCCCCTGCCGCCCATTCAAACCCCCCCAATCCCCCGCAGCCTTACCTTTCACGCTGGTCCCAGCGGCTCCGTTCTTCTGCTGAGGACCACCACAAAATGGCCGCCCCCATACAGCAGACAGTTTCAGAGAACTGTGTGCTATATGGGGGCGGCCATTTTGTGGTGGTCCTCAGCAGAAGAACGGAGCCGCCGGGACCAGCGATATAGGTAAGCCTGCGGGGGATTGGGGAGAGGTGTAACTATAGCACCGCAGCCCCCGGCGCCCCCATATGCACAGCGCCCCCCCCCAGCGGTGGCGGGGGCTGCGGTGCTATAGTTACGCCAGTGTGTCAGTGACACTCTCAAAATTAGAAGAAATACTTGCATATTATGGAGATGGAAGGGGGCTTTGTGTGGGCACAATTCTGCACATTATATGCAATGGTTGGCATTATGGCTAAAGGGTGCTACACTGGGCATTTTGCGTAAGCATTGCTAGTCTGGTCATTATGCTTAAGGGCCATTACTCTGGCATTAATATGTGAAAGCTTTGCTACTGTGGACATTATGCATAAGTACTTCTATTGTTGACATTATGTGTAAGCGGCGCTACTCTTAACATTATATGAACGGGCACTATTCTGGGCATTATGTGTAAGCAACTGTACTGTGGGAATTATGTGTAACCTGCATTACTCTCCAAAATGTATGTACTTTATAAATGGTATTACTGTTGGCATTATGTGTAAGACTAATTACTGTGGGCATTGTGTGTAAAAGGCACTACTACTATTAGCATTACTATGTGGTATAATGTTTATAAAGAGTACAGATGCCTGATGTAACATAAATAATGGACTCTACTTTGTTTCGTAATGGGAATAAGAGAAACTGATGTGTAGTACAATGGCACTATGGGCCTTATTCTAGCTCACTCTTTCTGACAAAATCCTTCTTAGATGGACAAAACCATGTGCACTGCAGGGGGCCAGATGTAAAATGTGCAGAGAGAATTAGATTTGGGTGAGTTATTTTGTTTCTGTGCAGGGTAAATACTGGCTGCTTTATTCTTAAACTGCAATATAGATCTCACTTTGAGGTAAAACCCCACCCAAATCTAATTCTCTCTGCACAAGTAAAATCTGCCCCCCTGCAATGCACATGGTTTTGTCCATCTGAGAAGGATTTTGTCAGAAAGAGCTAACTAGAATAAGGCCCATGGAGCTGAGATAAGTAGGAGAGTGTCTGGCAGGGCAGAGCTACTGAACCCCGTTATAAATTTCATATAATTACAAATTGATTAAACATAAAATGGTAAAAAATAAATAAAAAAATCCAAAGAAATTATAAAAAAAAACTATTATTTTTACCTCAAATAAAATTTTGGGTGCATAAATGATCAAAAAAAATGTTTTGGGTGTTATTTAAGGCCATTATAGTTTTTTAAGCACAATAATGACATGCATTTTTTTTGGCTCAATAAAGCTCATTGAATAACTTCAAATGCCTTAATAGACATTAGGGGCATGCACAGGGGGTTCTGAAGTAAGTTCCAACATTTTTACCTTAAAATAAACATTTTACCTATTGTTTAATCTGCTCATGGGGTGCGAACAAAAACAGGCAAATATGCTTTGAAAAAGTAATGTGAGCTTGGACTTGAAATACAATCATAATTCAGAATGCAAATGTGCTGTGAATTTGGCTTACAGGACCAACTTGTACACACAGTAATTTAATTCTCACTATTGTGCCACATTATTGTGCTTTCTCTTACACATCGTACCACATTGCAGTGTCCCTGATATACATTTGCCACGTTGAACTGGAAGCAAGCTTACCTGAGAATTTAGATGTAGGGGGAAATTTACTAAGAAGGCAGTTCTATTTTACATGGGATGTTACTATGGGCAACCAATCCGATACTATTATCTTCTAGAACAGGGCTGGGCAGCACCGGCCCTCCAGATGTTAATGAACTACACATCCCAGGATGCTTTGCATTAGTTTTGCTATGTGGCCATGGTGAAACTGATGCAAGGCATGCTGGGATGTGGTGTTCATCAACATCTGGAGGGCCGGTGTTGCTCAGCCCTGTTCTAGATGGTGCTAAATAAATAACAAGTACATTGATTGGTTGCCCATAGCATCATTTCATGTGAAATATCACACCCATCTTTGTCATTTTCGCCCATAGTGTGATCACATTCCACATCTAGGGCCTTATTTTGGTTCATTCTTTCTGACAAAATCCTTCTTAGATGGACAAAACCATGTGCACTGCAGGGGGGGCAGATGTAACATGTGCAGAGAGAATTAGATTTGGGTGAGTAATTTTGTTTCTGTGCAGGGAAAATACTGACTGCATGATTTTTACACTGCAATATAGATCTCACTTTGAAGTAAAACCCCACCCAAATCTAATTCTCTCTGCATATGTTACATCTGCCCCACCTGCAGTGCACATGGTTTTGCCCATCTAAGAAGTATTTTGTCAGAAAGAATGAACCAAAATAAGGCCCCTAATGAAAAGGTCTGATTTGCTAAAGATATATTTTAATCTTTATAATAGGTGTTTTGTGTGTGGCTAATTTTAGGGGAACAAAAGAGAAGGACCTGCACTAATAATGTTACGGTGGAGTAGATAATGGAGAGGGTTACATATCCATACCTGTTTGTTTGTTAAATAAATACTTTTATTATCACAATACCACTTATACAATTCATAAAAAAATAGCCACCCAAAATCTAGATAGAGTAGATACTGTGCCATTGGGGGTGCAACTTGGGGCACGGGGCCATGGACAGCACCATCTTCCTACACATTTCAGGTCACATACATCTTCTAATGACATTGTGACATACTGCAGAGGAGCTTGGAATACTGCATAGTGACCTTCACAGTTGAAAATTTACTTGGAATTGGCAAGCAGGGCCGTAATAAGGTATGTGATTTGTCCACAGCGCATTTGGGCTGTGGGTGCACCATCTGGCAGTAGTGACCACATGGCCGCATGTAGCCAATTGCCTGCCCACCACTCAGCTCCGGCTGCCAAACATTTCAGATATGTTGCCGGGTCAAGTAAGTCACTTGTAGCCTAGGGCTGCCGGATTGCATAATCAGGCCCTGGTAAATGTTAAACATTTAAAGAAAATAATAATGGGGATTTAGGATTATCATCAAAGATGGGACATTAATTAATATCATGCAAGTGATTGTGGTTGAAGAAAATTTCCCAGTGTTTGCAGAGCGGTATTATAGTGACAGTCTGAGCCTGCCTCCCAACACAGAATAGAAATTGGAGGACATACAGGGTGACATTCTATGGGATGAGATAAATGCGCGTTTTTTTTATCGCACCACTTCGCCCTTTTTCAAATCGCAAGATTAGGCCGTTTACCGCATTTTTAATGAGATGCGAAAAACGGGCCAAATAGTGCTTGTCCTGGGGTTCCGAGGCTGGTCCGGGGTCCAGGATCCGATGAAGTCCACAGGGGTACCTGAGCAAATAGTGCTTGTCCTGGGGTTCCGAGGCTGGTCCGGGGTCCAGGATCCGATGAAGTCCACAGGGGTACCTGAGGAAGGAAATCCTACTCACCTGGTCCCCGGCGACGACATCGGCATCCTCTCCGGCAGACGCGCTGCTCCCGGCTGCTGTGGTACCCGCTCTCGGACTGAAGAGGCGAAGAGATTTTCATCTTCCGCGCCTTTCCTCCGGATGATTCTATTGGCCGCCTAGCGGCCAATCAGGAGCCGACTTTCTCGGCTCCTGATTGGCCGCTAGGCGGCCAATGGAATCATTCTGAGAAGAGGCGTGGAAGATGAACATCTCTGCGCCTCTTCAGTCCGAGAGCGGGTACCACAGCAGCCAGGAGCAGTGCGTCTGCCGGAGAGGATGCCGATGTCGTCGCCGGGGACCAGGTGAGTAGGATTTCCTTCCTCAGGTACCCCTGTGGACTTCATCGGATCCTGGACCCCGGACCAGCCCCGGAACCCCAGGACAAGCCCCGGAACCAGGACCAAGGCCCCAGAACCAGACTCTTCTGCCCTGGAGCCCCGGAGCCTGGACCCAGGATCCAGGGACCGACCTACGGGCTCAAGGTAGGTAAGTATCAGTGTGTGTGGGCTGTGTATGTATTAAACTTTTATTTTTCAGGGTCTCAGTGTGTTTTATTTAACTATTTCTTGTACTATGGAACTACAAGTACCAGCGGGCCCTTTAATGCCTCGCATGCTGGGACTTGTGGTTCTCCAAGTCCCAGCATGCGGGGTAGGCTTGCTGGGACTCATAGTTCTTCAGCATAAGACAATAGTTTATCTTCTTTTTTTTACACAATCCATCAGCCCGATGCCCACCGCCCAGGGGCATCGGGGACAGCCCCGGACTTTCAGCATGGGCTGGTAAGTCCTGGAGGGGGGGGACCCCTTCATTGGGGGGGTCCCCACTTCCCCAGGACCCCTGCCCATGCTGACCAGCATGGGGGATAATGCTTTGGCCGCGGGACCTTATTCAATAAGTGTCCCCCGGCTGTGGCATTACCCTGCTGGCTGGTTGGGTCCGGTGCTGGTTCTTAAAATACGGGGGAGCCCTAGTCATTTTGTCCCCCATATTTTGGGAACCAGCGCCGGACCTTGAGCCTGGTGCTGGTTTCATTAAATCAAGGGGACCCCTATTTGTCGGGGACCCTGATTTTATGTCACCAGCACCGGCTCAATGAGCCCGGGGCTGGTTATGCTCTGGCGGGGGACCCCGCGCTCGTTTTTTTTTTATTTTAACTGTTTTTTTGTTTTGTTTTTCAGCAGAAACCTGCACAGAACATTGCGATCTGTGCAGGGTTCTGGCTAATTCGCCCATCAGAACCTGGTCTGATTTTTGGGTGAATTATAGTCACACTTTATACAAATCGCATACCATTAAATATGCGATTTGTATACTTTTCCATGTGAAAACATCTGGATGCGATGTGCTGCGAAAAGCAGCCATCGCATTTCCAGTGTGTCCAACTTGTTGGCAAAAATCGCATTTTTTTCACATTTTCGGAGCTCATTAAATATGCGAAAATGGAAAAAAATGCGATTTCGGCCGTTTTTGCGAAAAAAATCGCAATAGTCTATTTATCTCACCCCATAGAATGTCACCCACAGTATATTTAAAATGTCCGAAATGTTTTGGCTGTTAAAGATTCTGCTATCATGTAAAAATAAGTTCTCTCAAATTCACGATCGTCTTTAAATTAAACTGGACAGAATGTCAATATACTGTAGCCATTTATGTTCATTAATGTATCTCTCATAAATATGATTATTATATCAGAAAAAATAAGCCCTCAAATGCTAAATCAGGAAAGAGTCACAACATTGCTAATACAATCTGATTAAATATTTTTGATCAGATTAGTGGATAATAGTATGTACAGCACATCCTCCTCAGTACTTGCATATCGTTTATTCTATGCCCATGTTTTCACTGATTTGATTTCAGTTTCTATGAAATGTTCTACTTGAGCATCAAATTAAATTACTATAAAATATGGAACATGTAGATGAAATGGACACTGGTAATGTCAATGCTGGTAAGAAGGTTTATTGCACTTAAATCTCTCCTTTCCTTTTCTGGGGAAGCAGCACATACTTCATGACTTTGAAAATGTTCCTCCACACACCAATTTACAATCAGCCCCTAGCTGCCTATGCTGTTACAACATCTACTCCTGAGTTCTCTATGCACCTCCCTGAGTGGAAGCCAGTAACATAATGTTCGCTCTGAACTGGAACTCACTGAGCTATATGCCAAGCCATGTGCAGAGTAGCAGGGCAACAACTTATATTTCAGGTGTATCTCCTAAACTAGCTTCTGTAGAATGGGATGTATTGAGAATACGGTTACAGGTAGTGGAGAATCGTAATATGGATATTGTGGGTGGAGCAACAATTAGGTCCCTACTCACATCAAACCAGATCCACAGCAGTTACAGTGGATAAAGCAAGTGCTTTGGCAGGTATGGGACAGAGCGCATGCAATAGTACTATAGGTACCAACATACCTATGACTGCCAAGGCATTCTAGTGCCTTGTACATAGCATAGATCCATGGAAAGTGCCTCTGTCGCTGCCCCAATAGCAGTGGTGCCGCTGATAACTTCAGCCTCCCTTGTTCTTCCGTGGCTTCAGTCGCATGCATCATCATGCTGAGAAGTGTTCATCCCCATCCATAGTCCTCTGGAGCTGCTGGGGTCAGGTAATGCTCAACCCCCCCCCCCCCCCCCTTTCTCTCTCTCCTCTCTCTGTTTCTATCTCCATCTCTCCTTTTCTACCTGGAGTAATGTGTGTAATATGGGCCTACCTGGCATAACATGTAATGGAGGCTCTACCTGGCATATCATGTAAAGGAGGTTCTACCTGGCATAGCATGTAATGGGGCCACTGTCTGGCATAGAGCGTAATGAGGGCTCTGTCTGGTGTAGTGTGTAAGGGGTCACTGACTGGCATACAGTGTAATGGAGGCTTTACCTGGCACAGTGTGTCTAAGGGGCTCTACCTGGCACAATGTATACAAGTGGCACTACTGTGTGGTGTACTGTGAGTAATGGGCACTACTGTGTGGTGTAATACCTCTTCCCATGAAGCCACACATTTTTTGCGCGCATTGGGCGGGATGTATTAATATACATCGCCGCCCTTCGCCGCCTGTCCGCCGCGATGCCAGCGCATATGTACAAACATATGCGGCTGGCATCGCAATGCGGTGACGGAGGCCCCCCCGCGATACATAGAATGTGGTGCATCCTGCATCCCTCACGCCGGGGACAGCTAAGCAGGCTGTCCCCGGAGCCTCCTTCTCCCCCCTGCAGCAGGAAGGACGTCGGCTGCGTCACTAGTGGGAGAGATGTGTTACCTTTCGGGTCCAGGAGGACCTGGACCAGGTAATCCAGAGGGAGGGGGAGAGGGTGTCGGTGTGTTTTTCGGCGGCGGGCGGCGAAAAGAAGCCCATAGGTTTCTATAGGGTATCGCCACCCAAAGGTGGCGATACCCTACAATGCGGTGATGTGGCGGCCGGGTAATAGTACATCGGAAAATGCGGTAAAACATCGCCCTCTGTCCTTATCTTGAGCATGGTAAGGGTGGGGCAATTCCCTATCTGGCACAGTTCACCAAAATGTCTAGTTACAGCACTGAGAGGGTCTTAAAAACATTGTAATAAAGGTAATGCAATATAGGAATCCTGTAATATGACCTGGCATAGAAAAGCCTGTCTGATTGAGACTGAAGAGCTTAGGGAAAATTACATTTAAACTTACATCAGTCTTTGCTTTGGCAAAGACTTCGGAACTGTTTGAGGTTAATCTAAGAAAAGAAATGTAGAAATACTGCATTATGTACTTTGGTAGGTTTAGAGAGGACAACATCATATCTGGGTCAGGGGTTCTTAAGTTTATCTCCCCCTCATCAGCTTCTCTTAATTTGCTTTAAGAGTTTAATTTTTGTGCACTCAAACCAATATACATTGTATGCACACATCAAAACAATTGAAACATCTATTCTTCCCACAACTTCACAATCACACAATCCGCTTGCGTGGATTTCCTCAGAGTACTCTGGTCTCCTCCCACAATCCAAAAATATACTGGTAGGTTAATTGGCTCCAATAAATGAATCCCAGAATCTCTGTTTGTGCGTGTACATGTCGTAGGGAATATAGACTGTAAGCTCCACTGGGGCAGGGACTGATGTAAATGTTCAAATGTTCTCTTTAAAGCGCTACGGAATATGTATGCGCTATATAAATAACTGTTAATAAATAAAAAAATAATAAATGTACCATGCCCAAAGTTAACAAATAAATGTGCCTTTAAAAACCTGAGGGAGCACCTCTAGCTTGCCCCCTAACTCTGTTGCCCCAAACCGTGGTCCATGAACAAGTACAAATGCTAGGCTTCGCCTATAACAGCCACGTCCAAAGGAGCTGGTTATGCCGACTCCAACCCCAATGCCACCAGGTCTTAACGGGAGACAACGTGTCCACAGAGGCGATCTGATCGCAAAAGGGGAACTAAATACAGGGAATGGGGCTGGCTGGGATACCCCCTAGAGGTGCTAAACAGCAGAATGGCAGGCTATGAATGGTGGTATATCCAAAAATACAAATGCAACAATGCGCAGAGATTGACCAATAAACAACACTGGAGCAACAATGCACAGGGGTGGTATCAGAATATAAACAGACTGGCGCAACAATGCACAGGGATGGAAGCAAATATACAGAGCTAATATCCAAGGGACACCACAGGGTGAGTCCCTGACTTATCTGTGGAAGACTGGAGCAAAGCAGAAATCTCCCCACTGCGGCAGAACCAGGAAACACTGACAGGCAGACTCCAGGGAACCAGAAACACATCACAGGACGCAAAGGCAAGGTCTGGATGCTATACCTGGCATCTGTTCCCAGCAGACGCCGGCTATTTATTCTAATCTAAATCTACAGCCCCCCGGCTTGATGACATCAGCCGCACGGAGGGAGCCGCTCGGCGGAAGTTTAGGGAATGTTGCGGAGCAACGCCCCCCCCCCCCCCCCGACGCCCGGCAACTGAAGATGACATGGCAAGAGCTCGGGACGTTGCAACGTCCCCGAGGCTCTCCTGCAGCGTAATGCCCGCCGCTGGACTCCCAGCACCAGGAGGGAGCCCTAGACCGAGGTGGCTAACAGTACCCCCCCCCCCCTTGAGGAGAGGTCAAATTCTTCTTTAAAGAAGGAGCATGGAGGTCTTTATCTGGTACCCAGGACCTTTCTTCTGGGCCATAGCCCTTCCAGTGAACAAGAAAAAAATACTTGTCCGCAAATTATCTTGGAATCCAAAATACTGTCAATAATGTATTCTTTATGACCTTGCTGAATAACTGGGGCAGGTCTGCGGGCTGCTGGCTGAAGGGCAGTTTTAAGTAATGAACAATGACATTTATTATTAACCTTCAAGGACTGTGGAAGGAGAAGTTTAAAGGCAACCGGGTTAACATTTGTAATAATTTTGTAGGGTCCAATAAAGCGAGGACCTAATTTCTTCGAGGGCTGACGGACTTTGATGTTCTTGGTGGATAACCAAACCCAATCTCCAATCTTAAAAGTACATGGTCTCCTGTGACGGTCGGAAAAGTGCCTTGCGGCCCTGGTCACAGAGAGGAGAGCCCTACGGACCTTGGCCCAGGTCCTTCTCCTACTGGTCACCCACCTGGAATTACCTATTCTGGCGGGAACAGGAACAGAATCAAAAGAATTTGCCCGAGGACGGAAACAAAAATAAAAAAAGAAAGGTGACATCCTGGTGGCGGCATGCCAACCATTATTATAAGTGAATTTCGCAAAGGGTAAATTCTCCACCCAGTCACGTTGAGATTTAGACACGTAACATCCCAGAAATTGTTCTAAGGTTTAATTAACCCGTTCTGTCTGTCCATTGGACTGAGGATGATAAGCAGATGAAGTGCTGAGTTTAATCTGCAGCGAGGAACAGACCGATTTTCAAAACCTGGCTACAAACTGGACACCTCTATCAGAGACAATATCTGAGGGTAAACATGCAGACGAAAAATATGAGAAAAGAAAAAGTAGGCCAACTTTTGGGCAGAAGGCAGACCTACCAACGCAACAAAATGTGCCATCTTGCTGAATCTATCTACCACTACCCAGATGGTATCATGGCCAAGAGACTGTGGTAAATCGGTGATGAAAGCCATGGAATTGTGTGCCTCCATGGGATGGACAAAGGGACCAACTGACCAATGGGGAAGCTGCGAGGGGACTTATTTCTGGCACAAGTGATGCAAGAAGAGACAAAAGTCTTCACATCCTTCTTCATGGAAGGCCACCAGACGGCCCTGGACAACAAAGACAACGTTTTATCAACCCCTGGATGACCTGCAGACCTGCAATGGTGAATCCCCCCCCCCCCCAAAAAAAATAAAAAATTGCGGAGATCCAGAGGAATGAAAAGTTTACCTTCTGGAATAGAAGTGGGTGCTGTGGGCTGTACTAAAAGAACCTGATCAAAAAGAGTTTGTGTGAGACCGGCAAGAATACATGAAGAAGGAATGATGGGTTCTTGATGTGTATGAGGATTTTGAACAGCTGCAAAACTTCTAGAGAGGGCGTCTGCAAAGGTATTTTTTGAACCTGGCCTGAAGGTGATGATGAAATTGAAACAGGCAAAAAATAATGTCCACCTGGCTTGTCTGGCATTAACTCGTTTAGTTGACTGGAGATACGCTAGATTCTTATGGTCGGTAAAGATGGTTACTTGAAATTTAGCTCCCTCCAACCAGTGTCTCCATTCCTCGAGTGCGGAATTAATGGCCAGGAGTTCCCTATTACCAACATCGTAATTACACTCTGCTGAGGAAAACTTTCTAGAGAAAAAGGCACACGGATGCAAGAGACCATCACCCTTATCTACCTGAGAAAGGACGGCTCCAATGCCAATCTCCGAAGCATCCACCTTCCAGGATGAAAGGGAGATCTGGGTCTGGATGCCGCAGAATCTTTGCCGAGACAAAGGCCAATTTTAATTTCTTAAATGCCTCAATAGCGGAATCAGGCCAACATGAAGGATCCGCCCCCTTCTTGGTTAAAGCCACTATAGGTGCCACTATGTCCGAGAATGAAGGAATGATTCTCTGGTAGTAATTGGCAAAACCAAGGAACCTCTGTGTGGACTTAAGATTGGAGGGCTGAACCCAATCTTTGATGACTCGGACCTTTACCGGGTCCATTTGAAACCCTTTTGGAGAAATGAGACACTTTCCACCTCAAACTCTCATTTCTCCAATTTAGCAAAAAGATTATCTCTCTCAACTTCTGGAGTACCGCACAAACATGTAGACGATGTTGTTCTAAGGAAGAAGAAAAAATAAGAATATCGTCCAAGTATACCACGACAAAAACCCCTAAGAAATCTCTTAAAACATCATTGATGAGATCCTGGAAAACAGCTGGAGCGTTAGCCAGGCCAAAGGGCATAACCAGATATTCATAATGCCCTGTGTGGGTGTTAAACGCTGTCTTCCATTCATCTCTCGCTTTTATTCGGATTAACTTGTAAGCACCCGTAAATCAATCTTAGAAAAAAATGGATGCTTTACGTAGCTGATCGAATAAAACAGAGATTAGTGACAAGGGATAGGAATTTTTGATGAGATTAAGCTGTCTGTAATCAATACACGGGCATAAAGAGTCGTCTTCTAGGTCATGGAATCCCATGACCTAGAACCCCCTGGAGATCAATGAAATTCCCCGCAGCCCCACTGTCCACCAAAGCCTGACCATCCCACTTCTGTAAATCAAAAGAAAGACCGATGTGTAGTAACAAAGAGTTATTGGGAGAAGTAACAGATAGGCCTGACAGGATGTCTCCCTGCATCCTCAGGCTTTGGCACTTCCCTGATGCTCGAAACAGGCATTAACCACATGTCCCCTAGCCCCACATTAAAGGCATAGACCCTGAGCACGCCGACGCGCTTTCTCCTGAGACAAACGAGTGGTCCCAAGCTGCATAGGCTCCCCAAGGTCCAGCGGCAGCTCTTCAGGGGCATAAGAACTTAGGGCAGGTAGCTAACCCCACTCCGAGCGTCTCTCTCGCAGCCGACGGTCAATGCGGATGACCAGCTGCATGAGCTTGTCCAGTGAACTATGGGCTGGATACTGTACCAGACAGTCCTTGACCTGGTCAGCAAGGCCTAGCCGAAACTGACTGCATAATGCTGGGTCATTCCAGCCAGTATCATTGGAGAAACGCCAAAATTCAGAACAATAGGATTCAGCCGTATGACAACCTTGTTTAAGGGACCGGAGGTGGGCTTCAGCTGAAGCTGCTTTATCCGGATCATCGTAGAGGATGCCCATTGTCCAGGGGCGGATCCAGGATAAAATGACAGGGGGGGCACCATGATAAAAGAGGGTTTAGGTGGGGGAGGGGCGGTGTTAGTGGTGCCAGTGTACATGCTAAGAGAGCGGCAGTGAGAGGGTGGGAATGGGATTAAAAATAGGCCCTGGCATTTAAAGTATGCAGGCCCACCATGGTGACAAAAGTGAAGGATGCAGTTGTGCGCGCACCGAAGGCGCGCTCCGGAAAATGGGGTGTGGCCACTCAACAGGGGGCGTGTCCTTGAGTGTAGTGTACAACACCATATACAACTTCTACACATTATGCAATAAAATACTAGACCCCATTATACTTGCCCCTTACACATGATGCCAAATGGAATGAACCAAAATTCACATAATGCCACATGGATTGAGCCAAAATTCAAATAATCCCATATGGATTGTGTCAAAATTCACATCAAGCCACACGGATTGAGCCAAAATTCACATAATGCCACATGGATTGAGCCAAAATTCAAATAGTGCCACATGGATTGTGTCAAAATTCACATAATGCCACACGGATTGAGCCAAAATTTACATAATAACACACGGATTGAGCCAAAATTCACATAATGCCACACGGATTGAGCCAAAATTCACATAATGCCACACGGATTGAGCCAAAAATCACATAATGCCACATGGATTGAGACAAAATTCACATAATGCCACACGGATTGAGACAAAATTCACATAATGCCACACGGATTGAGACAAAATTCACATAATGCCACATGGATTGAGACAAAATTCACATAATGCCACACAGATTGAGCCAGAATTCACATAATGCCACACGGATTGAGACAAAATTCACATAATGCCACATGGATTGAGACAAAATTCACATAATGCCACACGGATTGAGCCAGAATTCACATAATGCCACACAGATTAAGACAAAATTCACAATACGTTTCATAAACAGGAACATTGTCCACCAAAGGCGCGCATTAAACATTTACACTCATTGTCCATTACACGTTAAGTTACACGCCATTATGTCCATTATGTATTATGTCAAACACCATAATGCCTATTAAAAATTATGCTACATAAGTGCTGCTTATCTACATGCTCATTGCCAAGGGTTCCATGCTAATTGCCAGAGGTTCCATGCTCATTGCCATGTGGGATTACATGCTCATTGCCAAGGGGAATACATGCTCGTGGTAAATGGGGGACAGCCGCCAGGCAGAAGTGATAGCCACTGACAGTGGCAGAGCCTGGCTGTATTCAGAGCACTGCAGGTCCCGGCTATTTGAAATAATACCCCTTTCACACCAGAAAATGCATTCCCAGGTTGGCATCTTTTACACCAGCCTAGTCCCTGCATTTTCTGGTGTGAGGGGGAGAGAAAACCACCTCTCCCCCTCTTTAACCAGTTATCTTATTTAACCGGCTATATCTTCGGAACCAACTGATCCATTTACATGAGACAAGTATCATATTGAAGAACTTTTGAGTGGGCTTTGAATGATTTTGGTCCAGTGAAATTGAAACGTTTGGTTCCAGAGTGATCTGCCCTCAAAGAACATGAACAACCATGAAATTATATTTCAAAAATAAAAAAATTAGTTTACACGTAATATCTCTGGAACCGATTGACCGATATGACCAGCCTGGTATCATATTAAAGGCCCAGCGATTTGGAATTGAATGAGATCAACCACAAGCTTCTGTGATGCCAGGGGGGGAACTGGCAGCCGTCGGAACCGGGTGGGGGTCAGAATTGACGGGTCCCATATTATCCTATGGGGAAAAAACGTTACAGCTTTGCCAGGCGATATCTCTGGTTCCCGGGGGGGTAGAGACACGGGGCTGGGCTCGTTGGAAAGCCCTGGTCCTCAGCTACAAAATGAAATGACAGGGGGGGCACGTGCCCGGGTGCCCCCCCCCCTGAATCCGCCACTGTTGTCTGAAAGAAGGCATCCACTGAACGGAGGGCTGGACTGTCAGCCTTCAGCCCAAAAGTCCATGTTTGTGGATCCCCCTGAATGAGAGAAATAACTAACCCTACCCTCTGAGCCTCTGAACCTGAAGAGAGAGGGCTTAAACGCAAATAAAGCTTGTAACTTTCTCTAAAGTTAAAGAATTGATTCCTATCACCTGTGAACCGATCAGGAAGGTTAACCTTGGGTTCTTTAACCTGAGCAGTCGTGGCAGGTACCGCCCTCCTGACCTCCTCCTGTGACTCTACCCTTATCGTGAGGTCTTGTAGTTGCTGAGTCAAAAGATGAATCTGGTCAGCGAAGACCTGGGCCGGATAGAATCACCATCCCCTGCAAGGAAGATGCCGGCTCCATCTGTAGGTGTCTGATCTATAATTCTTTTGTGTTTTTTGTGCAAATACAGTACTTGCCTTTTGTTTCTGGTGGTGCCAGTTGCATATCTTCTGTATAATGGGTGCAGTGCACAAGGGCCCCATGGTTCAGGAGGACCAGCATTGCACACCCTTTCTTCAATTCTTGCCTCGCCGAAGTTCCGTGTCAACAACGGCAGTGTTGCACAATTAACCATTCAGGGCACAATTCAGGAAAATTGTTGCTTGCATTTTGTGCATGCTGAATGGAATAATCAGTGGGGAAATGGTCAATGCACAATGGGGATTATTCTGATTCACTCCGAAAGGCACAATCACTCACTAATGGACAAAACCATGTGCACTGCAGGTGGGGCTGACGCAACATGTGCAGTGAGGCTTAGATTTGAGGGTTTTATTGTTTCTGTGCAGGGTAAATACTCTCTGCACATGTTACATCAGCCCCATCTGCAGTGCATATGGTTTTGTCCATTAGAGAGGGGGAGATTCTCTAAGCTAAAAATGCGGTAAAAACCCTGTTATCTGGGTTTTTACCGCATTTTGGGATGCTGTAAGCATCCCCCGCCGAGTTACCACGGTGGGGGGCATCGGCAGAAAAATCTGGCGATGCCCCATAGAAGCCAATGGGCTTCTACCGCAACCCTCCACCGCCCCGCACCGACCCCCGCTGCCCCACATGGCCCCCTCACCTGTGTCCGGGCAGCACAGAGCTGTGCTGCCTGGACCTGTGACCTCCTCCCTGCACTGATCCTCTTCCGGGTGCAGGAAGGAGGAGAGCCCAGCGCAGCAGCAGCAGCGCCGGGTGTGTGAGTGAGGCGGGAGCCGCCGGGACCTGCTGGGACCCGGCGACTCTCACCGCAAAGGACAGCTCTTAACGCAAGAGCTGTCCTTTGCTATAATTATCGCATATGTTAGAACATATGCGATAATTATAATTGCGATAAGCAGCGAAGGGGGGCGGAGAGTTTTAGAGAATCTCCCCCAGAGTGATTGTGCCTTTCCGAGTGAATCAGAATAAACCCCCATGTCCCGAGGACATACACAGTAGACTTTGGCATAGTGCCAGAGTCTACTTACTAATGTGCTGCTGACTAGAGAGGAGAGGGCCCTGATGATAGAGACTGCACATTTATTTATTTACAGTTTCTTATATAGCGCAGCAGATTCCGTTGCGCTTTACAATAGTAGACAGTGATAAGACAAACTGGGTAACAACAGACAGACTTGGAGGTAGGAGGGCCCTGCTGCAAGCTTACAATCTATATGCACATGGGTCACCCTTCTCTTATATACCCCTGGGCTGTGCAATGCACTGTTGGGTCATTACCATGAACACTAGCCACATGTATAGGTCTCTTCAGGATTATGCTGTGTTTCATGTATGACATAATTGGTTAATTTATTTTGCATACTAGGTTCTGGTGCTGCGCATCTCACACAAGCCTCATGGCGGCTGATAATGGGTTAATTCTATTTTCCTCCACCATGTTTATGTCAATTTGAGTTTTTTGCACCAGCAGATAAAAGTGAATAAAGGCAGGGGTTAAAGTGGGCCGGAACTGAGGTCCGGCAGTTCTATTTGAAGCCGGAATTCAATTCTACCTCCTTCTGCCCACCATGCCTTGCCACAATTACATTTCCCAAAAGCAGGCAGGCTGGCTCAGGCTGCATTAAGCACTGCAGCCAGCCTGTACTACATAGGCGTGCGCACGGGCACCCTAATGTCTGACCCCCGCAGCCTCATACATGCGTGTTGTGATTACCATTCGGGTCCCTCAAGACCCTCGCCCCTTAACGCTCAGCCTGACAAGTGTCCAAGTTCCCTCCGCCCCCAGCCTAGTGGCAAATGCTTCAATTGCCTCCAGGCTCTGGCTCTCAGCAAGGGGGAAGGGAGATTCAAGCAGCAGCGCGGACAGGAGCTTTGCGCTATTCCATCCCCCTGCTGAGTAATACAACTCACAGGGCGAGATTCAACAAACTAAAAATGCCGTAAAAACCCTGTTTTCGGGGTTGTTACGGCAGTTTCATATGCAGCAAAGCCCCACCGCTGGGGCTTCGCTGCGGGGGCTTACGCCAGTTCTAGATGGCGTAACCCCATGGAAGCCTATGGGCTTCCCTTCGCGTCCCCCGCCGCCCTGCGCACCCCCCGCCGATCCGCTACGCACCCCTCTCACCTGTGTCCGGGCAGCCTCCTGCTGTGCTGCCCGGACCAGTGATCTCCTCCAGCCTGCACCACTTCCGAGTGCAGGGAGGAGGAAATGGAGCCCTTACAGCCAGGTAAGGGTGCAGGGAGGGAGGGGGGATCCCGCTGCACATCGCCGGCCATCGCATTTGAGTTAATAATCGCATATGTTACTGCATATGCGATTATTAACAATGCAAATGCCGGCGATGTGCGGTGGAGGTTATTAGAGAATCCCGCCCCTAGGGTGAGCTCTCTCCCTTCTGTGAGTGTGTGTGCCTACCTCCTGCAAAGCCAGTATACTTAACTGTAGCAGCACCGCAGCGCGCTGCCCGCACCTTTCTGTGACATTTTGAACTGCACGGCCGGACTGGCAGTGCCGCGCATTATCCCCTCTGTCCTTCAGTCCTCACCAGATGGTGCATGCCCTGGCTTCTCCTCCCTTTACTAGCCAGCAGCCCCGGTGACCGAGCTCCGTGGCCCCCCTCATGGGGATGCAGTCACTTCATCCAGTTGTCATAGGCTGGGTATTAAATGGTAGAGGGGCACTCGGATCTAAGCTGTCCCTGTCTTTATTTCATCTGCCTGACCCAGCCAGCTCCTCCAGCCACTGCAAGCAGAGAGCGGAGAGTGTACACCGCATTACAGCTGCCTTCCATGGAACATCACATGGAAGAACCACCCTGAGCCACCATATGCAAAGTACAGTAAGTTATAGTAGCGTATGCCATAATGATAAAATAGTATAAGGGGAATATGTGTGTAAGGCATAGTGGGGCAGATGTATTATAGCAGTGCTTATTGTGCCACTATATTACTTCCTGCTTCACCTCATTAACGAGGCAAAGCAGGAGGGGAGACCAACAAGATTTATTAACATCTTGTCTGCCGAAGCAGGGGAGCGCTAGCTCCCCCCTCCAGCGATGTCCCCTCCTGGAGATAGCGCATCAGTTTACACTGATTTACACAGTTTACCGTCTCCTTCCCCCCGGCAAGCTAGACTGGGCATGTGCGGGATCTCGCTACTCACGTGAGATCCCCAGCGCAGCCCAGGGCTAACAGCAGGGACAGCTGTTGAGATAGGGCGGCCAAGTCAAACCCAGCATCGAGCGGAATGGTCAGCGATGCTGACCATTCATACATTCAGCCTGCTATCATTTAGATAGCAGCGCCGATATGGACAGGGGCACTATTTCTACCGCAGGCTGGCTCATTCATACATGAGGGAGAAGTGGTATCAGCGATAGCACTGATAGATAGCAGCACTAATATGGAAAGGGGCGCATAGCATAGAGGAGAAGTGGTATCAGTGCACATAACGTGCGCTGATACCCCTTCTCCCCCATAACGCCTGGTCATACATCTGCCCCAGTATACCCAAAAACGGAGAGGCGGAGGAAGTTATTGTCCCTATGGGACCCTTTATTATGGATCACATATACTATGCGATCTGGGCGGATTATTACCATCCAGAATTGCATTGTAATATGCGATCCTACCACAGGAGCCTGTTACAGCAATGTGCTCAGCTGGGTACCGGGGAGTCTGTGTAGGCAGCCCCCAGCGGCAGTGCAGTCTGTAGCCCATAGGCTACAATGGTCTACCACCATCTCATAATGACAGTAGCCCAGGGATCCAAAGCGATGCTGTCTGATGTCGGTACATCGGGCAGCTTTGCATCCCTCATAGTAACCTATGGAGATGCAGGCAGCGGCAGTGCAGGAGGGATCACAGCAGGGATCGAAGCTTCCTGCTGTGGTCCCGCCTACATACAATCTGGTGATAATTAATATTTGCTGCTAACCTTCAGCCACAAATATTAAATGATAAATGGGCCCCTAAGTATACTGTCTTTTACTTTCCCTGTTTTCTCTCTAAAGGGGGATACATACACTCAGGGCAATTACAGGCCTATTTCTAAGCGATCTGACTAGATTGCTTCAAAATGAAGCACGGATCACTCGGTGTATATACCCCCAGACAATGCCGGTGTGTGGAGGGCGGGGTTATGGGTGTGGCTTCTGCCAAGTGGGATGTGCTAGGGGCGTGACCCACAAGGGTGGGTGCAGAGTGGGGAGTTTCACCACCACCTTAGGACTACTTTAAGCACTGAATTAAGGGAATATAAAAGTATGTGTTTTTCTGAGATCTGAATTAATTGCAGTCAGAAGTGCTTACATCTCCTGTTCAATGACAGGACTGGCAATGCTATATTGGTTTGTTGATTGGATAAGGCTTTTTATTACGCCAAAGATTGTTAGACTATATTCCATAGTGATATTTGTCTAACCTTAATGCAGCTATTTATATCTATATATATGAAATGCTACTGACTTACTTCTTGTTTTTTGCTATTACTAATTATTAGTATTATGATATCATATATTTTTTTTATATGGAGCCATATGCTGTACATAGCGGTACAAAGCTGTCTAGTATACAAAAACAGTTATAGATAAGTTTACAATTTTGCATATATATAATGGCATCCGCACATTACATTATTATCACATAGACATAAAAAGATCTGCTTCCCAGGCTAATCATAGTATTCTTTCATGTGTAACTTCATGTATATTTTATCACTGGTTGGCTAAGACAAGTAGCCAGTTCTCATGTGTCATTAACAGCAAATGCATAGTGTTACTATGGGAATGTACAGCATGGGGAAAAAATGTCAGTGCACTCTTGTGGTTAGGGATAAAACCTGTCTGGGATGATGTATGTGCAGGTGTTTACAGCATATTGCGGAGTTCTATAGGCACTCACCAGCGCATAACTCAAGCTGGGTACACACAAGACAACATTTTCAACAATTTTGCTGACTCTGACGTGTCATATTGTCAATGACCTTGCGCGCTCCTGGGCATTGCCCGTGACATCTCTTATTTGTCCTGCATGCAGCTCAACTGGAGCACACCACAAGGATCGTGGCCCCCACCATCACTGCGGTATACACACTTGCCAATGACTGCTTTCCCACATGGTTCCATCGCCCGCAATGTTGGGCTGGGTACACATTGGGTACTTGTGTATTTTGGCGGCGCCCGATTTCAGCATCGTTCGATGAACGTATCGCATCGCATGCCATGTACCCGATGGCATGCGATGCGACCCGATTTTGACCCCCTATACGATGAAAAATCGTATAAGCACCCTAAAGGGTGCTTTTGAGCACCCTAATGGGTGCTTACAATGTTAAATGCACCTCCACGCCACCCCCCCACTATAAACGTGAACCCGAAGCGTGGCGAGCGCAGCGAGCCCGCGAGGGGCGGCGGTACGCGTCCTACGACCTTTTCATACCCCCACTATCCACGTCAACGTGGAGTTGAGAATAGATTAGTGTGGCGAGCGCAGCGAGCCACCGAGCCCGAAGCGTGGCGAGCGCAGCGAGCCCCGCGAGGGGACGCGGATACCTTCACAGGTAAATGCGTCCCTTCGCGGGTTTCAAAGTTATCCGCGTGCGCTCGCCACGCTTCGGGCGCGGTGGCTGGCTGCGCTCGCCACACTAATCTATTCTCAACTCTACGCCGACGTGGATAGTGGGGGTATGAAAAGGTCGTAGGACGCGTACCGCCGCCCCTCGTGGCCTCGCTGCGCTCGCCATGCTTCGGGTTCACGTTTATAGTGGGGGGTGGCGTGGGGGTGCATATAACATTGTAAGCACCCATTAGGGTGCTTAACATTGTATAAGCACCCATTAGGGTGCTTATACAATGTTTAATCGCATCGCATCGTATGGCATTGTATGCCACGTACAATGGCATACAATTTGAAAATTGTATGCCATCGTACACTAACCAACGAAATCGCGTCGCATCGCATACCATCGCATGCGTAATGGTATGCGATGCGATGGGCGCCGCCAAAATACACAAGTACCACACATTGTCTATGTGTACCCAGCTTCAGACTATGAACAGCCTAGTTAATTAACCAGTGGTGTTGATTAATGAAAGTTATAGCAGGAACTGCCAGAACTCTATTAAAGCTTTGGGGGTTCCGAGGCACTTAAGACTTGGAGAATATTTACACAATTTACAGGTCTCACAATGAGAGCAGTCCTCTGTGATATGAGGGCTTTTGGGTTTATAATCCGGGAGCCTACTTTGCATCCTGCAGGATCCCTGTATACATTTATAGAAAACATTGCCTACCGAATACAAGTTACAGAACGTTTCAAGGCACACTAACAGTGATTAAATCAAATAACCGAGGTACTAATTAAGTCACCTATGATCAAGCATGGTTGAGGTTAGGAATGCCTACTCAAAATTCAGACCCCGGGACCCCAAACAGTTCATGTTTTTCAGGTCTCCACAATTGCAAGAGAAAAATTGGTACTTGTGAGTTATCTGGGCGTCCGATTTTTTGATTGTATGCCTTAAGTTAAGGCATACAATCAGATGCGATGCGATGCGATATCGCATCGCATCGCATCGCATGCGACCATCGGATGCGATGACCCGATTTTTCCATAGGAATCAATGTTAAAATGGACTGAGTCCATTTTAACATGGAATTCAATGGGAAAAAGGGGTCCTTTTCATACCCCTACTATCCAAGTGGGCATGGAGTTGGATATAAACCTGTGGCGAGCGTAGCGAGCCACCGAGCCCGAAGCGTGGCGAGCGAAGCGAGCCCCGCGAGGGGACGGTATTCCGTGTCCCCTCGCGGGGCTCGCTACGCTCGCCACGCTTCGGGCTCGGTGGCTCGCTACGCTCGCCACAGGTTTATATCCAACTCCATGCCCACTTGGATAGTAGGGGTATGAAAAGGACCCCTTTTTCCCATTGAATTCCATGTTAAAATGGACTCAGTCCATTTTAACATTGATTCCTATGGAAAAATCGGGTCATCGCATCGCATCGCATCGCATCCGATGGTCGCATGCGATGCGATGTCCCGATCCGACCCGATTTAAAAATCGGACGCCCGGATAACTCACAAGTACCGAAAAATTATCTCCACCTGTGGATCTTTGAAAATGTATTAGTGAGTAAATAATACACCTGTGCACCTGCCGGGTAACCTGGAAATGTGAACTGTTTCAGATCCTGGGGACAGAGTTGAGATCCATTAGTGTTATGGCCCATACACACTGGGTGATTTTTAGCTAAAAGACGCTCAAAACGCCAAGTTTGAGAGGCTTTCAGTTCAGAGCCTCCCAGTGTGTATGTCCCAGCGATGAGCGGTGATGCGCGCTTCTGCATCATTGCCGGGAAAGCCGCTCATCTGCTGGTAATACCAGCAGATGAGCAGCTTTGTGGACGGCTTTTTACATGTTTATTTTGGTTTGTATTCTGCTATATTCTGCTTTTTTTTGTATTATAAGTTGTACTTTTTTTGTGGTGCGCTGCATCTGTAAAAGTTCTCTGCGTAAGGCACTGTGGACTTTTTGTGGCACCCTATAAAAAAAGCATTATAGTTGTTGTTTGCAAATTGGATTGCAGTATAAACAGGAATGTTGGTATGAATGTTTATAGAAATGTGAATGAACATGATAGATTAGGTCAAAGTAGGGCAGCTTGAAATGAGATTGCAATGCCACTAGACCTAAATTACATCCAAAGATCAGAACTGTGTAAGCTCCCCCAAGAGGATGGCTTTTGTGTTGGATTTCTACCACTCTTCAAATCTCATGCCATCTGTTCTCTGTGGTTTTAATACTTTTATTGCATTCTTGGTTCTGACCCATAAATGGAGCTTTGTATTCAAAAATATGATCTCAGCAATATTGATGTCTCTGAATTCATCAAATATTCCCACTGGCATCTATTGCCTTCGTTATATACTATATTCATGGATACGCATTTAACAGTAAGCTTACAATATTATTAGGAACATATCCTTATTCCTACTTGAGTCTTTTAGTTATGAATTTTAAAATGATAATAATTCTGTCCAGCGCACGACACCTTTATTTTATTATGCGGATAATAAGGCTGTTACAGTACACACAGCAGAAATGAGGGATATCGCATTTGCATCTTTGTTAGATTTGCAAAATAAAAAAGATTTGTTTCGATATTTTCATAGAATAAGCTGCCTGTTTGTCTGGATTCCTAACCAGGAGAATAGTGCGTCCTGCAGGTCACCTTTCTCCTACTTCATGTTTGGTATATTTACACTCAGCCAGTCACACCTGCACTTTGATACAATCTAATCATTCCTAGAATATTTTCAGACTGCATACTTTAGAATGCGACACGTTTAACCCTTCGGTACTTGTTTCCTATCTGGGCGCCCGCTACGTTAATTGCGCACCATGCTATTCTCCGTATAAAAATCGGATCGCATCGCATCGGATACCACAAATGCACATACACGATATTGAACGATGCGATGCGATCCGATTTCGTTCCCGCTTTTATGGTTGGCCCATAGGATATATAGGAAACCCCCCCATGGTTTAAAATGCGCCTCCATTGTTAACGCCACCCCAGTATTGACGTCAACCCGAAGCGTGGCGAGCGGCGGCGGTACGCGTCCTCCGACTTTTTCATACCCCCACTATCCACGTCGGCGTGGAGTTGAGAATAGAAAGTGTGGCGAGCGCAGCGAGCCACCGAGCCCGAAGCGTGGCGAGCGCACGCGGATACTTCACAGGTATCCGTGTCCCCTCGCGGGCTTCACAGGTATCCGCGTCCCCTCGCGGGGCTCGCTGCGCTTGCCACGCTTCGGGCTCGGTGGCTCGCTGCGCTCGCCACACTATTCTATTCTCAACTCCACGCCGACGTGGATAGTGGGGGTATGAAAAAGTCGGAGGACGCGTACCGCCGCCCCTCGCGGGACTCGCTGCGCTCGCCACGCTTCGGGTTGACGTCAATACTGGGGTGGCGTTAACAATGGAGGCGCATTTTAAACCATCAGGGGGGGGGGGTTCCTATACAAATCGTGGGTTTGCGGGGTTATTACATTGAAATCAATGTAAAATCGGGTCTCAGGGACCATTTAACATTGATTCCAATGTAAAAATTAGGTTGATCGCGTCACCGCATGCGATACGATCCGATTTCAAATGAAATCGGATCGGATCGGATAGCATCGTAAGCCATCGTACATCATCGAGTACCGAATCCAATGCGATGCGATACGATTTCATTATGGTGCCGTACGTAGAAAACCTGGGCGCCCAGATAGGAAACAAGTACCAACCCTTCTAAAGACCAGGCTCTGTTGGAGACTCGGATTTCAATCCAATTTTCTTTCTTAAAAGCCAATAAGAAGTGGCACCCAGTACCAAAATAAATATTTTTTCACATTGGGCCCAATTCATACCTGCTCGCTAGGCAGCGTATATTCCCTGCCTAGCCTGCAGGTAAACGCCGCAATTAACGCATATCCCCCCAATAGCATGCGGACACTTATATATTCACTCGCAGGCGGCTGCACGGAGGAAAAATCATTTGCTATCCTTACACCATCGAATAATTGCTCCAGCCTTTGCTCTGAAAAGTAAGTCTATACTTACTTTTCAGATGGGCGCTTTCCGCCAAATTTGTAGTCATGTGATGTCAGCCGCCTACCACAAGCGGGGATAGACACGTCTGGGCTCTCAGATGTTCGCCCAGCGTTTCCATGGGCGCACCTACTGTTTTTGTGGGCATAAAACGCTGGATGGATACCAGCGACCACCCCCTGCATGCCTCCTTCCTGCCCACCCTTGAGCGAACGCCCCAGGAAAATGTGTGAAACTAGCTAAAGGTGATTGCACCAGGGGTTTGAACATGCACATATTCGCACAAACCCCCACCATCGGCCGGGGTGGGGGTGGGGTTGTGGGGGATGCATTCAGACCTGAGTGATCAGGTCTGAAATGCCCCCATTTTTTTACAAAGGACACAATTAATTCTACCATATTACCTGGGGCGTTTTAAGAGAGGAGGAGGTCGGTGTGCAGCCTCCTCTGTCCGGGCCCTCTCCTCTCTTCCAGCAGCTAATATAAATAAGCACACCATATGCATACAGTAGTACCACAAGGCATACAAATTTATATAGAAAAACACAAGGAAGATTAAATAGTCAACACCTTTGCCTAGAAGGGGGCGTCATGTGACATCAGCCACCCGCCCCAAGCAGGCATGGGCATGCCTGCACTCTCAGGTGTCCACCCAGCATTTCTATGGGCGCGCCTACCATTTTTATGGGCACACCCATAAAACAATGGGCGGACCCCATCGACCACCCTGTTCCTGTCCACCATGGAGCGAAAGCCCTGTTAAGTGTGAAACTCGCTGAAGGCATTTGCACTGGGGGTTTGCACATGCGCATATTCGCACAAATCCACACCATCGGCCGGGGGGGAGCTAATTCGGACCTGAGAAATTGGGTCTAAATCGCCCACATTTGCCATTTAAAAAAAAAAGGACACAATTTATTCAACCATAGGACCCAGGGGTGTTTTTAGAGAGGGGGATGCCTGTGCGCAACCTCTTCTGTCCGGGCCCTCTCCTCTCTTCCGGCAGCCAATGTAAATATGCATACAGTAGTACGTACCACAAGGCATAAAAATGTATATAGAATAAACACAAGGAAGATTAAATAGTCAACACTTCAGAGCTAGAAAAAAGAGGATGCTTATCTCTGTTTGGGAGCAGAGATCCATAGAGCTCTTTCTCGCCTACTATGAACCTCTGTTTCTGAGCTGATATAAATGTCATCGTTTTTCACTACTGGCAATTAACCATCGATAGCAAGCAATTAATGTTTGACTATTTGGAAGCACAGGCTGCAAGTGGAAAATAGTACAAACGTTACATCTTTTACAATCATAATCATTATGATTGTAATTATGATGGTATATTGTAAGGGTCTATTTTCCTTTATAGTTGACATATAGGAATCAACGAATAGTGATCACCATATATATAGTAAATGTACAGTAATGTAAGTAATACAAACATAAAATATATGTAAATATATATCTCCCTAATACTAAAAGTTTATTAAGAAGCTTAAGATTTGTTATTAAAAGAGTGGATAAGAGGCTGGGAAAGAGCGGAGGAGCACAAGGGAGCGGATTAAACATGTCGCAGCCTGCCTGTGTGCCATACAGTATGGCAGGAGGGGCTGCAGCTGCTGGCAGAGTGGGGAAGGCACCTATCTAGCCTGGTACCTTCCTGTAAAATGCTTACTGCATCGCACCAGCCCTGTGAAGTGGTAATGTGCGATAGGTTTGTGTTAATGTTTTTTTTTTTTTAGAATTGTAGTATTGGGTTGTGGGGATGTATTACTGTTATCTCACAGGGAAGATAATTGAGTGTTGGGGTGTAGTACAGGTTGAGTATCCCTTATCCAAATATCCATTATCCAAATTATTTCGAAAACCCTACATTGCAGAAAGTGATAAAAAAAAAATCTTGCTAAAAGCACTACTGGGGACATCTGTAACAACACTACATGATATGTGCAAGAAAATGATTGCTTAGCATTCAAAGTCAGTGCCTCAGTAGTCCAAAAACTTTGGTTCATGTTTTGAAACCTTGTTTTATGCACAGATAAAATATATTTATGTGTATTTCATGTGTTTGATGTATACAACATAAATGCAAGATATCTCAAGATACGTCATTGAAATATAAAAATATTCTGAAATACAGAATAATCCTTTATTTAAAATTCTTTAGTATTTTGAATAAGGGATAATCATCCTGTAATGATATCTAGAATGGTGGAGGGGTTATATTACTACTACCTAGGAGGAGTGTAATGTATAATGGGTTTGTACTAATGTTATCTAGGAGGGTTGGTAATGTGAGAGGGGGGTGTATTTCTGTTATGTAGGACGGAGCTAGTGTTGTGTGGAGATGTGCTTCTGCCAGGGCCGGTGTTAAGTTTCTAGGAACCCTAGTCAAAGCTTCACATTACCACCCCTAATTCTCCAATACACTCCTTTAAAGCACTCAGTAACCCTTTCATTCCTATTATCGGCACCCATTACTGTCCCTCCATTAAGAACCCATTTAGAACACCACCGGCACTCATTAACCCCCCTCACACTATCTTTTACCCTGTCAGCACCCACAAATTTTCTCTCACCCAGCACCCATTAACCCCTTACACTGCACAAATAACCCCCCATCCTCACCAAGCACCTATTAATCTATTCACCCCCCCCCGCACTCATTTACTCCCCTCTCAGTACCCATTAACTTTCTCCCACCCAGCACCTATTAATCTATTCACTCACAGCTCCCATTAATCTTCCTCTCATAGGCCCTTATTCTAGTTGAATCGGACAGATGCGTAGTTTTGGACGGCCACCGAGTGTTCTTAGCCCCTCCTACCATACGGATCGTTTACACCGTCCGAATGCGGTAAGTTGCCGAGTGAACGGATGTTTCATGCGAACACCTCACCTATCTGTGGAAACCTCTCCCATCCTCTGATGGTCGCAGACCATCGAATGATGGACCGAGTGGTCAGGCAGCACTGGGTGCTCCAGACCACACGGACATGTTTCTGAATGAAAGCAGGGATATGGGCGGGCAGCTGACATCCGGCTACACGTGCATCACGGCCGCATTACCATACGTACGCCCAGCGTTTTCATGGGAATGCCCTTGAAACGCGGGGCGTACGCATATGGTAATGAGCCCAAACAGCCCTTCACGATCCTCTGCACATGCGCAAACACCACATTCGGAGCCATCCGACTCAACCAGAATAAGGCCCATAGTGCCCTTTAACCTCAGCCATTTAGTAGTTCCCTTATCTGCTTGGCACCTGCTGTTAGAGATGGGCATGAACCATCGACGATTCAAAATCATCAATGGTTCATGGCCGATGTTGAATACTTTTGCCATCGATGGGGGAGAACCAGTTGGTTTCCCTCCATCGATGGAATAGCAAAACAATGTTTTGCTTTATTTTTATTTTCAAAGTGCCGGGACACTGAGCATAGCTCCGACCCCGACTCCTTTGAAGCCCTGCCCCCATGTTTTGATTGGTCCACATGTCAATCAATCAAACACAATGGCTGACCATCGATATGTAAAAATATCGATGGTCAGCCATTGCATAGTTTAGCACTATTGATGGCCAGTTGCAGAATTGCCATCGATGGCAACCATCAATGGCAATGGCAACAATGGCCATCCCTACCTGCTGCTCATTCAACTCCGCTCTACTTGTACAGCCTGGAAGGCGGAGCTTGCGTAATTGGCTGATGGGTCAGTGATAAATTACCAGGCACTTTATCGATTCTCCTCCCTTATCACTGCTTCCTACATCTACCCCAGTGAGAGGTAACGGGGTACTGTAGATTAATTATTTTCACAGGCGCTCCTAGGCAGCTATTGTATCTAATTGAAGAACCTGATTACTGTTATCTAGGGCTTTGTAAGGTTTATTACTGTTATTTAGGAGGAAGGTTAGCGTTTAACAGAAGTGTATTAATGTTCTCGGGGCAGGTGGAGTTAGTGTGGTTTGGGGGGTAAATTTACATTCTCTAGGAGGGGGATTCTGTGTTGTGGGGTTGTATTACTGCTGTCTAAGCTTTGGACTGGCACGGTTTTGGGGTTTGTATTAATATCTGTGAATTTGTGTTGGGGTGAATTAATGTTATTTGGAGGCTCTGTTGAAGTTATGGAGAGTGAGGGTATAGTAATGTTATTTGTGAGTAACATTATTTAGGGAAGTTCATTAATGTTATGGTGGAGTAATAATGTTCTCCTTGGTGGTGAAATGGAAGTTATGACACCAGGTATCAGCGGGTGCTGGACGGCTCCCCGACAGTCGGGATTCCGATAGTCATTCCTCCGACGTCGGAATCCCGACTGCTCCCTCGTGGGGGTCCACGACCCCCATAGAGGGAGAATAAAATAGGTGCCCGCAGCGTGGCGAACCCGCAAGGGGCTTCATTGCGCTCCCCACGCTGTGCAGTCAGGATTCCGACGTCTGACTAATGACTGTCGGAATCCCGACTGTCGGGCTACTATACCACACCCGTATCAGCATCCAAGAGGAAAAAGCCCAGAGTGATGATAAAGGGGGCTTCCACTATCATTACTAGGCCATGTCTCCTATTAGGACACCTTTGCTGAGGGGTTTGTATAGCGCACAGGGTGACACCAACCCAATGACACAACTATACCAGAAATCCAATAGATATGCACATCAAGTGGAACCTTCATGCCGGCAACCTGCAGTATAGTGTCTCTATCCCTGTGAAGGCGTAGCTTTGCCCTGCAGGCACCAGGAGGGGCTCCAGTAGAGAAACCCCGAGAGGGAAAACTGCAAAGTGTTCTGTAAACATATCTCGCTATTGGCAACTTTTCTAAAAAAGTCTCTGTCTATGGACCAGATGCACTAAGCTTCAAATGTGATAAAATTGAGAGTGATAAACCATCAACCAATCAGCTCCTGCCTGACCTTTTTCAAACACAGTCTTTGACATGGAAGTTAGTATCTGATTCGCTGACTGTTTATCACTCTCCATTTTATCACTTTTAAAGCTTAGTGCATCTGGCCCTGTATGCCTTCCTCCACTCCCCGAAGTCTGAGAAATCTGACATGGGGGGTTATTCAGACCTGTTCGTACAGCTGCGAACTCACGGCGTGAGCAATTAGCAACCAAATGTACAGATCATAGCACACATGGGCCATCCTGTTACAAAATCTTGCTTTGTTTTTAAATCATTTAATCGTATTCAGATAGGAAGCCATTTATTGGTGTTCCTGGGCTGCTTTCTGGGTGTGTCAGGAAACACAAAGTCATGTCAAGTTGTTCAAGGGAGGGTGTGTGACGTCACCTCCTGCCTCAATCCTCATGTTTTAATCACACTGCCTGAGTAGGTTCTTGGCTATGCACAGACTGCACACAGTGGGACAATCATGTGATGGTTAGTTGCAGATGGATTCGCAGCTGATCGGAGGCCTGCAATATTCCCGCATGCCACTCACAGGCTTGCATGAGGTGGAATTTAACTCAGACTGGGCAGCGGCTAGCTAATCCCAGGGAGATTATAGGGTTCTGCTAAATCACACCTCAGGTCAGGTCTGATGTATTCCCAATATTTCTGTATTTAACAAGCATTCATATGGCTACTAGAATTCTACTCCTGTTACAGTAAGAAGCGAGTACCAACCAGGCCAGATTAAAGTTAGTGCAGGCTTCAGGGCAACTAATTATGTGGGCCTCAAACAATAAATGTATCAGAAAAATATGCTGGTGATGTTATTAAAAAGCCTGATTGCCTTGTTGTTAATCTGGCTCAATTTTTTTAAGAAACCATTCTTACATTGGAAATTATTCTGAGCATGAGATTGGATCTACATTTTATGGCCATTCTTTATGATTTGTTTCAGACAACTTTGAGGTATAATAGCATTATTTTTAGAAAAGCAGTCAGGCCTTATTAAAAGTGGGTGTATGTACAAATTCTGGGAAATGTTTAATATAGTGGCAAGTGGTAACACAGAATATTCATTTTAAAAGTAATTCTAACTACTCAGTGGTGTAGCTAAATTTTGGGCGCCCCCCCGTCGTTAGGGGGGCCCCCCCTGCCGCCACCCCGCCAAGCACCCGCCGCCCCCGCCGCCCATGCAAACCCCCCCCCCCCCAATCCCCCGCAGCCTTACCTATCGCGCTGGTCCCGACGGCTCCGTTCTTCTGCTGAGGACCACCACAAAATGGCCGCCCCCATACAGCAGACAGTTTCAGAGAACTGTGTGCTATATGGGGATGGCCATTTTGTGGTGGTCCTCAGCAGAAGAACGGAGCCGCCGGGACCAGCGAGATAGGTGAGTCTGCGGGGGGGGGGGTGTGTGTGTAACTAAGCACCGCAGCCCCCGGCGCCCCCACATGCACAGCGCCCCCCCCCCACCGCAGTGGCGGGGGCTGCGGTGCTATAGTGACGCCGCTGTAACTACTGTATGTCATAAAGTAAAAAAAATGGGGCTTTTAACACTTCCATACTTCTGAGATAGTTATTACATATAATTTTTTCCTTAGACTAGAGATGGGTATATAGTGACAGTAGCCTATAAACATGCAAAGAAACTCAGTGCCCCAGCAGACCGTGTGCTGCCGAGATGGTGCAACAACTAGTCGACTCTACTGAAGAAGCGGGTGGACTTGGAGAAGGGGCCCGGGACATCACTCAGGGAAGCATGCCATACACAAGGGCCTGACGTAGTGCACTGCGTCAGGTACTTGTACACTACAGTACTGTAACACATACAGCCGGCATGCATATAGAATCTATATATAAATTCTATCTTCAATTAAATTAAATTCATGGGGGTAATGGACGGTCACGCTGCGGAGACACAGCCGGGCATGCATATAGATTCATATGTATGCCTGGCTGTATTTCAGCAGCGCAACCATCCATTACCCCCAGGAATTTTATTTTTACCCCATTTGGGGTAATTTACCTCACCACTGACTTAGATGGAACTTGTGAAAGTGTCGGGCCACAGGAGTAAGGGTTTTCATAGCTTGTTTGTCCCTGGCAACATTCTTAATGCTAGACAGATGGTCAAGTAATCTTTTCTTGATAATTAGATTATTATTTATATATCTTAAAAAAATTTTTTTTATGATAACGTGTGAATCCCCATTGAGATTATTGTTAATATTAGCACTATTACTGCCATTTCGATTTATTAGTGATCTCATCTACTAAATATACACTTTTCATATTTACTATATACCTATGTCACACAACTCAATACCTGGATTCACCCCAAATATTGCATTTATATATAAACTTTTTATTTACATTTGACAAAATCTTTATCCACCTCTCCCATGCCCCTGCTTTAAACATTGCTTCTAAAATTCTTGTTACTCAACCTTAAAATCACTTTAAACATTTCGGCTTCCCATTGGCATGTCCGTGTGTTGAGACATATGGACACACTGTTACAGAACAATATTAAATACAAGTAAATACTACTGAGGCTAATTGATCTGGCTGAACACTTCCCGTACTGTGCTTTGACTGGTAGATGTGGCACACAGATACACAGGACGAGGGAGGGTTAAAGTGACTCGACTTTGAACAGCTTCGATTGGACAGGCAGTCTCCCACTTAGGTATTGAAACTTCATCTGGACCCTGGTTGGGTTGGCCCTGACAAAGCTGCTTTGTGAAGCATGCGCTGGCTGGCGGTGTGCGAGCAGAGCAGTACACTGTTACCTTGATACTCTGTTTGATTGTTAGTTTGTTGATTTATCCAGCACTTGATTCTTGCAGCCCTTATAAGGGTAGCAGGTGTCACTGCGGTCCTCTGTGCATTGGACTCATCCGGCACTTATACTACCTATGCCGCATATTATATTATACTTACCACAGACCTTACTACCAGGTACAATATCTCATTAAGTGGTACTGCTACCTATTTAACGTACAGGTTGAGCATCCCTTATACAAAATGCTCGGGACCAGAATAATTTTGGAATATTTTTATATTTGAATGAGGTATCTTGCATTTATGTTGTATAAGCACAACAAACACATGAAAAAGACACAAATATATTTTATTTTTTGCACGAAACAAGGTTTTAAAACATGAAACAAAGTTTGTGTACAATCTCAGACACTGAATTCGAATACCAAGCAATCATTTTCTTGCACATATTTAGTGCACATGTTTTTCCCCATTAGTGCCAGTTACAGATGTCCCCAGTAGGTTTTTTAGCAAAAAATAAACAATCAAAGTACATTTTGGAGAATATGGTTTTCAGAATAATTTGGATAACAGATATTTAGATAAAGGATACTAAACCTGTATTTGAATATCACCCTTCATCTTTATTAGAACATACGTAACTGTATCAACAAGAATACTGCCATCTTGACGAGCTACTGTATATACCACATGCTCATCTGCGGTGTTATACTATGCAACCTATGATTGCAATTTAGGTGCTTGTTAACCCATTAAGTGTCATGTTTTGCAATGTTTTGTGAGACGTGCTATACACTCAATTCTAAAACGTATATGAAATAAAGTGAAATACATCAAAAACATTACATAGAAAATATATATCAATCATAACGCAAACACAGGCCATTTATTTAAATGAGATGCTGGAGACTGTCAAACCTTTATTGTTACAAATAATTAAAAAACAGTGTACTGCTTGCACGCCTTTTTTAAGAAAAAACACCTATTTTTTTCCATTCTTAGCTATCACTATGGCCCTTATTCTGATCGGTGCGGCCGGATCCGATTATGCGGCCAGGACCGTGCGTGCGAAACCCCGCCTTCCATACGGATCGCCAACTCCATCCGTACGCGGTAATAAGCTGGCCGAACGGACCGCACGTGTATTTTTCACGGAATACGCCTCCTCCATCTAAGGGAACCTCCCCCATCATTCGATGGTCGCAGACCATCGAATGCAGGACCGAGTGCTCCACCAGCTCCCGCAACCTCAGACCACACGGACATTTTTCCGTGCAAAAGCAGGGATCTGGGCGGGCAGCTGACATCCGGCGATGTCATATGTCCGCCCCCTACACGTGCGTCACGGCCGCATTACTATACGTACGCCCAGCGTTTGCATGGGAACGCCCATGAAACGCGGGGCGTATGCATATGGTAATGAGCCCAAATAGCCCTTCACGCCCCTCTCCACCCCCTGTTCGGAGTGTTCACATTTCATGCGGGATTTGGCCGTACGCCCCGCTCGCACATGCGCAGAGACGCCTCTGCACATGCGCAGACACAAAACATCGGCGGTACGAACGCACGCGGATATTACCGCACCGACCAGAATTAGGGCCAATATGTTTTGTGTGTTTTTTATATATATTTTGCAGTTTTATTGAACTCTGATAAAAGTTACATTTTAATTAATTTAGGTGCACCACACCAAGGACAATCTTTCTTCTCCCAGGTGTGAAGTAAAAGCAGGTGGGCAAGAAAAGAGATCACCATGAGCCTTCATCAGAAGCGTGGAAATGGCTCTCCTCCTAGTAGTATTTAAACATCCCGGCTAGTAGTTCACAGCTGATGATCACTCGCCGCTAATCATCGTTTTGTGGCTAATGGGCATGCTCGGGAAGGTGGAAACAAGATGGTGGTGCGTTCCGCCAATCTGGACATGTGTGCCGATACGTTCCACTGCGCTGTCTTGCAGGGAGTCCAATAGAGTTTGTGTTATACACACAACATATTCCTTACAATAGATCCAGACATCTGTATTCTGAATATAAATTGTGTACTACACTAATGTGTATATATAGAAAAAGAAAATAAGAATTAATATATATTACTATAGTAATGCATACAAATACATGGCAAACTGTATCTGAATCCACTCCACTATCCACATATAATAAACCAATCTTAAGGCCCGTCCGTCGGATGGGCGAATGTTTATGCTTATGTAATTCTTATTCTACCTACCTTACCCAACCACAGCAGGGCAGAAGATGCTGATGCAGCCAGAGCAAGTCTTCAACTATCCACCTACCCTTGCCAACCACAGCAGGACAGGAGCTGCTGCAGCAGGTACAGAATATCCCAAAACCCTCAATGAATAAGCAAACAATCAAGAGAAAAAAATAACTGACTGGGGATCGATTTCACATGGATTTCCATACGCTATCTACAGTGTTTGATTCACAGACCACTCTGCCGATGAGTCACTTATTCACTTCAGTTTGTCAAAAGTTTTGTAAAGTAAAATGTTTTTCATTTAATGGATCCTTATAGACCTTTAAGGGTCCACTTAAAAGAAGTCTGTATTATTGTTGTGTATTCAGAAAGTCATAAGCTTTCCAACGACATATAACAATGCATGAAAACAACAGAAATAGCAAGATCCCTTAAGACAGCACCCTTAAGGGCTCATCCAATTAGCCCATCTTCAAACTTATCTCCTCCCTTAAAGCGTTAGAGTTATTGTGGAACATCCATACACACAAACATTGTTCAATTATAATTACAGTATGTATATATAGTGTACAAATATATAAAATAATAAATTAGGTGTACAAAACTATTGTTTAAATAAAATTTAATTGGGTTATCTGTTTTTAAAATTGTACACATGCTGGCATTTTGTCTGAATCCTGTATTTTCTAGTGAAAGAGTTTTTTTTTTAAACAATAGAGTTTTACACCTAATTTATAAATATCTAGTTGGAGGAAGCAAGGAATTTCAAAGTGCTTGTGGCCCTCATAATATGTACTAAGGGGCCCACAAAGGTTTTGATAGATCCCTGATTACCAGCAAGGTGGCAATTAGGAATGGGTCGTTAATGTACAGTATACTGTAGATAATATGCTATTGCAAAACTTGAGAGTGAAAGCACCTGAGCACAATGTTTGAATTCCTTGTTATCTAACCTTGGGAGGGGGAGGGGGAGCAGACAGGTTACTCCAATAATTAACCATTTACGAATGCACATGCAAAATGTAAAAGTGTGTAAAGCAGAAGGTGGGAAGTAGATGTATTATTGGAAGTCTATCTTATAAAGATAATATAATGATAAGGTCTATGTCTATGTATTCCAATTTCCTGATATTCATATTACCATGACAACATAGATTGTGTCACATACTGTAAATTGGAAAATTGTACAGGTGCATCCGTTCATGGCAGATATACTGTGCATTGACTCAATCAGATCAGAATGCTCTCCATAGCTTTTGAAATACTGGGGGTATATTTACTAAAAACTGCTTTTTCAAAACTACTAATCTTAATCGGTACTTGTTTCCTAGCACGGCCACACCGATTTACATCGGGGTGGTCGTGTCGGAAAAATCGGGTCGATCGCATCGCATGCGATTTGGTCGCATGCGATTTGGTCGCATGCGATGCGATCGTCGCGACCGACCGATTTTGGACCCGATTTTTTTTTTTAATTAAATGTAAATCGGGTCCCTGGGACCCGATTTTACATTGGATTCAATGTAAAATATTCCCAACCCCAACAAATGTCACGGCGTACACCCCACCCCACGATAGACGCGTCCTCCGACCTTTTCATTCCCCTACTATCCACGTCGGCGTGGAGTTGAGAATAGAATAGTGTGGCGAGCGCAGCGAGCCACCGAGCCCGAAGCGTGGCGAGCGCAGCGAGCCCCGCGAGGGGACGCGGATACCTTCACAGGTAAACGCGTCCCTTCGCGGACTTCACAGGTGTCCGCGTCGCCACGGACACCTGTGAAGCCCGCGAGGGGACGCGTATAACTGTGAAGGTATCCGCGTCCCCTCGCGGGGCTCGCTGCGCTCGCCACGCTTCGGGCTCGCTGGCTCGCTGCGCTCGCCACACTATTCTATTCTCAACTCCACGCCGACGTGGATAGTAGGGGAATGAAAAGGTTGGAGGACGCGCACCGCCGCCCCTCACGGGCTCGCTGCGCTCGCCACGCTTCGGGTTGGCGTCTATCGTGGGGTGACGACGGGGACATCTAAAATGTGAAATGGGTCATATTGGCCCATTTCACATTTTTCTAATTTTTTCAGGATTTCAATGTTAAAAAATCTTTTAACATTGAAGCCTATGTAAAAATCGGGGGCATCGCGTCGGGACCTATGTTAATGGTCCCGACCGACGCGATGCCCCCGATATTTTACCTTTCCCGACACGATTTCAATGTTAAAATATTTTTTAACATTGAACCCTATGGGGAAATCGCGGGCATCGCGTCGGTCGCGTCGGGACCATTGTTAACGGTCCCGACCGACGCGATGCCCCCGATATTTTGTCCTAGCCGGCCAAATAGACCTGATTTCAAAGGAAATCGGGTCCATCTTATGGATCGTGTACCTTAACTAAAGGTACACGATCCATAAGATATGTGGCCGTGCTAGGAAACAAGTACCTCTTAATCTCTTTGAAAGCTAGCTAGATATAATAGTAATACATACTAAACAAGCCATGTTTGCCCTGTATTTCTATTGTCCTTTTACATTGAGAAGCAGCAGCTTTGAAAAACCAAACTTTAGGCCGGTTTCACACAGTCCGGCTCCTGCCGGACTGTGAAGTCCCGTACGGCCAGGGAGCCGTGCCGCACACACTAGTTTATCATGGAAGGGATGGCCACAGCCCGGCAGCCGTCCCTTCCAGTGGCGGGATCCGGCTGCAACCGTGCGGCCGGGTCGTGGCCGTCCCGTGTGAATGGACACAATAGTGTCCATTCACAACTAATGTGTGCGGCACGGCTCCCTGGCCGTGCGGGATTTCACCGTCCGGCAGGAGCCGGAGTGTGTGAAACCAGCCTCAGGGCTTTTTCACACAGTGCGGGCGGCGCCAGACGGGAATAAACCGCACGGCTAAAAGCCGTGCCGCCTGCATAATTGCAAGTGGACAGCTATTTGTCCTTGCATACTGTGCGGTGACAGCGCAGCCGCCGGCTACTTAACACCGGATCTTACCACTGCAGCCGACGGCTGCCGTACCGCAGTCGTCCCGTCCTCCCCGCTCTGTGTGGTGTGGAAGGCAATGGGCGCCTTCACACACCACGGTTCTGCCACCTATTAAAGCCCGACCCATGTGATGAGAGGGGCGGGCTTACAGGACGTCAGGGCTATTTCAGACGCTTCATGCCAGGGAAAATTTTTTATTCCGCCCCCGTGTGACGTCAGGGGCAGGCCTACATGACGTCAGGCTGGACATGCCTGTGGCCGGTTTCACACACTCTGGCTCCTGCCGGATGGTGAAATCCCGCACGGCCAGGGAGCCGTGCCGCACACAGTAGTTTGTCATGGAGGGGATGGCCACAGCCCGGCAGCTGTCACTTCCAGTGGCGGGATCCGGCTGCAGCCGTGCGGCCGGGCCGTGTGTCCATTCACAACTACTGTGTGCGGCACGGCTCCCTGGCCGTGCGGGATTTCACCGTCCGGCAGGAGCCGGAGTGTGTGAAACCGGCCTAAGGCTGGTTTCACACACTCCGGCTCCTGCCGGACGGTGAAATCCCGCACGGCCAGGGAGCCGTGCCGAACACACTAGTTTATCATGGAGGGGATGGCCACAGCCCGGCAGCCGTCCCTTCCAGTGGCGGGATCCGGCTGCAACCGTGCGGCCGGGTCGTGGCTGTCCCGTGTGAATTGACACAATAGTGTCCATTCACAACTAATGTGTGCAGCACGGCTCCCTGGCCGTGTGGGATTTCACCGTCCGGCAGGAGCCGGAGTGTGTGAAACCGGCCTAAATTTCCACTGCATCGTATCAGGGAGCCGGTGCATGTGAAAGGCACAAATGTCAGGCAAAAAGCCGGACAAAGTGTGTCCGGCTTTTTGCCGCCCGGTCAGAACCGGACAGTGTGAAATAGACCTTAGTGTATATGACCCTTGAAGTGAATTCAATTTAAGGCATTAACTTAGTTACCCAGATCCTAATAGATAGTAATGGAATTAATATATCCTATGTAGAGACCCTCTCATAGTTTTTTAACAATAACTATGGAACACATAGGAGCTCTTGTAGGCCAGAAACCATGTGCAGGGCCAGTTTAACAATGGGGCAGATGGAGCCCATCATCATGACATTATGCTGATCACCAGACAGGCATCAGCTGACCACATGGTTGGCCATAAAGCCTACATGTTATAATTGCATTCCTAGTTTACACTTTTATGCTATTTTTGTACTTTTATATAATTAGGGAGACATTTGGGGCATATAGTGTATAAGTTCTACATGCCTACATGGCATTGGCCATCATTTCAGCTGGGAGGGCCCTGGGCGACTCGCGGAGGGGAACGGCAGGTAATACATTGCTATATATATCTCAGTAGTGTATAGCCAGCTTAAAACTGATATAACGCAGGTTATCCAGCTGGAAAATGTCTCATTCTGCAGTGTATGCTACCATGCAAAACAAAACTTAAGCTTAAATTGCAGCTCTTTCATAAAAATGTCTGTGCTCAAGCTGGGCTTATTTACATGGACAGATGCTGGGGGACACAGGGACCGGTACTTGTGTATTATCACGGTGCCCGATTTCATCTAAATCGCATCCGATATCGCATCCGATTTATCGGCCGATTTGTGGCCGATTTTTTTGACCGATTCGATCTGCGATGTGATTTTGCTTCCGATTTGCGTCCGATTTTCGGCCAAATTTTTGCCGATTTTTGGCCATTTCATTGCATGTTATTCCATCCTTGCACACCCCCAGGTACTATGTGATGGTATGCGATGGTATGCGTTGTGATTTTCGGGAAAATGCCCCGGATTGTACAATTAAATATCGCTTAGCATTGCATGCCAGCAAGTGGCATGCGATGCGATGTGATTCGCAATGTTAAATGCATCCCCATTGTTAACGCCACCCCCACTATCAACGCCAACCCGAAGCGTGGCGAGTGCAGCGAGCCCGCGAGGGGCGGCGATACGCGTCCTCCGACCTTTTCATACCCCCACTATCCACGTCGGCGTGGAGTTGATTTTAGATAGTGTGGCGAGCCCGAAGCGTGGCGAACGCTTTACATGTATTCCGCGTCCCCTCGCGGGGCTCGCTGCGCTCGCCACACTTCGGGCTCGGTGGCTCGCTGAGTGGCCACACTATCTAGAATCAACTCCACACCGACGTGGATAGTGGGGGTATGAAAAGGTCGAAAGGACGTGTACCGCCGCCCCTCGCGGGCTCGCTGCGCTCGCCATGCTTCGGGTTGGCGTTGATAGTGGGGGTGGTGTTGACAATGGGGGTGCATTTAACATTGTAAGCACCCATCAGGGTGATTGTACAATTACAAATTGAATCGCTTCACATGCATCGCATGGCATTCATCACATGCCACTATATTGCATGCAATGCTATACGATGGAAATCGGGGGTGTGCAAGGTGTGCAATGATGGAACAGCATGCAAAGGAAAAATTGGCCGAAAATCGGCCAAAAATCGGCCGCAAAATCGCATCCGATTTTTGCATGCGATTTGCGGCCGATTTCGTGGGCGCCGTGATACACAAGTACCCAGGGACCTTATTCAGGTCCATTCGCTACCCCGCACGTTCGCATGAGGGAGTGATGTTTAGTGACTGCGCATAAGCATGCGCATGTTCAGCTGCTTGGTGCGAGAGGGCACAGCCATCATTGAATGAATTTTTCCCTGCACACAAACTGCTAAATATCCATTCGCGCACGTGTATGAACCTGAATAAATTCCACAGTTTGGGAAGTAAAATAAAACAATGACCCAATGTTAATTAAGTAAACTAAGATATTTAAAAACTAATGAGGGCATCCCTTATTTAAATTTTGCATACATCAAGAGTTCCTACCATATTTTTCAGGACCACATCATCAGAGGGGACATATTATTTTGGGGGAAACAACATATTTTTCCAAAAATGTTATGTTCTACAAATTACTCAATAGCAGTCATTATTATAATTATTAGGAATACACTGTTATTTTAGGAATGCACATCTGTGGAAATTCTGTTTATTTTTTATTCCACCTTGATAGTGGCCCTTATTCTGGTTCACTCGCAAAGGCAAGTTCCTTCTCAAATGGGCAAAACCATGTGCAGGAAGGGGGGGGGGGGCAAATGAGACTTGTGCAGAGAGAATTAGATTTGGGTGGGGTTTTACTTCATAGTGAGATCTATATTGCAGTGTAAAAATAAAGCAGTCAGTATTTTCCCTGCACAGAAACAAAATAACTCACACAAATCTAATTCTCTCTGCACATGTTACATCTGCCCCACCTGCAGTGCACATGGTTTTGTCCATTAAGAAGGAATTTGCCTTTGCGAGTGAACCAGAATAACGGCCAGTGTTGCTTGGCCTTGTTATTCAGATGACTATGCTGGAGCCCCACCTCTGTAAGTCCAGGAACAGAGAATTTTGTACCTAATGGAATGGGTCATGTTGTAGGTTATGCCCCCCCCCCCCCAGTTTAGGATTATATTACATAATCAGCCCCCCCTTGCAGTGCACATGGTTTTGTAAATTTGAGAAGGAATTTGCCTATACGAGTGAACCAGAATAAGGGCCACAGTCAGAGGCGTAGCAGCTGCACCCCTTGCACCTATGATAGTTACGCCCTTGACCACAGTGCTGACTGTTCGCAGCATAGTGGCCCGCATACGTAGACAGACTTTTGCTATAAATAGTATGCTCGTGACTGCTAGCCCCTCATTCCTATGTGAGCCCAGCAGCAATGCGTACACATTGTAAACCCACTATATCACAGGGTTGCCGACTTTTTCTGTCTCCTCTCCGGGAGAAGCCCGGAGAGGAGACTTCCAGCTGCAGGTCGGGGTGCGGGGCTTGAGCTTTACATCATTAAGCCCCGCCCCCATGATGATAAAACCACCAATTCACGGCTCTCCGTGGAGGGGGCGGGGCTAAAATGACACGATTTTAGCTCCGCCCCCCTCCTCTGAGACCCGGGAATTGATGCAATTCAATCCAAAGGTATGGGGGAAGACCGGGGGGTGGCGTGGGGGTCCCCCGGAATCCGGGAGGGCTGCCCACCTTTCCGGGGGGCCGGGAGGAGGACCTGATTTTCGGGATCCTCCCGGTAATTCCGGGAGGGTCGGCAACCCTGCTATATCAAGCTGCTACATGCAGTAAAGCTGTAGTGGGTCACATGTCTAGATAATTATTTTCTAATCAGGACATATCTAGATAATGTAATAAAAATGCATAATTTTCTGCATCATGGGTGTAAAAGATTTTTTTTAATGGTGGCTGTCAGTGCCAATCTCCCTATGGAGCATTTCAGTTGTTGCTTAATTTGGGTGTAAACAGCTGCCGGCATTTCTTCTCTCAACCGCTAGAGCTGGTGAGCCACAATGTGAGAAAAGTGACCTGCCTGGTTGACCAAATGGCACTTTCTGCGGGTTGGGATCGTTTGGTCTACAGCATTATGGTCGACAGTCATTAGGTCGACACCATTAGGTCGACATGGGGAAATGTCGACATAGGTCTAGGTCGACATGGTTCTAGGTCGACATGGTTCTAGGTCGAAAGGTCATTAGTTCGGCAGGTCGTTAGTTTGACAGGTCATTAGTTCGATATTGTCTAGGTTGACAGTCAAAAGGTCGACATGGGGTTTTTCAAAGGACAGCTCTTAACGCAAGAGCTGTCCTTTGCCATAATTATCGCATATGTTAGAGCATATGCGATGGGCGGCGAAGGGGCTGGAGCTGGGCTACAGATGTAAGAACATCCCGCCCAAAGTCTGTGTAGCCTGTGCTTTTTGAACTAGCTTTGGATCGCATTGCATGCAAATCGCATGCAAATTGCATGTGCATGCGATGCATTCTAGTTCAAAACGCATGGAAATATTGTACCGTGTATGGGCACCTTTAGGTTTAATTATGTTGTGAGGGACAGGATTCACTTCTGTTTGTCCAAATGCTATGATTGGAGGACACAAGCACTTGCCTATTAGCTTGACATAAATAATTTTAATTGGCTCTCGACCAGCTACCCAGGGTACTCCTGCAAGTGCCCCGAGGCACCCAGTAATTATATAAATGTCAGTGATAGCAATAGTATTTATATGATTGATTATACATACTGTATAAGATATGCAGCCTTTTATTTTTCTATTTCTTTATATAACAAATACGAGCATAGTCTTCTAATGAGACGAGATAAGAACTTCAGGTGAATTAATATATTACGTAAAATAAAGTCTTCTGCGTTACCAGGGGAACATTTTGAGGTTTAAAAATACCCTTTTCTGAAAAATGATTTAATCAATTGCATTAACCCCTGAAGTACACAGTATTATGGTATCCAGTATGAAATGACTAGGAATATGAAAGCTCATTTTATATCTGGTATGTTCATGTCAGTGGGAGACTCATAATTATTGCTGTGATAGTCTTATTAGGAAGATAAAGTTAATAAAGGCTTGTGCGAGCGGCTGTCTCATAGAGAAGTGCCCCCCTCTCTCCTCTCTCCTCTCTCTCTCTCTCTCCCTCCCCCCTTCTTCTCCAGCACTGCTGCTCTGGCTCTGAGCGTCACTCTGCATCCAACCACAGACATGGCGACAGTGGTCCAGCCCCTCACATTGGACAGAGGTAGGACAAGATGAGTACCTGCTGCTGATGCTGTGTGTGTGTGTGACATTGCTGTGCAATTATATAGCCATACTGGCATTGTTATCATTTTATTTATGGCATAAAATGGATCCAGGCTGAATTCTGCTTGTGAAACAATCTGCTTCTACGTCTACGTTAGAGTAGTGTATATGTGTGTGTGTGTAGCTGTACTAGTCACAGGGACTCCATGCTGGCCTGGAAAGATTGCATTGGTAAAGGTTCATTAAATGCACATCATATTAAATCAGGCAGCAAATTGTTACCTGTGAGGGCAGTGCTCCCTCACCCAGCTGTTTGTTTAGGTTCATTGACTTATAAGTTGCTCCTGATCACCGTGTAAGCTGATATGTGCCCGGACAGAATGAGAGTGTATAGGGGAATAGTAAACAGTGTTTCGGATAAGCTGTCTAGGATCATCAGTCAGTCACATGCAGCCAGAAGTGAAGTTTCCCTGTGTAGACGGTGTGATATGTAAAGGAGACTGGACTGGGGAAGGGCAGGATGCTGAGAGAGGCAAGTGGGAAGGAGAAGCAAGACACCTGCACTAGATAATAATGTTCTAGGAAGAGCAAGGACATAGCAGCAGGCAGACAACAAGACTGTTTGATGAGAGGGGAAGGGGAGGAAGTGCAATTGTGTTAATCAGATGTTAAAGGAAACTGGAGCTGAAAGCACTTAATTAAGAGCAATGTAAACAAGTTGGGATAGTTATGTTCAAAGTCACAGCGAAGTGTAAAGCTTACCAAGACTCTGAGTTACAGTGCCTCACACAATCTTGTCTTATAGGAATTTAATTCTGGCGGTCAGGTAATACAATAAATGTTTATGTTTGAACAACATTTTCTTTTTAAACATAACGCCAATAAATTTGTGCATTCACAGATTAAATATATCTTGATTCATTTACATCTGCTTAAATGCAAGTAAGGTTTCACACTGTTTTATTTCTATGCGAATCATCATCATCATTATCATCATAGTAATATAATTAATATCTTAAATGACTGAAATGACTTCTGGGTAGTAAGGATGAACACAGCAAGTGAAAAAGAGACCTTTACATACAGTATAGTGAGGTCACTGACTAATTTACTTAAATACGATAAACCAAGCAATGCTGGGGTTCCCCAAGAGACACGCTTTATCAGTTAAGGTGCGTACACACGGGGGAGATATATTGCTCAGTGTCTCCTTTTCATCAGCAACCAGAGATGGTCACTGATGAATGGGAACCTCTGCCGGCCGCACCCCCGGCAATCAGCTGGTCGTAATAGCGAACTCCTGCAACCAGCAATTAGACCGGGGCTGAAAACGGGAGCGCGCACCCGGTGATTTATCGCCGGGGCACACTCCCATCACTGGCAATATGGTCGCCAGCGACCATATTCCCAGGGATTTCAGCCCCTATCGCAGCCGTGTGTACACGGCTTAAGAGATAATGATCACAAATGTAGATTATTGACCACCTGAATAGATGAAAAACTCTGCCAGTCACATCAAAGAGTGTCCATTCTGCCATTCACATGTTATGTAACTGGTTCTAGGCATTTTGCTGAAAACTGGCAGAACGTTTTAGAATATTAATTATTAACTGTGCAAAAACTATTTATGGCGTAATGCTGAAAAAAATCCACTTGACTTTGCTATATCTTTATCATCTGGAAGGAAAATCAGTAGGAATGATGTTAATATAAGCCAGCACATTGCTGTAAAGTGGCTGAAGCAAGAGGCATTTTTATTGGATTTCTATTAAGTGTTGGTTCATTCATCAAAGCAGAATTATCTAACAATCCAGAAACTGTTTTAAAAATACCTTATTTTAGTATATTTAAAGTAAACATGTAAAATTTACATTTTAATGTGTTGAATTTTGCTGGTTGCGGTTTACACTTGTGTATTATCAGTAGTAGTTTTGTTTCATGTGTACAGCAATAATTAATCATTGACTAATTATATGTGCATACCTCCCATCATGACCCATCATGACCCTCTCCAGGAGGGATGCACAATGCTCTATTCTGGGACTTCCCTCTCTTGTACCCCTTTTCCACTTGCAAGCTGGGTGCAAAATCCTGGGTGCGACCTGGCTGGCAAACCCTTTTCTACTGGTGACCGGACCCGGCATAAATCTATGCGGGTGATGTCATAGGAGTCGGGGCCGGGGCTGCACTGGGAGATGAGAGCATCTCCCAGCAGCATCTCCCAGCAGCATCTTCTGTATTGCAGAGAACGGGACCCGGGTCACATCGACCCTTGTTTTACGTTTACAATGGGAGCATCAGGGGTCCAACCCAGGAAATTACCCGGGTTGGACTTGGGATTTTGCATTACCACTAGCTAATGTATAATTGGCATCACCTTTCTTATAAGTTAAACTGTTCAACACAGGTGATGGTAATCATACACTAAGAGAGAAGTTCATGAGCAGAGCATTGTGTTCCTCCTGGAGAGGGCCATGTTGGGAGGTATGCATTTGAAATAATTGGCTGACAATTGTCATCTAGAGAAAAAAAGCTAAATTTTGTGTGTGTGTGTGTGTGTGTGTGGGGGGGGGGGGCATTTCTTTGAAGAGCAGTCATTTGTAGGCTTACCATACTATCCCTTTAAACAGGGACACTCATGAATTACACAGGTTCTGTGGCTGTCTGACTTCAAGCCTGTATTTTACTTAGTATTCATCAGTTGTCTAATTGTCCAGGTTTTAAGGGATATTGGATTGGTTCTGGTGGTATGTATAGAACTATGATACAACACTTTCATCATATATTAAATCCTTGTCCCTTCCCTTATACAAAGTAATTGCTATAGAAGGCATTTTTTGTATAGATGCTTGTACTATGCATCTATGCGCCTGGAGTTCTTTACCTGAAAAATTGCCATGGTAAAGAACCAAATTACTGTGGAATTTCATGACAACTTGCTCATTTCTTTAATAGAAATCTAGTGCATTGTTGTTCCAACAAATAAATAAATAAATGTTCTACAGATGGAGCCCCTCCCGTTCATTACCGGCACTAGTCATAACGTCGCTGCTGGCGGGCGCTGGCGGGGAGGGACTCCATCAGACTGGAACGCGCGTGCGTCTCACACACAGGTGTGTCCCAGTCACTCGTGGCTTGCGGCATGACGGCAGGGTTAGGGGGGGGTTCGGGGCGACGGTGGGGACCGACCATTGGGACCAGGGAGGCGGTGGATGGTGACCTCCGTCAGAACTGGGCGCACGAGCATCTCATGCGCACGCCCCCTTCCAACGGCTGGCAGGGCTGACGGCTGGCGATAGAATTGCCAGCCCCTGCAAGCATGAGGCCAGCTCCCTCTGTATATTAAGATGCTTTTTCCAGTTCAAGGTTGTTCCAATAAAAGTACCATGACAAGTGAAATTAACAAAGAATCAAAGGTTGTGTGTACTTTTTGAGAAGGTGTAAGCTTTGGCACGGATAAACACAGCATGCTAAACATACAGTACAGTAAGTGCAAAAATGCATAAATTGCTTATATTAGAGATGCCCAGAAAATATGGTACTAAATACAAGATCAAGGAATATTTTCATGGGGTCAAAAAGGTGTATTGCTGCCATTACAGCTCCATTATACCTGTAATGTTAGGAAAGTATGAATTAGGACAAAGAGGTTTGCCCTGGCACATAGAGGAGCTTGGTTGCACCACAGAATATACTGTATATATACAGTATACTTGGCACTTCTAAAGTCCTAGGTTGCCCCAACCATACTTTCCTTCCCCCCCAAAAACACCATTAAATTGCTGCAGTTCTGGAAGGCACATAGTTTCCTCGGTCATGCCCAATTTTCTGAGGGCACTACACTACACTACAGGATCTGTCAGTATACCGATGGTGGTTATGCCAGCATTCACAATACCTGTGCCAGCATCCCAACTACCACCAGAAGATGATGCCGCGGAATCCGGACATCAATGAGGATGCCTACAACTGTTGGGATGCCGAATGCATGTATGCGGGGCAGGTTAGGGTTAAGCTGGGGAAGGAAGGGACTGGGTTAGCCACTGGGGGAGGGGTATTTAGGGTTAGGTTGCAGGGGGTGATATGGTTATGCTGTGAAAAGGGAGGGTTAGGCACTTAGAAGGGGGTTAGGCAGTAGGGCATGGGGGTTAGGTTTAGGTGGTGGGTTATTGGTGGTTACGGTTAAGTACTAGTGGGGAGGGTTAGGGTTAGTCTGTGAGGAGGGAGAGTTTGGTTTAGGGAGGCAGGAGGAGGGTAAGTATAGTTACCTGACACTGTTTGGATTCACTCCATTGGGATGCCGGGGTTGGTATTCTGGCTGCTGGAATACCCGCCACTGGTCATCTGTATGTATCCCATCCTCTCAGACAATGTGGAAAGTTGGGTATGTGTGAGAGGTGGCATATAAATAAATAAAAAAATGCTGATGGAACAAAACAACAACCTGGTTACTCTTTTTCAGAAACTTTATATTGACTTATGGGCCCTACACACTTAGCGACCCACTCAGCATGAGTGCTCAGTACACAACAATGTGCCAGCACTGTGCGATGATGCGATCAGTCAAGGCCAGTGTTCTCGGTGAGAACACTGTCCCTGACGATTAATAACCAGCTATTGCTATGGCCCCTACCAGTGGTGTAATTATAGCTCTGCAGGCCCCGCGTTGGCGGGGATGCGCAGAGAAAGTTTGGGCGCCGGGGGTCTGCGGGGCTATAGTTACCCGCTGCTGTCTGCCGGTACCTGCCTGCCGTACCGTCACAGTCCCGTCTCTCCAAGCGCTGGCTCCTGCTTCTATAATGAAAACTGACACTTAGAAAATGGCTGCTCCCATACTGCAGACAGTTTTCTGCAAAATAGGTAGTTACGCCACTGGCCCCTACACACACAGCGATGTAGGGGCATTTTCTGAGCAATGTAGTTAAATTAAGTAAATAACTGTATATCACTATGTGTGTAGGGCCCATTATACTTATATCACTTAAGGGGTTATGCAATGTGCTGCCGCTATTTCCGACGTGGGAAATAGCGGCGGCTCCCTATTCCATGCTGTCATTAGCTAGAGCATTGATGCGGGATCACAGCAGAACGGGCCCGACTTCAGAAGCTGTCGGGCCCGTTCTGCCGATAAGGGCCGTGGATTGTAGTAATCCGGGCCACAGATCGACAATCCATGACCTCGCCCCCTTTGCGCCCATTGGCAGGTGGAACATTGAATCCCGTCTATCATTATGCGGTCGATCTGACCGCAAACGGGCCAGAATCACGGCTGTCGGCAGGGATCGACAGCCGTGATACCAGATTGCATACCCCCCTTATACTATTCCATGATTGATATCCCTCATACCCTAAGAAAAATGTTGATAAAAAGGAGCCAGGTTAATTTTGCCAAGACCCAATTAATTTATCAATAAGTTTTGGCGTGTCAGAGGGAACATGCAGATAAAACCGTTGTCAGGATCTTACCCTTGATGGCAACACTGTGAGGCTAACCTCTGTGTAACAACGCAGTCTTATCCTTTCTGTGTCCAGCATTGGCTTGGCTACCATTAAGTGTCTTTTGCTGCCTGGCCAAATAACAGTACTGGAGCTTAAATAAAATACAGCCTTAGGGTATTCTTATACTATTTAATTGTTCCACATAGAATGCCTAAAAAGGACTAAAGCAGCCCATACACGCTGCAATGCCGGGCTGTGCGTTCTGTGCTTTGAGGTGCGCGCTCCCGCGGCACCTCATCGCACAGTACAAAAAGTATGTGCTTGCACATACTTTTTGTACTTAGTTCTCATCACATCGCATTGCATGCAAAACGCATGCATGCGCAATGCAATGTGATGTGATCTGTGTTATTTAAGCCCTCAACGCACGCCCGTATCGGGGCGTGTATGGGCAGCTTAAGGGCTAGATTCTCTAAGCTTCAAAAGTGATAAAATGGAGAGTAATAAACAGCCAGCCAATCAGCTCCTGCCTGACATGTCACAGACTGTGTTTGAAAAATGTCAGACAGGAGCTGATTGGCTGGCTTTTTATCGCTCTCCATTTTATCACTTTTGAAGCTTAGAGAATCTGGCCCTAAGAATTTGTCCCAATATATTACCCAGTAGAAGGAAGGGGGTATAGCTAATGTATTTGCCCAATTGGAGGGAAAAGATCATTATTTATTAACAGTCTCTTATATAGCACAGCATATTCCATTGCGCTTTACAATAGGAGACAGTGATACAACAAACTGGGTATTTACAGAGAGTCTATGAGGGCCCTGCTCACAAGCTTACAATTTATATCATGTGATTATGTATCATACATTCAATATAGCAACCTATTAGCTTCTAGCTACCATTGATTTAGTGCATTCTATAAAATAATACGTGGGATGCACTAACATCTTCCACCACACATCGCCGGCATTCGCATTGTTAATAATCGCATATCCACTAACATATGTGATTATTAACGCAAAGGACAGCTCTTTCGTTGTCCCCCTCCCGGCTGCTGCTGCTCAGCCAGGGCTCCGCCTCCTCCCCCCCTGCACCCTGAAGAGGTGGTGGTGGTGGTGGGGGGGGGCTTGCGGATCAGTGGGGGCTGCGCAGGGAAGCCCATAGGCTTCTATGGGGGTTCCGCCATGTAGAACTGGTATATAACTGGTATAACCCCCACAGCAAAGCCTCGGTGGTGGGGCTTTGCTGCATACGAAAATGCGGTAAAAATCCCAAAAACTGTTGGTTTTTTTTACGGCATTTTTTTGTTTGGTGCATCTTGCAGAATATCTTGTAGCTCATTGATAGTTTTAACTTCCCAAACCGCCCTCATTAGGAGTTTTGATACATCTCTCCTATGTAAATTATTCCTGTTACTATTAGTTATTGCTTTTACACTTGATCCATAAACCTATGAGAAGAGATCCATGTAGAACCATGACTGAGGTCAAATATAATTAATCTATGAGGTATATATTTCTTAGGAAATTTCAAAAGTGTGTATTGAATGGGAGTAGGCCTGCTGTTATATGTGAGAATGTTATTATTAATAATATTACTAATACTAATAATAATATTTTATGCAATGGTTGTAATTTACTGTATATATTTCTTCTAAAAACTAATCCAACATAAAAACATAAGAGATGTATAATCCTGAATATAGAATTTAAAAGACTGCTGGATAAACTCATCTTTCTGTTTGACAATATTTTATCCATGGACTTAATATACAGTAATTTATGATCTGTGCAAGCACTTAAAAAACATCTGGCGATTCCATTCAAATCAGGTATTAACGTGCCATCCCAATGCCATCTCATCACCAGGCATCAAGAAGCCAGGCAGAATATTCGGTACTCTTTACCTAGAAGGGCGCCCGTCGCGGGCATCGCGGGTACATTTATGTGTGGCCGCGACGCGACCGACGCGATGCCCGCGATTTCCCATTGAAACCCATGTTAAACATGGAAATCGTGTCGGTCGCGTCGCGGCCGGCCATAAATGTACCCGCGATGCCCGCGACGCGATGCTCCCGATTTCCCATAGGAATCAATGTTAAAAGGCGCGATGGACCCGATTTTACTGTTAAATGGCTCAATGGACCCGATTTGGCCATAGAAATCAATGTTAAATGGGCCACAGAGCCCATTAACCCTTAAATGTCCCCCCCAATTTTTAACGCCACCCCACGATCCACGCGAACCCGAAGCGTGGCGAGCGCAGCGAGCCCGCGAGGGGCGGCGGTACGCGTCCTCCGACCTTTTCATGCCCTACTATCCACTAGGGCGTGGAGTGAGAATATAATAGTGTGGCGAGCGCAGCGAGCCACCGAGCCCGAAGCGTGGCGAGCGGACGCGGATACCTTCACAGGTAGACGCGTCCCCTCGCGGGCTTCACAGGTGTCGGCGTCGCCAAGAACACCTGTGAAGCCCGCGAGGGGACGCGTATAACTGTGAAGGTATCCGCGTCCCCTCGCGGGGCTCGCCACGCTTCGGGCTTGGTGGCTCGCTGCGCTCGCCACACTATTATATTCTCACTCCACGCCCTAGTGGATAGTAGGGCATGAAAAGGTCGGAGGACGCGTACCGCCGCCCCTCGCGGGCTCGCTGCGCTCGCCACGCTTCGGGTTCGCGTGGATCGTGGGGTGGCGTTACAAATTGGGGGGGACATTTAAGGGTTAATTGTGCTTATTTGGGCTCTGTGGCCCATTTAACATTGATTCCTAGGGCCAAATCGGGTCCATTGAGGCATTTAACAGTCAAATCGCGGTCAATCAGCCTTTTTAACATTGTTCCCTATGGGAAAATCGCGGTCATCGCGGGCATCGCGGCCATCCCGATTTACCCGCGATGCCCGCGATGACCGCGATTTTTACCCCCGACGACCGCGATTTCAATCGCTGGCGCCGTTCTAGGTAAAGAGTACCGAATATTCTATTTTGCAATGTTGTTTTAATTAAAACTAAATTGATATAAATAATCTGCAAAGGTTGTTCCAAATCCAAAAAGGTAAAAAGGGAAAACTCTGTATACTGTCCCTGTGTAATTGTGTTCTTCTGCAGGTTCACACAGATGTTTTCTTTGGCAAATAGATGAGAAAATAGATTTTATGCAAATATTTACTTTCTTTGATCCCCCGAATCTCCTTGTTACCTATTAAAAAAAGTTTCCCTTCAATATCAAAGTACTGTAGATACGTAATAGTTAATATGAAATGAAGTCCATCCCTTTATATTATCACTTGTTTCTCTCAGCCCTACTGTACAAAACTCTAGGCATGGCGACTGGAGAAGCAGTGTCAGCACTTTTATTTAGGACTGTTCACACCAGGTGGGCTGTTTCGTACTGCTTGTTCCTAAGTATTCAGCTTCTGTACAATTCAGTTTATGAAATATTGCACCATACACCCTGAGGAAATTAGTGAAGCAGCCTAAATGGTTTTCGAGAGGCTATTTTTTTATGCAATAGATTGAGAAGTATTTTGGGTTCATCTTGTATTATGTTAGGAATATAATGAGGTGGTTTTAGTTTTTCCAAAATGTGTCAGTTGTGGGTAACAGACAGCTGGTGAGAGCTAATTTGGGGATCAAAACTTTGTGTATTCTCTGTTTTCTCATAAAGCAGACAATAAGCCTGGACGTCCATTTTGTTTTCAAATTCTATATTTCATAAAGTGAGAGCATCTGACACTGGTTTCAGAGTTGGATGCAGTGTCAGAGTTGGATGCAGTGCCAAAATTGGATGCAGTAGAGCATTTTTATCTGCTGCCCGTGCATCTAAAGCAACTAATGTGACTGAAGCTCAAGTCGCATCTGGTTTCGCTTGATCTACCCCGGCAGATGCTCCATGTTAATCACATGATGTGCTATTTTTTACATGTGATTTATCACATGCGACTTATTGCATGTGAAAGAACTCCCAGGGAGTTGTCCGGAGAGTTCAAGGGTAATCAGATGCAATATATTGCAGGTGCTAAAAAGCAGCCATGATGTGCACCTAAAACCCACTATTCCGAATTTAACTTATATGCAGCAGGTCTGATCTCCGACTCAAACCCTTTTAATCCGATTTCTCATCCCAATCCATCGGAATCAGATGAAAATTGAAATTTGCTAAATTGCACTAGTGTATGGCCAGCTTAACTCGCACTGTGCGCGCATCCAGAACCCAAATGCACAAAGTATTAATTGAGACACATGAAAAAAACGGAGTGAAGTATGTACTAAAAGTCGATTTTGATTAATGTCAGATTGACTAAAATTGATCTTTATTGGTTTCGGGCTTGCAGAACCAAATAAACATTTACAGATGATTTTTCTTTTTTTTTTAAGTAATTTTTAAATAATAATAAATGTTTTAGCCCTGGAAGACCAACATCGATTAGGATCAATCTGATATAGAATCATATTAAAATCATTAAAATTCGACCTTCGTTAGTAAAATATACCCCAAACAGAAATGTTTAGAAAATATATTGGGTGTTCCTGAGTGGTGACAAGGTGGCTATGCGGTCATATGTTGGTCGCAAGTGCGCCTGGGAGGCTTGGCTACCTTTCCATGCATGCAGGAGATTTACTTGAGACTCAGAAGTCTCCTAGATGTTTCAGAAGAGACACCCGGTGCAATGTAAGGCCCACCGCTGCGTGTGTCAACAAAAGGGGTGTGGTCAGGCTGAAATAGTACAAATTATGATAAGTGATGGGAGTGTTCAAACCCATTTGGTGCCCATCACTGGTTTATGTTACAAATAAGTCTCATCACAGATGGTAAATCAAAGCATATCCTGTAAAACAAAGGGAGACAACCTCTGCCACTTTAGCTGCTGTGGAAGAACACTCCCTTATACAAATACAATAAGCATAAATATTACATAATAAAATTGTAATATTGCTACCAACTAACAGTTGTTATCTATAGTTACTGGGGGGTCTCAGCACCACATCTGTTACACATACCTCTTATACACAAGAGGGTGCGAAGGATTCTGAAATACATACAGTAGTCTGGATGTTCTTCACGTATTAAATTTGACCATTTCATCAGTTTTGGGGCTGCATCATTTTTTATTCTAAGAATGTCTTATTTTGAAAGTAAAATGTGTCATGTAAAATAATGCTTTTTAAGAATAGTTGTACATCTGTTAGTAGATTACATAAGTGTGAAGCTTGTTTTATGCTAAGCTAACAGTAAAACATAAATACAGTCTGTTCATAGCAGAATTTCATTTATTCCATTGAATGAGTTAGAGTCATACGTAAGCTTTTCACAATTGTGCTTGTCCGGGTCTATAACAAAATTGGGTACTCTTTACCTAGAACGGCGCCCACGATTGAAATCGCGGGCATCGCGGGTAAAATCGCGGTAATCGCGGGCATCGCGGGTAAATCGCGGGTAAATCGCGGGTACATCAAAATCGGGTACCCGCGATTACCGCGATTTTCCCATAGAGAACAATGTTAAAAAGCCTGATTGACCGCGATTTTAGCGTTAAATGCCTCAATGCCCGCGATTTTCCCATAGGAATCAATGTTAAATGGGCTACAGAGCCCAAATAGCCCCAATTAACCCTTAAATGTCCCCCCAATTTTTGTACGCCACCCCACGATCCACGCCAACCCGAAGCGTGGCGAGCGCAGCGAGCCCGCGAGGGGCGGCGGTACGCGTCCTACGACCTTTTCATGCCCTACTATCCACGTCGGCGTGGAGTTGAGAATAGAATAGTGTGGCGAGCGCAGCGAGCCACCGAGCCCGAAGCGTGGCGAGCGCAGCGAGCCCCGCGAGGGGACGCGGATACCTTCACAGGTAAGCGCGTCCCCTCGCGGGCTTCACAGGTGTCCGGGTCGCCACGGACACCTGTGAAGCCCGCGAGGGGACGCGTATAACTGTGAAGGTATCCGCGTCCCCTCGCGGGGCTCGCTGCGCTCGCCACGCTTCGGGCTCGGTGGCTCGCTGCGCTCGCCACACTATTATATTCTCACACCACGCCGACGTGGATAGTAGGGCATGAAAAGGTCGTAGGACGCGTACCGCCGCCCCTCGCGGGCTCGCTGCGCTCGCCACGCTTCGGGTTCGCGTGGATCGTGGGGTGGCGTTAAAAATTTTTGGGGACATTTAAGGGTTAATGGGCTCTGTGGCCCATTTAACATTGATTGCTATGGCAAAATCGGGTTGATTGAGCCATTTAACACTAAAATCGGGTCCATCGCGACTTTTAACATTGTTCCCTATGGGAAATCGTGAGCATCGCGTCGCGGGCATCGCGGGTACGTTTATGGCCGGCCGCGACGCGACCGACGCGATTTTTCAGGTTTAACATGGTTTTCAATGGGAAAATCGCGGGCATCGCGTCGGTCGCGTCGCGGGCAGGCATAAATGTACCCGCGATGCCCGCGACGGGCGCCGTTCTAGGTAAAGAGTACCCAAAATTGTTAGGTTTCCAGGGTACAAAAACATATTCATCCTGGTGACACTTTGTATCATTGCTGAACCTTGGTGTGGTGTTTTCAGATTGATCTGCATTTGGTCTCTCTGAGAGACTGCAAACATTTGCTCCACTACTAGTTGGTCTTAACTGCTGTGTGGAGGTTACAAAGGTGTGAGAGCTATGTATGTAAACATGCATGCTCAAATTCATTTCATAGATCATCCCTTTAAACACATTTTTGGGTGGACACATGATTTTAGGGGTTGCATGTGTAACAACTTTGGTTACCATGGGAGTTTGCATCATGGAGAACTGCTCCACCCCTGTGTGTACTTCACTGCTGCTGTCTGGGCCTAAGGCTATTGACCGTTCTCCTTTAGTAACAAATTCTTCCATCATAATGGGAACTCTGAGAGTGTGCTCAGTAGAAAAACTCTCCACATAAGTTACACTGACGTTACACTGATCTTCCCACTGGCTAAAATCATTATAGGGATCATCTCCTTTTGCTATTCCCTTCTTTGCGTTAATGTCTTTATAGACAAATAGACTTATCTTGCTAAATACAAAGAGTGGTGGTAACCTGCGCTCAGGACTATTAGTGGCTGGTGTATAGTAATTCTTATGTGCACGTTGCTATAAATAGTGGTATTGGTACAAATATAATGCTGAACTGCACGGAAGTAACAGTGGTGACAGAAATGCAGTGTGGTGATGTGCACGAGGGAAATATGAATAACCAGAAAACATGAGATGTACAAACCATGAGATGCACAATATATGCTACATGAGTGGTAATGAAGGAAAAAGGCTGTATAGGCAAGCAGTAGATGGATTTATTGTGATAATGCACAACAATACTGCCAAAGGTATGCAAGTGGGGATGGGGTATGGTGGGCTGCTGAGCAGCGGGGTGGTTATGGTGGGCTGCTGGGCAGCGGGATGGGGGTGAGTTCACAGTCCAGACGTGAGTGGAGAGAGAAATGTCACAGTCACAATGGGGGTGGGTGAGTGCGCAGGGGTGGTGGTGCAGAGGGGCTGGCATCCCCTCCCCTCCGCAGTGCACCTCTCACCTGTGTTCACCGCTGCAAAGTTCCTCTGGGTCCCGGTTCTTCTGTCCGCTTGTGAAGTCCTTCTTGCCGGAGCTCGTTCAGCGCTGCGGCTGTGTGGTGAGCCCGGCTCCACAGTGCCTGAGCGGGATTGTCACTTCCGGGTTGCGGCGCGGGGTTTCACCGTACCCGGTGTCACTTTCCTGCCAGCTCCTGTGTGCTCAACTCCCGGCCAGGAGGAGACTTAGATGGATGGGGTAGTAGCTTGAAAGAATGGATGGGGTAGTAGCTTGAAAGAATGGTGTTGGAGGGGTAATTCTCCTACGCGTGTCGGCTTCCTAGCCTTCTTCAGGGAGTCTTGCTAAATGTAATTGCCTACAAGAAGCTGGAGAGATGGGTGTTTTTAAAGCGGTAATCATTTACAGTGCAAAATCAACATCTATTATCTTATAAAAGGTACTAAATAAATAACAAGGATAATCTGAATGTGAATTTTTGGGGCAACATCCTATCTTCAACAGAACTCCCATCTTAGCAAATTTACCCCCTAGTGCTGTGACAGTGCTAGTCTTGTGGTGGTTGATGAACGACGTATCCGCGTCCCCTCGTGGGGCTCGCTGCGCTCGCCACGCTTCAGGCTCGCTGCGCTTGTCACACTTTATAAAATTAACTCCACGCCCACGTGGATAATGGGGGTATGACGTGGATAGTGGGGATATGGACCATTATGTATTAGCACAGCTCCAGTTACATAACTTACGTAGTTTACGTAAGTTACATAGTTTGCATAAGTTACGTAGTTTACTTAGCCAGCATAGTGGTGTATTAGTATTCTCAATACACCACTACGCAAACTATGTAATAGGCGCCCTGCTAATACATAAGTACCCAAAATTCAAATGTTTATTAACAAAGGAGAAAAACACTAACAGAGTCACATGTATTCTTGGAATGGTAGGTCAAGTCCAGTCAAGGCCTACTCTGGGCAAGTATCTTGCTCCCAACAAGATAAGAGATGTGCACTGGACAATTTTTGCTGGTTTTGGTTGTATTTCGTTGTCAGGTTTATTATTCGGTTTTGGATTTTTCCCATTAATTGACAAAAAAAGCTAAAATCACATGATTTGGGTCCCTTTTTTTTTTGCTCCTAGAGTATTTACTTCAATAACATTTCCACTCAATTTTGACCATCTCACAGCTTATAATATTGTTCACCAAAATAGGCCAAAGGCTGACTTGCTAAACTAAGCACCACAGCAGCACAAACACACAGCAGTTACCATATATACTCGAGTATAGGCCTACTTTTTCAGAACATTTTTTATGCTGAAAAAGCCCCCCCTCGGCTTATACTCGAGTGAGGGTCCCACTTGAGTCAATACGTTTTCCCAGTTTTTTGTTGTAAAATTAGGTGCCTCGGCTTATATTCGGGTCGACTTATACTCGAGTATATACGGGTATTTATGTTTAGAAATGTTGCAAATTAGTAATGTACCAGCAATAACCAATCAAACCAAATCACAAGTACTTTCAATAGAAAACAATAACACAGGAGTTTAATAAGAATCATGGGTACTTATATGTTAGTTGGGCGCCCACTAAGCTATTTGCTTAGTTTGACGCGGCCCCTCGTGGGTGGATACAATGCAGGTTGGATACAGTGCAGATCGGAAACAGTGCAGATGAAAACCAACACACTAAGTCATCATACCTACTGTCCTGGAACCATGGTATACTTATAGCATTTAGCCTGGAAGCCAGAACCTTGTCAAGAAATGTAACTCCAATGGTCAGGAATGACCTACAGTAGGTAGGAAGGACTCCAGTAGCAATGAGTCCTTGCCTGGTTTAGGAAGAATAAACAACTAATGCTTCACACATTGGAGGGGCAATAACCCTGTAGCTTAACAGGAGTCAAAGGATTCTTAGCCTAGGTAGGAAAAAAACTCAGATTTACACACCTATAGAAGAATGTCATCTATGCCAGGAGCCTTCATATCAGTGAATGAGGAAATAATCTGATCAATCTTTTATTTCATTACTGGGGGAGTTGAGAAACAAGGGAAATGTCATCAAGATATCTTGAATACTCTGAATTAGAATATCCCACTTAGGACCCATGCAAAGTTTTGTAATACTCCTAGAAAATGTCATATATTTTATTTACCTCATACTGCACACCATTCTGAATATCCAATGTAGTGGGAATGGTCATATTAGAAAGCTAATTTCTAATCAAGCAAGTCTTATATATGTTCCCCTTATTTGACAATACTAAATATGACCACAAAACAGCAACTTCCAAAGTGAATTATCAAAAAAGATATCAAGTCCATTCTGTGAGTGGAGAGCCAGCCCAGATAATCTGACCACAGGCCATATTGGACTAAAGTCCCCCAATAGTCAGCAAAAAATAGACTAAACAGGTTTTCCCCAGCACACCATTGGGTATTAGCAATACGATCTGAACACTGCATAGTGATAGATAATTCAGAGATCTTTGTTTACATTTGCAAAGATATGATTAATTCTCCAGCCCAACGCTAAAGGCATGTACCGTAAGTGGCTGCTTTGAGATGGTAGGAGATGGCATTTAAGAGGAGTGGTTGGGAAAACGTAGGTATGTCATGGCCATTTTCTGATGGCTGCATGATAATACCTGCAAATACATTCCCTCTGACTTGCTTCTGCTTAGTCATAGACCCACCTTTAGCTTTGATGTTCTCCGTGATTGCATTTAGGCCCTCATTTGCAAAGAGAAATCAGAAAATCACAAATGGGGATTTCTGGACTTCTGCCCATGTGCAGCAGCTGCAGCGCATATGCGCAACCTTTCAAAGTAGTTCCAGAAGGATATCGCAGTACTGGCTGCCCCCAGCTGCCCGTGTTCAGCCGTGAAGCCAGATGCAGGCCAGCATTGTTTTGGGTTGCATCAGCTGCGTGTGACATCAGTTGAGAGTGGTTTTGCTCCAGTAGAGTCCTGGGATCACCGAGTCCCAAAATATTCCTTTGCCTTTTGGCAGAATTTAGGAAACATTTGCAAATGTATTTATATCTGGAAAGTTGACAAACACATTCAACACTGTCCTTCTAGATTGACATTGTTAATTGACATTAACTTTGTCACAACCTCAGGGCTTCTGTTGGCACTCTAAAGTAGGAGTGTTTCTAATTGAAGTCTCTTCACTAGAGTCAGAAGTCACTCAGAGTCAATCCACCTAAGTAACCTAAGGTATGAAAGGAGAAACACCTTGAAACAGAGGAGGGGATCCATGTGTGTATAGTGTAAATGAATGTGAAGGACTGAAGCCCCATGGCCCTGATCACTAGGAGTGTTAGAGTCCGGTTCTCTGAGAACTGAACCCACCAAACTTTCCGGACTCAGATCCGAGCTCAGGATTTCCCGCCATTATTACTCCAGCATTGGAGAGTGTATTGGACATATGTATGTCTGTCTGGATGTGGCTTTGGGTGGCTGCTGTCTGCTGTATCAGTCCAGGGGTGCTGCCTGCCGTATAAGTCCAAAGGTGCTCTGTCTGTTGTAGTCCACAGGTGCTGCCCTGTCTTATGAGTCCAGGGGTGGTCTGTATAGCATATAAGTCCAGGGGTGTTGCCCTGTTTGCTGTATAAGTCCAGGGATACTGCCCTGTCTGCCGAATAACTCCAGTGGTACTGCACGGGCAGTGTTATGGTTAGCATTTCTGCCTCACAGTACTGAGGTCATAGGTTTGATTTCCACCCCTAAATGTGCGGAGGCTGTATATTAAAATTATAATATAAAATTAAAATATAGTAACGTCAGCAATTGAACTAGAAATCCAATGTAGAATTTAGACGTAGCATACTGATAGTTCCCACATGTGCCTTTCCTTCTTTAAGCTAAACCATCTCCATACTTCGATGGCATTTGGTTTTACGCCACCGTAATACTTCTTTTAGTATTATATGCTGATGCAGGAATGTTTATATACCCTGTACTTGTCCTAAGTCACTGTTTTCCTGTTTGTTTACTTGTTTATAAACGATGAAACTGGGTACTGCGAATCCATTTGGTGCTATATCACTGTATCAATAAATAATAGTGATGATAATAATATTACTTAACAAAAATATAACATCATTTTTGAGTGTACAGTATCTTTAAATGTTCTCAATGTTAATAAAGCAATTCATAGCCTTTGCAATTAAATCCATGAATTTCTAGACTCAACAAAGCTAAAAATATCAATTTCAGTCCTTTCTTATGTGCAGGAACAGAAATGTGCAGACCTTGCACACAGAAAGAATAGTGGCAATTGCCCCAGTTATCATGGGTCATACACAGGCTAACATTAATGACTTGGATGCTCTCCAATAAATGGAATTTTGGAATGTTAATTACTGCCAATACTAGCAACGTCTTTTGTATTTCCAGTGTTTGTGCTTACAAATATGTCATTTGGATTGCAACCCCTGATTTATTGATGCTGTTTATTTCTTTTTATTCAGCTTACATTGGTATGTAATCCAGTGTGATATTTACTTACTGAGTGTGATAAGGAAGTTTAAGTTTTATGTGATCACAATGATTATTATATGTGAACACCATTCACATCAGTAAGATGTCATTAAGAAATCAGTATTTGACATAAACAAGCAATATCGTATGGTGCATAAACACTGTGTGATCCGCTCAATGGGCCTAATTCAGTATTGATCGCTAATCAGAGAGTTTATGCAAAGCATCCATTCACTTGTGTGAGGGGAGATTCGCAGTGCGTGCGGCGGGCTAACCTTCTTGCGGGTGGCTGGTGGTGTTTAGATGGCCATAATGAGTAATAACAGTAGAGAACTTCTAATGTGGTCCTTTCTCAGGAAACACATACATACCCTGAGGATGACATCTTAAATCTAATTAGTCACAGTGTTAACCCAACACCAACAGGGCTGCCTGCCTGCAGGGAACCCTGCACACATTTCTCCCAGGGGCAGGATTTTTCCAGGAGCTTTCCCTACACAGTAAAACTCATGCTTAATTGAATCTGGCCCTAAAAATGGCAATCATTTTTAAGTCAAAAGCAGGTTCAGTTTGCCCTTATAAATGATTGCTACTTTAAGAGGATCTCGAAAGTCACAGACTATAATGTGTACCCTCTTGAGTGTAACAAAAAATATTATTTCATTCTATATTTCATTATTTTTGTAGGTACAGGTCGAGTATCCCGTATCCGAATATCCGTTATCCGAATTATTCCGAAATACGGACATTCCAGAAAGTGAAAAAAAATTTTTTTTTTGCTAAAAACTCACTGAGGACATATGTAACAGCATCACTGGGGACATGATATGTAACTGGCACTATATATGTGCAAGACAATGATTGCTTGGCATTCAAATTCAGTGCTGAGATAGTACACACATTTTGTTTCAAGTTTTGAAACCTTGTTTTTTGAACAATTAAAATATGTTTGTGTGTATTTTATGTGGTAATAAAATATATTTGTGTGTATATTATGTGTTTATACAGCATAAATGCAAGATACTTCAAAATACATCATTGAAATATTAAAATATTCCGAAATACGGAATAATCCGTTATCCAAAATTCTCCTGGTCCCGAGCATTTTGGATACGGGATACTCAACCTGTACACAATTTCCATTTGCCTACATTCAACTTTATAATGTTACCTTTTTCCATCTGATATCACGTTTTCCGCACATCTTTGTAAATAGCAACGAAAAAAAACCTAAACCATGTTTAAAATAACAGTAGCATATGAACATGCCCCCAGCTCTTCTCAGTGCCCAATCTCTACATCCTTCCTAGAGGCCCTGGACCACTGATGAATTACAATCTTTGCTCATGGAAAGCCCTGATAATTAATCCTTTTTATTAAGCAGCTCCCCCAAATCTCCACAGCCTTAAAAACAGCATTACAGACTTGCAGGTCAGATACATTGCATATTACAGTGCAGGTTGAACACAGTGTGGAAAACAGTGTGGGTTTGATAAAGTTTGAGTCAGATACATTACGAGATACAGTGTGGGTGGATACAATGCAGGTTGGATACAGTGCAGATTGGAAAAAGTGCAGATGAAAACCAACACACTATGTCATCATACCTACTGTCCTGGAACCATGGTATACTTATAGCATTTAGCCTGGAAGCCAGAACCTTGTCAAGAAATTTAACTCCAATGGTCAGGAATGACCTACAGTAGGTAGGAAGGACTCCAGTAGCAATGAGTCCTTGCCTGGTTTAGGAAGAATAAACAACTAATGCTTCACACATTGGCGGGCCAATAACCCTGTAGCTTAAAAGGAGTCAAAGGATTCTTAGCCTAGGTAGGAAAAAAACTCAGATTTACACACCTATAGAAGAATGTCATCTATGCCAGGAGCCTTCATATCAGTGAATGAGGAAATAATCTGATCAATCTTTTATTTCATTACTGGGGGAGTTGAGAAACAAGGGAAATGTCATCAAGATATCTTGAATACTCTGAATTAGCGTATCCCACTTAGGACCCATGCAAAGTTTTGTAATACTCCTAGAAAATGTCATATCTTTTATTTACCTCATACTGCACACATTCTGAATATCCAATGTAGTGGGAATGGTCATAATAGAAAGCTAATTTCTAATCAAGCAAGTCTTATATATGTTCCCCTTATTTGACAATACTAAATATGACCACAAAACAGCAACTTCCAAAGTGAATTATCAAAAAAGATATGGAGAGCCAGCCCAGATAATCTGACCACAGGCCCTATTGGACTAAAGACCCAATAGTCAGCAAAAAATACACTAAATTGGTTTTCCCCAGCACACCATTGGGTATTAGCAATAAGATCTGAACACTGCATAGTGATAGATAATTCAGAGATCTTTGTTTACATACTGAACATTTGCAAAGATATGATTAATTCTCCAGGCCAACGCTAAAGGCATGTACCGGAAGTGGCTGCTTTGAGATGTAGGAGATGGCATTTAAGAGGAGTGGTTGGGAAATCGTAAGTATGTCATGGCCATTTTCTGATGGCTGCATGATAATACCTGCAAATACATTCCCTCTGACTTGCTTCTGCTTAGTCATAGACCCACCTTTAGCTTTGATGTTCTCCGTGATTGCATTTAGGCCCTCATTTGGAAAGAGAAATCAGAAAATCACAAATGGGGATTTCTGGACTTCTGCCCATGTGCAGCAGCTGCAGCGCACGTGCGCAACCTTTCAAAGTGGTTCCAGAAGGATATCGCAGTACTGGCTGCCCCCAGCTGCCCGTGTTCAGCCGTGAAGCCAGATGCAGGCCAGCATTGTTTTGGGTTGCATCAGCTGCGTGTGACATCAGTTGAGAGTGGTTTTGCTCCAGTAGAGTCCTGGGATCACCGAGTCCCAAAATATTCCTTTGCCTTTTGGCAGAATTTAGGAAACATTTGCAAATGTATTTATATCTGTAAAGTTGACAAACACATTCAGCACTGTCCTTCTAGATTGACATTGTTAATTGACATTAACTTTGTCACAACCTCAGGGCTTCTGTTGGCACTCTAAAGTAGGAGTGTTTCTAATTGAAGTCTCTTCACTAGAGTCAGAAGTCACTCAGAGTCAATCCACCTAAGTAGCCTAAGGTATGAAAGGAGAAACACCTTGAAACAGAGGAGGGGATCCATGTATGTATAGTGTAAATGAATGTGAAGGACTGAAGCCCCATGGCCCTGATCACTAGGAGTGTTAGAGTCCGGTTCTCTGAGAACTGAACCCACCAAACTTTCCGGACTCAGATCCAAGCTCAGGATTTCCCGCCATTATTACTCCAGCATTGGAGAGTGTATTGGACATATGTATCTCTGTCTGGGGGTGGCTTTGGGTGGCTGCTGCCTGCCGTATAAGTCCAAAGGTGCTCTGTCTGTTGTAGTCCACAGGTGCTGCCCTGTCTTATGAGTCCAGGATTGGTCTGTATAGCATATGAGTCCAGGGGTGCTGCCCTGTCTGCTGTATGAGTCATGGGTTGTTGCCCTGTTTGCTGTATAAGTCCAGTGGTACTGTTATGGTTAGCATTTCTGCCTCACAGTACTGAGGTCATAGGTTTGATTCCCACCCCTAACTGTGCAGAGGCTGTATATTAAAATTAAAATATAAAATTTAAATATAGTAAAGTCACCAATTGAACTGGAAATCCAATGTAGAATTTAGACGTAGCATACTAATAGTTCCCTCCTGTGCCTTTCTTTCTTTTAGCTAAACCATCTCTATACTTCGATGGCATTTGGTTTTACGCCACCGTAATACTTCTTTTAGTATTATATGCTGATGCAGGAATGTTTATATACCCTGTACTTGTCCTAAGTCACTGTTTTCCTGTTTGTTTACTTGTTTATAAACGATGAAACTGGGTACTGCGAATCCATTTGGTGCTATATCACTGTATCAATAAATGATGGTGATGATAATAATATTACTTAACAAAAATATAACATCATTTTTGAGTGTACAGTATCTTTAAATGTTCTCAATGTTAATAAAGCAATTCATAGCCTTTGCAATTAAATCAATGAATTTCTAGACTCAACAAAGCTGTCCGCTAAAAATATCAATTTCAGTCCTTTCTTAAGTGCTGGAACAGAAATGTGCAGACCTTGCACACAGAAAGAATAGTGGCAATTGCCCCAGTTATCATGGGTCATACACAGGCTTACATTAATGACTTGGATGCTCTCCAATAAATGGAATTTTGGAATGTTAATTACTGCCAATACTAGCAACGTCTTTTGTATTTCCAGTGTTTGTGCTTACAAATATGTCATTTGGATTGCAACCCCTGATTTATTGATGCTGTTTATTTCTTTTTATTCAGCTTACATTGGTATGTAATCCAGTGTGATATTTACTTACTGAGTGTGATAAGGAAGTTTAAGTTTTATGTGATCACAATGATTGTTATATATGAACACATTCACATCAGTAAGATGTCATTAAGAAATCAGTATTTGACATAAACAAGCAATATTGTATGGTGCATATACACTGTGTGATCCACTGGGCCTAATTCAGTATTGATCGCTAATCAGAGAGTTTATGCAAAGAATCCATTCACTTGTGTGAGGGGAGATTCGCGGTGCGTGCGGCGGGCTAACCTTCTTGCGGGTGGCTGGTGGTGTTTAGATGGCCATAATGAGTAATAACAGTAGAGAACTTCTAATGTGGTCCTTTCTCAGGAAACACATACATACCCTGAGGATGACATCTTAAATGTAATTAGTCACAGCGTTAACCCAACACCAACAGGGCTGCCTGCCTGCAGGGAACCCTGCACACATTTCTCCCAGGGGCAGGATTTTTCCAGGAGCTTTCCCTACACAGTAAAACTCATGCTTAATTGAATCTAGCCCTAAAAATGGCAATCATTTTTAAGTCAAAAGCAGGTTCAGTTTGCCCTTATAAATGATTGCTACTTTAAGAGGATCTCGAAAGTCACAGACTATAATGTGTACCCTCTTGAGTGTAACAAAAAAATATTATTTCATTCTATATTTCATTATTTTTGTAGGTACACAATTTCCATTTGCCTACATTCAACTTTATAATGTTACCTTTTGCATCTGATATCACGTTTTCCGCACATCTTTGTAAATAGCAATGAAGGCATGTGTGGTGTGTTACTATGTAAGTGTAGTATTTGTGTTTCAGTAAACATAATGAGTCATCATGTATTTCTTTGGGGTAAATTTTTACTACTTCTGGACGGAAGAGCGGAGCAGAATGTCTCTGACAAAATAATTTTGCGTTGATATTAACTCCACAGGGCTACGTTTTCTAATGGTCCCATATGGTCTAATTCATATTTGTATACAATGTCCATTGCTAACGCAACAGAAAGTTTATCAGTAGACAGGGCCGTTTTTACAGGAAGACAAGCCGTACAACTGCACGGGGTGCTACGTCTGCCACCATGTGACTGCACAACTTGTCCGCTGCTTACTGTCTCCCGTTGACCACATCCCTCTCCCACCTTTTGCCACTGCCCACCAAGCACATCGCCGCCTTCCGCCAACCACCTCCCAGCACTTAAAGATGCCCCATATGCGGAGCGCCGAGCAGAGTGCCTCGGCCTCCATCCCCAGATCTCTCCATCGGCGTTAACTCTGCCTGAACAGCTCTCACCCAATAGGCTCTGCACACTGTCATCAAATGACAGCCTGTCCGGCTCTCCAGGTGCGGCTGCCTGCATCCTCCTGGGGCCTCCCATGGTTAATGTTGACATACATCAAGGATTAACCCCTGCATCACCAATGTCCCTCTGTTGTACTGAGCCAGGCTGGGCTGGACTGTGAGGAGCACTGGGACTGGCAGCACAATGTAAGCGACACTTTTTAAGGCTTTTTAAAAAAATAGCACTATGGGAGGGCTTTGTGTGAGGGGCACTGCTGGGAAATTGTGTGAGGGGCACTGTTGGCATTGTGTGAGGGACACTGCTGTGGGGCATAATGTGCAATGGACATCTCGGTGTGCAGCATTATGTGTAATGGGCATTACGGTGTGGTATAATGTGTAATGGGCATTATGGTGTGTGGCATAATGCTTCATGGGCATTACGATGTGTGGTGTAATGTGTATAGAAATTTATGGAGTACACTGAATCAAGCAGCCTGTCACTGTTAGGGTTGGGGGGGGGGGGGGAGAACAGTGACAGCTAAATTGTCTAGAAACAGCCCTGGCTCGAAATGAGGATTTAATGACAAATTAAGTGACAGCAAGGGACTTCTATGAAGCGTTAATGCAGAGTGATTGGAAAAATGCAGGCTTGTCTTGTGTAATGGGAATTATGGTGTAAGCAGTTATGTTTTTACTGCTGTATAGGACTATATTATTACATATTGTCTGTATGGCTAGAGTTCGGTAGGTGGCCATTACTGACTATGTCATATTATGCTCGTTGTGCAATCCAGATGAATTGCAAACAAATATTAACTTAAAGAAAGCATAAAATGTACATAAAATTTTACCACAGGAGAGAAAAACACCTGAAAAGAACAAAACTAGAAAGTAGGTAAAACATACCTCCGAACATTTGGATTGGCGGCAACGGGAAATATGTGCGCAGCGGAGGTACGCGCCTGGATTTTGGGGCAGGAGGGACTCCCAACTGCCCCCCCTCCCACTGCACCGCAGGTGCCTAGAGCTCTCTGGAAGCACCACCCCTACAGGCAGCCAGGACCTTGTGCTCTAGGTGGCCCCCTCAATTGCATTTCCCAAGATAATTGCTTTGTCCTAAAAAAAACCTATAGACTTAGCCTCTTTATCTCCCTGTTATTAGCCAGGCTTGTTTCATTACTGTTGTGTTCCCATTTATAAGTATATATATGTGAATGTTAATAATAATTGTAATAATAGAGCTGCAGGTTACTATAATATAAATGTACCTATTTACAATTACAATGTCTCAAACACTGTTTATAATGCTTGAATTATTGCAAATGGTAATTGTCTTTTGCTCTAAGCCATTGTGCAGTGTACAGTTTATTTCCTGTCTATAATCATGTTTTTTTTGGTTTATTCATTTAGATGTTACTCGAGCTATAGAATTGCTGGAGAAATTGGAGACATCCGGAGATGTGCCGGTGCACAAATTACAGTCCCTGAAGAAAGTGCTGCAGAGTGAATTTTGCACCGCCATAAGAGAAGTATGATACTAGACCTATAGTATTACTGATATTGGGATGAAGATAACTTTTTCCTTTGAAATATATTTTTAGAAAACGTACAAATGATATACAGTATGCGTAGATCAATTTATTGGACTATTATAGGTGCCTGTCAGAGAAGGGGTTAATCTGGACTAGAAAACAAAAAATCTCCAAGCACGCCATAATGGGCCATGAGACTAGACCTACATTCTACAGTGAGGGAACCTGTTCAAATGATGCTGCTAGAAGGGGTAGGATTTGGGGTAAGGTAAATGTACCATTCTCTATCTAGATTCTGACTGTCAGACTCAGTACTCCAACTGCTGGGATTTTGGGGCTGGTTCAGACCCAAATTTGGCCCCATTTTCAATGGTGGGGGGTCTGCGCATGCTCTAGCGTGAATATGCGCATGTGCAAAACCCTGTGTCTTTATAATTTTAGTCACTGAGGACTTCGCTCAGTAAGGGGAGGGCAGGGGACAGCAGCAGGGGAAGCCCAACAAACCACTGGGCATTCCCATGGAGATGCCTGTCTGGGGCATGTAAGTGACATCACATGTCATCAGCGCCTGCCCCGAATTCCAACTGCGTCGGCCATCTGAATAGTAATTATTGATTTACTTTCCAGACCGAAGGCTGCAGAAATCATTCGATGGTCAGTGGCCATCGAATGATTTCTCTCCCGGGCAACCGCGTGCGAGGGAATATGTTCACATATGTACACATCCCCTGGCCTGCTAGTGAGGGCATTCGGGTGGCAGGCGGTCACCAGAGCTGCACATACCTGTTCACTAGGCTGCAATATATGAGTATACACAGCCTAGGGAACAGGCCTGAATCCGGCCCTATGTACCTAACCCAAGAATAGTAATGAAGAGCTCTTAGTTATATACATAGGAACATAGGAAACATGCATGTCTCTTCTGCTGGTTCATTACGGTGTGCTGGGGGAATTTAGTTGTGTTCAAAATGTATGAGGACACTTTTAAAGCCCAGATATGAGGTGGTATAGTCATGGAGGTCACCGGACACTGCAAATAATTATATTCACCAGGAGCGAGAACAGAACAAGTGTTGTTGAATGTATATGTATAAGAAGAATGAGGCGGTACTCAACTGACTTTTTATTGAAAAATATATATTCAGAAAAAAATTAAACATGGTGTGGGAGTCAACAGTTTCCGAGCCTAAACCCCTTTTGTCAGGACTGACAGTAGTGCAAAGTGGTAAGTGCTAAGAACTAACTTTGTAGTTCATAGCACTGACCAATGATTATACAAAAAAACAACAACAATCAATCTTGGGAACATTTTTGGGGGGAATTTAATTTTAGATAAAAACCCTTACTGTGTTTGTTTGTATGTTTGTTTGTATGTGTGTGTATGTATATATGTATGTATATATATATATATATATATATATATATAATCCCAATATTCCAACACGCGCTATGCTCAGATATATGACACAAAGTAGAAATGTTAGTAATGACTTGACTTATGGCAGCCTTTCCACTGAATTCCCTGAGGGAAGGGAATAAAACAACCAAGATACTACACAATAGTGGAGTGGCGCCTTTCACACAAATGTAAGATAGTCCTGATATAATATCCAATTTTCAGATCCAAAGAAGCAAGAAGGGAATTCTTCCAATATTCATTTATTATTCTTCAGTGGATAAGAGTATAAAACAACGAGTAGATAACATCCCAACGCGTTTCGTCTCACAGAGACTTCATCAGGGGAATATGTTGTATCAATCTTCTATAGGTGAATTCTACTGCTTAACTGCGTAACTCCTATTAAAGTATATGATAACGATGGTTTTAAGAGATAATCTCCTTGATCCTGTTTAATTTAAGGATTTCCCATATATATTGCGGATAATTTTTAGTTAGAAATGCCTAAGTGTCCATTGAAAAAAGGAAATTCTGATGGCCTCCCAGGTTGATCAGAAAATAGTGACCTCCAGAGAGCTTCCTTTTCCTTCTGCTGGTCTCTTCAGAAGGAAAAGGAAGCTCTCTGGAGGTCACTATTTTCTGATCAACCTGGGAGGCCATCAGAATTTCCTTTTTTCAATGGACACTTAGGCATTTCTAACTAAAAATTATCTGCAATATATATGGGAAATCCTTAAATTAAACAGGATCAAGGAGATTATCTCTTAAAACCATCGTTATCATATACTTTAATAGGAGTTACGCAGTTAAGCAGTAGAAGATTGATACAACATATTCCCCTGATGAAGTCTCTGTGAGACGAAACGCGTTGGGATGTTATCTACTCGTTGTTTTATACTCTTATCCACTGAAGAATAATAAATGAATATTGGAAGAATTCCCTTCTTGCTTCTTTGGATCTGAAAATTGGATATTATATCAGGACTATCTTACATTTGTGTGAAAGGCGCCACTCCACTATTGTGTAGTATATATATATATATATATATATATATATATATATATATATATATATATATATATATATATATATATATATATATATAGCAGTGGGTAGGCAGTGGCACACACATGGATTTGGTAAAGAAGGTTGACAGACACTAGGTGCTGTGGACAACGTTTCGGGGTTTTATTCCGTTTTCAAGTCAAGAACAAGGGAAACAATGCAGACATACTCACATATATACCAGATAGCCGGGGCTGGTGTCCGTCAGACTCCTCCTGCCACTCATGTAGCTCAGCGTTGCACTTCCTGATGGGCGTCCTCTCTGGAGTGGTGACATGGGGTGACCACATCCGGGATTCCCCCAGCATTGTGCGTTGCCAAGCAACCACAGCAGCGGGGATCACTGTAGCCAGCCGGCGATGTTAACAATACAACCTGTAAGAAGAAACACCATGTGTGAGACAAATATAAATAACGTGATGAAGGCATGGGCATGTAACATGAATAGTAATAAACAAACTGGACATGGAACAAAGGAACCATAATGAGCACAGAAAAAATAAACAAGATAAAGATAAACACAGCAGAAGAATCATGGCAATTAGAATGTATCAACATGTAAAGAAAGCAGTAACGGATCTGGAGATCAGGGGGAGAGAAAAAAGCAAACACACAGTGAATCAGATGAACATATTAAAAGATAAATGTTCATTAAGTCCCTTAGGGTTCACAGTATCCAGCCTAAAGATCCACTGTGTCTCTAAGCGTAATAATTTGAGGCCACGATCACCTCCACGCAGATCAAATGGTATGTGGTCAATGATGACATATTTCAGATTGGCCAGGTTATGTTTAGCTGAGACGAAGTGTTTAGCCACCGGATGATTGTTAGGTCTGTTATTGATGGCTGCTCTAATAGCAGTGCGATGATTCGCATTGCGTTCCTTAAAAGGTCTGATAGTCTTGCCGACGTATCCAAGGCCGCACGGACAAGTAATCAGATATACAACGTATGAGCTGGTACATGAAAGGGCATGCTTGATGGGGAATTGTTTCCCCGAATGGGGGTGTGAAAAGGTTCTGATGGCCGTCATAGCGCTACAGGTAGTAGTAGTAGTAGTAGTAGTAGTACGTTTATTTATAGGGCGCCGCAAAGTGTCCGCAGCGCCATACATAGCAAACAAAAAAAAACAAATTACAAGGTAACGTACAGGGTGTGTTGAAAAATACAGTATAAATAGGGGTATAGCTGGTAGAACTAAAATCAGCATCAGTTCAGAAGTAGGTGTGGAAATTGTCGAGGAGACTGAAGATGAAGTAGAGGAAGGGAAGAACAGGACAGGAGCACAGGTGAGGTAATGAGGTAGGGTGAGTACGTGAGGAAGGATGACCCTACTCATAAGAGTTAACATACTAAAAATAGGTGGGTGGACGAACGAAATACAATAGGATAAGTAGGAACGGAGGGGAACGGAGACAGGATAGGAGGATCAAAAGAGGTTAGGAGGAGGGATAGGCTAGTCGAAAAAAGGGGGTTTTGAGGGAGCGCTTGAAGGAGGTAAGGGAATCAGATAGCCTGATGGGTGGTGGGAGGTTGTTCCAGTGCAGGGGGGCAGCGCGAGAGAAGTCTTGGACACGGGAGTGGGAGGAGGTGATTTCCATGGAGATGCCCTGTACAGCGATAGCATCCACCTGCTTTAACTTGTGTGCCAGGTGTAAAGCGTGGGGATATATCAGTTCTCACTACCCAGTCTCTGATATTGCGGCCTCGTGTGTAGCAGGACATCAGGTGGGTATTTTTCAGGGTCCGGAGGTCTTTGTCATTTTGGATCACAGGCCATAGTGATTTCGACAACGTACTTATGACTGGATCAGCGGAGTTATAGGAACGTACCCAGCCCATAACATCTTTGTTCTGGTCGTGATGATGTTTACGTAGGGTGTCGGAGCGTTCAATTCTGTCAACTCTGTCTCTGGCTGCGTCTAATATAGCGGAAGGATAGCCGCGAAGCCTGAATTTGTTCTGCATTTTATCCAGATCTTCTTTAAGAGTCTCTTCTGTACTGGTTATTCTCTTCACGCGTAGTAGCTGGGAATAAGGCAGGAATATATGGGAATATATATATGTATATGTGTGTGTATCTGCAGCAGACCAAAGACATTGCTACTGTATTGCCAAACAGCCACCATTTTGATTCCTGTGAGCAGATACTCCATTCTTCAATCACAAGCTGCTTTGGGATCCGCTGACTCTAATGCTGTGTACACACGGGGTAATATGATTGCTGGGGATATATTGCTAGCAATATATCCCCAGCAATCATATTGCTCAGTGTCTCCTTTTCATCAGCGATGAAAAGGAGACACTGCTACGGGGCGGAGGGGGAGCGCAGCAGCAGCAGACGCTGCTGTCACTTTGATGGGAGGAGGGAGGGAGCAGCGGCACGGGGCTGGGGAGATCAACGCTGATCTCCCCGGCGCTGACCTCCCGGCACAGCGATCGCCGGGGAAAGTCGCAGGAGCATGCTCCTGCGACCAGCGACCATTAGGCAGTGCACACGGGAGCGCGCAGCTGCGCTCCAAATCACTGGCAATATGGTCGCTCAGCGACCATATTGCCAGCGATTTTACATGAAATTGCACCCGTGTGTACTCACCTTATCAGCCAGAAGGCACCGTATTTATTTATTTACAATTTCTTATACAGCAGATTCCGTTGCGCTTTACAATAGTAGAAATTGATAATACAAACTGGGTAACAACAGACAGACTTGGAGGTAAGAGGGCCCTGCTGTAAGCTTACAATCTATACGGACATAGGATGGAAACACAAGGACAGGCACCAGTAATAGCAGTCCCACCAAGTTACAAGTCCAGAAGGGAATCTACAGTATATAATACATAAGTGCCTCAGAAGGTAATGAGAGTGGAACTTAAATATAATAGACTTGCCTGAAGAGGTGAGTTTTCAGGGAACGCTTGAAAGTTTGGAGGCTAGTGTGCGTGGAAGGGGATTCCATAGGATGGGAGCAGCCCAATGAAAGTCCTGTAATAGTGAATGGGAGCTAGTGATCAGTGCAGAAGAGAAACACAGTTCATGTGCAGAGCAGAGTGGTCGAGTTGGGAGATATTTCAACTTAAATAAAAAGATATATGCTGGTGTGTAAATAGCTTTATATGCGAGTAGAACTTTTTTATTTTGAATATAGTAGAATACAGGCAACCAATGAGGGGACTGGCAGAGCGGATCAGCAGACGATGAGTATCTTGCTAGGAAGGTCAGCCTAGCAGCAGCATTTAAAATGGATTGCAGTGGCGAGAGTCTGTTCTTGGGAAGACAAGTTAGGAGACTATTGCAATAATCAGTGCTGGATATAATGAGTGCATGGATAAGAGATTTGGTAGTGTCTTGTGTGAGATACGGTCATATTTTGGATATGTTTTTAAGATGCATGTAACATGATTTGGAGACAGATTGAATGTGGGGAACACGGGACAGTTCCTATGGTGAACTTCAGTCTGCGACTATCAATGCCTTTTCAAACTGTGAATTTCTCAATGTGGAGTGGATGTATGGTAACGCTTCACCTCCAAGAATAACTCTGGTGAAGTGTGTGCTCCTCTGTGTGTATTGGCGCTGCTATCTACAATATAGAACTCCAGCATGCCAGGCTATGTATGAAAGGTCAGTAGCAATGTACCATTCACTCCCAAAGCTAAACAGACAAAAATGGACATTCATATAAATTTGTTAAATTCATTTTTTTAACCAATTAATTTGAACTATTTTTGCCTATTTTCCCTCTTTTGTGATCAAATTGTTGATAGTCATTTTCACCCATACCTGACCAGATTTTCATGCTAAACTGAAAGATTGGACAGATAATCTTATAGTGTGTATCGAGCATAGAGTGAACAACTGTGCACTTTGGTAAACATCATCTAAACTGCTGTGTAAAAATCAATCTGTCCGGCATTTGTAAAAGCAGGTAGTATTAATCATATATGTATTTGCCCCCTAACATTGCAGCATGGTTTGTTCAGGTACACATTTACTTGTCAGGCCCATTGTACAAAGCTGCACATTTCTTAGTTAAAAAGAGTCCAAAGCATTGCCCTTGTAAAACTTTATTGTCAACATTTCTTTGAAGCAATTCAGCAGAATATTATGGGTGCATTCAGCAAGTCATCATGGAATGAAACTGTTTTATGAGCAGCACTTTTCGAAAACTTCTGGCAGGGTGCCCATTGCAATTGCTGGTTCACTTATTTTATCATAGCGCTTTTATCATGCCAAACACTCGTATATAGCATAATAAAAAAGTAGATATTATTTCTTGTACAGTAACAGCCTTTCTGAAACTTTAGTTTTAGCTTTTATTTGAACATTGGTTAACAACATAACTGAAAACATAGAAATTAAGATATGAATATACAAAACAGATAAGCAACAGCAGGAAAAACAAATAGTGGATTCCAATAGGTCCACCAAGACTTTACATACTGTAAATAACAATATAAAACTAGGATATGGGGGAAGGAATAAGGACTTCTGAATAGATGATAGGGTAACCTTGGAGCCAGAAGGCTTGGCGGTGGTGAAAGAGGGTAAATTATAAATGCATAGAAGGAGCAGAATGACAAACAAGCGGTTTAATGTGATGGATATAACTTGAAATGTACTGACCTGGGGTGGAAGCTGCCATTACAAGGATCCAGGTACAAAATGTGCGTATATATATATATATATATATATATATATATATATATATATATAGATACAGAAGTACCAACACACTCGCCATTCCTAGGAATGGGGTGCAAACAGCACCCCCATCCCAGGGTGGGGTGCGGTGGCCTGTGACCACACACTCTAGTAAACACAAACACAGGGGGCCCAGCACTAACTATATATATATATATATATATATATCGCTGATGGCTGCCTAGGCGCTGTGCAGCTCGGCGGGCATGTGATCCCCGCAAGTGATGTCTAAATGCTCTCAATGGAATGTGTATAATGTCTCAATGGAATGTATGTAAGGTCTCCCCCCGCCCCCCCCTTTCATCCCCGCTTGATGCTGCACTGTAATCCACAAAATATTCCTAGTGTGCGCAAGCACACCTGGCCAATAAAGTTGATTCTATTCTTTTCTATACAATGAGGGAAAAGAACGTCACTCCAGGGCTTCCAAGACCAAAGTGCAAATTTTACTAGTAGTCGGTCAACGCCATTTTGAGCAACAGCTCGTTATCACGGCACAAAAGGACTTTTTGTGTCATGATGACGAGCTGTTGCTCCAAACGGCATTCACCGATTACTAGTAAAATTTGCACTTTGGTCTTGGAAGCCCTGGAGTGACATTCTTTTCCCTCATTGTATGCTTATTTGGGATCACCTCCCACGGAACGGGCACCCAGGCAGGTACCCACATGCTGCCCTGACAGCTGGGCAGTGCCGGACTCCTTCTACAGTACATATATATATATATATATATATACTGTGTATATAGATAGATGACGCTCGCGAGCCCCATTTCCACGGAGCTTCCTGTTGCTGACCACCACCTTCCTGTCCACAGTGGTCAGTCCCCGCCACCTCCCCTTACCCCACCTAACCCTGCAAGACTCCATAAAGGGGAGACAGGCAGGGTGTCCCAGGCCACCGAGTGACTGGGACACGCGTGCATGTGAGATGCTCGATGGAGTCCCTCTCAGCCAGTGCTCGCCAGCGGGGACATTCTGATGGGCACTGGGGATGAATGAGAGGGACTCCATCTGTAGATAGATAGATAGAGGTTGGCACAGCCAAACTTCACAAAATTAAAGTTTATATATTTCACATAAAGTGTGTCCAAAAAAGTAAACAAAAATAAGGTATCACAGTCCCAACAGCAGGTACATATTCAAGGTATAGTTCAGCCATCACTGGTCAGTATACTTATCAAGGTATGTAGCAAAGCACAATAAAAAAAATCCTTTGTGGGTCAGTCATGCTCCCTGTGGGTCAGTCAGGCACTCATGAGCATGACTGACCCATGGGTGCCTGCTGTTGGGACTTTACTTTTGTGAACTTCTTTATAAACTTTAATTTTTTCCAGTTTGGACGTGCTGACCTCTAATTCTACCAACATTAACCCTTTTTATGGATAGAGCACCCATTTTGTAATATAGATGGTGTGCATATTGCCTCAGTGCTCTCTCTGTCTCTCTCTCTCTCTCTCTCTCTCTATATATATATATACACATACTAGTTTACACTGCTACCTTTCGTGTTTGTGCATGTGTGAGAAGAGATGTAGGTTCACTCTCTGCCAGCAGATGGCAATGTGTTAGAGACTTACGGACACTAGATACACACATGATGAAGTCCCAGTACCAAAACTTGTACGGGGGGGGGTGGCACCCAAAACTTAGCTACGCCACTGGTGCCAGCAAGCCTCCCCTTCATGCCAGTACTCAAAGAAGCACAAGGACAAGCATTTGAGGCATTAGTCCACCTTTAAAATAAATATGAAAAAAAAAACCACAAGACACACATACTGTAGAAAGTATAACTTTACTACATACATGCACTCACACTCACATATACTTTTCTTGTCTCTGGTGCCACTCTGTCTACTTCTCTAAGTAGTATTTGCTCATGGCCTAGGGGTGGGGGATAAACATACTCCCCTATCCATTGAAGAAGATCCTTTTCTTCAGTAGGAGATAAAAAAAAAAAAAGAATTACGCAAACCAGGCATACCATATGAGCCACATATGTATACACATATAGGTTTTCTCCGTAAATGCACGTGATTTAGTGGGCTGGCAGTCAAACAGTCAATTTGACTGTTCTATACTGTAGACAGATCTTACCACAAATAGCAGACTCCGACAGAAGCAGCGAGTTGTGGCGAAATATCTGGCTAGGAGGCATATATGGGGTGATGTACAAGAGACTGCCATCATTTAAGAGAGTCATTTCACAGTAGACAACTCTAGTGTATGCAGTATATAGTGATACATGTACATTGTCTAGGAACAAAGCATAGTGTGTGAGTGTTTTAGTGGCATACAGTATATAGGGACATTGTTATGTGTTTAACAGGCAATGATGTTACACTGCCTTGAGATGAATTATGTTCCACTCAGTGAACTTGTCACGTGTATTCACATAGAATATAATTCACCCAACCCCTCTTTTACACTGGCTACATCAATATGTATAAATGGCCATTATGTCCCTAATTGGATGTCATATATTTGCATGGATTAAAAGTACATGTAAAAGAAAATTCTGTGCGGTCAGAATTGCTATCACGGCTGTTTCCAAGGAAACAGCCGTGATAGTGTTGTGTTGTAATGCAACAGATAGCCTCTATTACATGCAGACACCTGCTGCATTAGTGATCTGAGCAATGTCCTACAATAGGACGAACCATTGGATTAAAGCACCCACCAAGGTAGCGCTTAAGCCGCCTGTCACAGGAGCCAGAAAATCCTATGACAGAGATCCTCGACCTGTTCTTACCTCCTAAACCGTGGCAACACACCTCAGCTTTGGCTGACTGTCAGTCAATGAGAGACTTATGCCAACCTGCATCATGTGCTGCAGGAATCATTCACACACATGCAGAATGGGTCCTGCGCATGTGAAAGTACCAGAACTCGTTACTTTGCAATGATGGGTATGGGCACAGGTGCAAATGCACATGAATGACCCCCATATTCCAGTTTATAACCAGCTGCAGCACCGGAACAATGCTGGGTAATTTAGTGATGATACAGTGATGTCACCAGGAGTTATTTGCCTCATCTGTAGGGTTCCTCTTAGTAATTAGGCATTATGCTAGGCTCAATCCATGGAAGAAATTTGCATTTATTTTACTCGTGGGAGGCTCAGACGCCCCCAGCAGCCAGTCATGGAATACTTTGGCTTTGCTGGGACCCATCACTCCAATTCTTTAAACTATAGCCTCGGATAGGGGCGTGACTCATATCAACATATGCCCTCTGAGCCTCCCCTGTTAACCAGGGAGCCAGACTGTCAGACCATTCCTCCGCAGACCATCCAAAATGCATAAAACAAGAGAAGTAGTGTGCTCCCTAGGATGCACAGACAGGCGCTACCACAGGGGCCTCGCTATAAGCTGCCACTTAGCAATGGGGTTGTCAGTCCCAAGACACCAAGGAAAAAAAGAGAAAATAAAAGTGGCGCTGGTTTGATGAAAGGTATCACAAATATTTAATAACAATTAAAAATCATACAGTACAATTGCACAGCAATACGAGAAGAAAAATAAAAAAATGGGTATATAAATTAAATATATATTGAATCTGGGCCGGAGGCTGAATGATGGAACAGATAGTAAAATCGATCCGAAAGGATCAGGGGTATGGCAGTGAATGGAATGAATCAACGTGCCCAATGGGCTGATAGTTACCGCACTCAGTCACAGTTGGTCCAATCCCAGGTACAAGGTTGTTAAGGTATCCCTAAGTAATTGCGGCAGTGGGGCCTCAGCAGGCACAGACCCAGTTGTAATGGGGGCTGAAAAACAGCCAGGGGTTTCCCACGTCGTTAAGGTTCCAACCTCAGGGATGGTATGGGGCAGGTGTCCTCAAGGTTGGTGTACTTTGATGGTTTTGAATGGAAGTTGCCAACCTCGATTCCTGCATTCAATGCACAATAATTGTGATGGCTGGGGTGATGACCAGCAATTGTGGAGAAGGTGGGGGATATGTCCCACTGTCGTGGCAGGACAGACTGGGGGAGTGTGGGCGAGGGTCGCAGGGTGATCCAAATGATGGGGAGTCCAATGCGTGTGGGCGACTGAGTCGCAAAGTGATGCAGAGGTAAAGGGTCCAATGGATGTCAGCTAATCCGGTCCAGACAGTACTTCTGACGCGTTTCGCTGCTTGGGGAGTGCAGCTTTTTTAAAATGCATGGCCGTGCACTTCAAACGTGCAAATAAATGCCTCTTTTCCATCCACTGGGGTGAGCTTCGGTAGCCTCTCCCATGCCTACCTACTTTTTCTAATCTCTTTTAGCTCTTCATGCAGCAGCTGAATCTGGACTTGCTGCCTTTCTGCCTGAATTTGCTGCCCCTCATGTAACATATGAATCTGAGCTTGCTGCCCCTGAATCTGGGTTTGCTGTTTAGCAGCCAACTCTTGTTGACCTGCAGACAATTCAGTAAACATTTCCATTATTGGCTCCATAATATCCTGTGTTTCCCCTTTAAGGGCAAACCTAGGAGGCTTAATATAATGTGCCAGACATGCACAACAGTGTTAGTTGACACCTGCCTGCTTTACTGGCCACTTCTAACTCAAAACTGCAAGAAGTTTGTTAAGGTTGCCGTGGCCATTTAAAGCTGCCTCTCACATCACAAGTGAAACCGGCACAGTGTATAACCATTAGCATAAGCAAGTATGGTTACCACATTGCAGCATACAGGTGTCAAAGCATAGTACAAACTCTTCAAAAAGCTTCAATGGTCCCTACAATAGCCCACACCCTGTACTATCACTGGGGCAGCTATTCCACCACCAAGAGCAATGACCTTCTGTTCTGGAAACACTTTTATTAGGAAGGCACAGGTACTTCTAATTAGCCCAACTTTGATCACATCAGTTTTTCTTGCTGCTACTCTAAAACCTTGACTGGATATTCCACATTACCTGCATGTGTATAGATACCTGTCCTTGCCAGAGTGTGTTTAAGGGAAATCTAAATCCAATGTCAATACTATATTCACTATGTTAGATATTTGCACTTTCATTATGATATTTGTATTATGACATTAGCTAAAGATAATATTATGGCAGAATTACATAGGAAACAGTTAATGAATACAGTAAATACTAAATGAAGAGCTAACGCCTACTGTTTGGGCTTGTTTTAAGCTCATTTGCAACTAGAGCCAAACAAATTCTCTCCAACTGGATTGCTGCCTTTGAATTGCCTAATTTGAATCTCATTTCAAGGCATGATTTTTACTCATTTAACTATACTGCCTTATGCTGAATTGGTCAACAAGCTGAACTTGCCCAGTTAATGTAAGCTGTTTCTTTACAAAATGTATTCCTTGTTTTTCACCAATAATATTCTCATTAGAATCATTTAGATTGTACTAATAAAAATTATATTTAATATATATAGGATATAGGACACTTGGCCTGATTCAGACCTGGGGCAGAATGTAATGCAGTCTGAGTTCGGGGGTAGTGCGGGATAAATCACTTACGCCCCCCTTTGGGGGGGGGGGGGGGGGGAATCATTTGCTGGTCGGTGTCATCAAATGATTTCTTCAGTGCTCGCAGATCTGAGACTCCTCTATGGGGTCTCAGACCTGCGGGCGCCCTGTGCGGGAAGCAGGCACTCACCCCCGCAGCCACGCCATCGGGGAATTACAATGGGAATGCCCAGCGTGTACGGATCTTTATTTTGGGGGGATTTTTTTATGCAGTTTAATGTACTGCATATTACACTTGTCTGTTTGTGTGCCTACTCCAATAAAATATTTTAAGAAAATAAAAATGTAACAGTGCTGTAATGAGAAACAACTGAGATTTAAAAATCATGTCAATCCCATTGCCAAGTGTCCCCTGCTCAGCAGCGGCTAGTGACATTTCCTGTCTCCATTATAATAACTATATGCCAAGTGGCCACTAATCTTTTTTGTACTTCAGTCGTAAATTGGTGTCCAAGACAGGGCTGCCAGCATTGTTGCTATAGTCATGGACAGAAGTGTAGGTTACAAAGCTATTACTGACAAGTTGAATCACTAATGAATATTCTGCAGCCAGACTGATATGGAGGCACCAAAACTACAGGGGCTAATGCAGAGTTGAATGCAATTGCATGGACAAAATCACATGCATGTTTTCTATGTATCCTGAACGTCTGTCTGACAGACCATCCCTAATAAGCATATCCGCCATCATTAACAACACTGCTTACCTGTCCAGTGTCGCTGGCCAATGTAGTGTGGTGTTACTGGGACATCATGAAGTGAGAGACAAGACTGCTGACATGATATGAGATGTTGCCCATAGCAACCAATCAGAATATACTTCTTTTTTATTAAGCACCTTCTAGAACAGTGGTTCCCAACCTGGGGTACTAGTACCCCTGGGGGTACTCTGCAGACCAGTTGGGGGTACTTGAAAATAATATTGGTAATGGCAGATGATGAAAAGGTCTTTTGATGGCTGAAGAAGACCCATTGCCATGGAGACAAACCATGTTGTGTCATATGCCTGACCAGCAATGCACTGGGAGCTTCCCATGCTGCCCTCAGACATCAGCAGTCATCTGCCCAGCACTGACAAAGGTGGAGGAAGCAGCTGTATTAATCCTACCGGTGTTAGCTGGAATCCTGGAGATAGTACACAACCAGTGTCTATACACAGAAGGGCATGATTCCTGGCTGTATACTACTCCTCCTCCACTCCTCCTTAATATAAGGACATGCATAAGGATCCGCATACCGCTAAGTACTGTCCATATTTCAAAATGAGAGGAGGGGGTACTTATCAATGAAAAGCCTAATCAAGGGGTACGGGAGAGAAAAAAGGTTGGGAACCACTGTTCTAGAAGATAATAGATAGAATCTGTTAACATCCCATCTTCAGTAGAACTCCCATCTAAGTAAATAAGGGATGCGATCATTTGATCTACAGCATTATGTTCAACAGTTATTAGGTTGACACCATTAGGTAGACATGGGAAAAGGTCGACATGGTTCTAGGTTGAAAGATCATTAGTTTGACAGGTCATTAGGTCGACAGGTCATTAGTTCGACATTGTCTAGGTCGACAGTCAAAAGGTCGACATGGAGTTTTTCACTGTTTTTTGAGCCAACATGTGCTGACAGGTGGTATTTCATGCCCTACCATCCAATAGGGCGTGGTGGGAGAATAAAATAGTGTGCCGCTTTAAACTGTATCCATGTCGACTATGTTGACATTCTGGTCAAAAACAGTGAAAAACCCCATGTCGACCTTTTGACTGTTGACCTAGACAATGTCGAACTAATGACCTGTCGAACTAACGACCTGTCGAACTAATGACCTTTCGCCCTAGAACCATGTCAAGCTTTCCCCATGTCGACCTAGACCCATGTCGACCTTTTCCCATGTCGACCAAATGGTGTCGACCTAATGACTGTCCACCATAATGCTGTAGACCAAATGATCCCAACCCATAAATAAGCCCAACCCTGTCCAATGTGCTGCAGGTAAGAATTGCTCTGTGTTTCTATGCAGAAAGCTTACTAGTGTACTATAAAGGGTACTTGTTTCCTAGCACGGCGCCCGTTGTGGGTCATCGCATACCTTAAGTTAAGGTATGCGATGGACGCGACCGACGTGTTTTTGGGCTGTTTTTAGCCTTTTTCCCGACAATTAAAAAATCGCGTCCATCGCATGCCTTAACTTAAGGTATGCGATGCGACCGACGCGATTTAACATTGAATGCATTGTATTCAATGTTAAATTCCTATGTAAAATCGGGTCCTGTATGCCATTATAATGGCATACAATGCGACCGATGCAATGGACCCGATTTTACATAGGGAACAATGTTAAATGGCCCAATGGACCCGATTTTTGATTGTATACCCACCCTGATGGGTAATTTGTATGTGAAATGCCAACCCGAAGCGTGGCGAGCACAACGAGCCCGCGAGGGGCGGCGGTACGTGTCCTCCGACCTTTTCATACCTCCACTATCCACGTCGGCGTGGAGTCGACTTATAGTGTGGCGAGCGCCGTGTGCCACCGAGCCAGAAGCGTGTCGAGCGCAGCGAGCCCCGTAAGGGGACGCGTAATACCTGTGAAGTAATGCGCGTCCCCTCGCGGGGCTCGCTGCGCTCGCCATGCTTCGGGCTCGGTGGCTGCGCTCGCCACACTATATAAAATCAACTCCACGCCGACGTGGATAGTGGGGGTATGAAAAGGTCGGAGGACGCGTACCGCCGCCCCTCGCGGGCACGCTGCGCTCACCACCCTTCGGGTTGGCGTTCATCGTGGGGTTGCGTTAACAATGGGGGGGCATTTGACCCATGAGGGTGGGGATACAATGAAAATTGGGGTCTGGGGGGCATTTAACATTGGGGCCAATGTAAAATCGGATCTCAGGGACCAATTTACATTGATTCCAATGTAAAAATCGTGTCGATCGCATCGAATGCGATTTGGTTGCATGTGATGCGATCAACGCAATTTTTTAGGACCCGATGGATACAATTTTTATCGCTGGCGCCGTGCTAGGAAACAAGTACCCTATAAAGTATAAATATATTAAGTGATTTTTTTTTTTAAGTAAAAATTACAAAAACAACAAAGGATTCTGGTATTTTTCAGTATATTGGAATCCTGTAATGTACAGTAGTGCAAATAAAATTCATATCAATTCTTAAAACCATTAATTTATGTATCCTATTCACTTTTTAGGTTTATCAGTACATGCATGAGACTATTCCTGTAAACGGTTGTCCAGAGTTTCGTGCTCGTGCTACTGCAAAGGTGAGTTGTATAAATCTTATTCCCTACTTGCATACTGTACCTACCATCATTGGAAAGCGCAACATCAGTACACAAATAATGCATGTACCACCCAGATCTGCCCACTCCACACCTAGTCCCATCTATATGCTTGCTCAAATCACAAATCTACGCCACTTTCTTAAGAGGTACAGTATGTACTTATAGTGATAAGAGATAATTGTTACAAGAGCCAGTCTTCACCGCTTGAGCGGCTGTCCCTGGCTGCAGACCGATAAAGTGGAATTGTGGCTGTTGCTATTGCAACCCCTATGTTAAGCGCCTGACCCTTACATAAAATCAGTGGGACAGAGTCACAGCTGTAGCTGATGCAATGCAATTGAATAAGAGGTCATTTCAGGCCTGATCACATTACTGCAAATTTGTGTGGCCAGTTATAGGTTCAGCTGCCACCCTGCTAGAGTGCAATCCCGCCTTGCGAATCAATGTGCATGATGTGTGATTGGATGTTTACAGTTTATATTTGCAAACCTTGGTGAAATCATTTGATGGTTGGCGATGGGGCAGTACGGATGGTGTAATGGTTAGCATTACTGACTCATGGGTTCGATTCCCACCGTGGCCCTAACTGTGCGGAGTTTGTATAGTCTCCCCGTACTTGCGTGGGTTTCCTCTGGGTACTCTGGTTTTCTTCCCACAATCCACAATTATACTGCTAGACTAATTGGCTCCCAACAAATTAACCCAAGAATGTCTGTGTGTGCGTGTACATGTGGTAGGGAATATAGATTGTAAGCTCCACTGGGGCAGGGAATGTTCAAATATTCTTTGTAAAGCGCTGCGGAATATGTGTGCGCTATATAAATAACTGTTAATAAATAAAATAAATAAGCCTTAGCACTAGTTTCATGTCCCAGGAATAACCCTGGTTGGTTGCAGGGTCGTGGATCCATGGCTGTCAACCCAGGTTTGACTATTTCACACATAAGCAGGATCCGGGTTGACTGGCCGTGGCCTGTCCAATTCCCAGGTTTTGTCTGAAAGTGGTAAAAATGTAGTAAACATGCTCCATATTCATGTCAGTATGTATGTGTGGCATCATACAGAACTATAATTGAACAATACATTACAGAACATCACTTCTGTTTTTTGTCACGTTTCGGATAATGGATTTTGGCTTGACAGATCCAATGCCTGTGCATGATTTCCTACCGACTCGTTCAATATGTGTCAGAATAATTCCATTCAGTGAGGTCTCTGAGTCCTAATGCCCAAGATGTGCAGGGTGCTTTATATGTAATGCACAGGCATCATTATGGCGCTTACATAGCTATCAGTGTAGGACTAGTGAAGGCAGTGAGAAGTGAGAAGAATTTGGCTGTATCCCATGCTGAACTCTATAATTGCTCATTTATATAGTCATACATTTGCAGCTGCTTTTAAGAAAATGGAGATAAGATCAGGCTAGGTACCTATTACCAACGTCTCTTTCTGCTGAATGCATATTTTAAAGTCCCCATTCATATTCCTTTAGTTCTATACTTTGAAAAGCACTCCAGTGAGATAGTGTAGATTTTCCTTTCACATAATACTTTGCTCAATTGCTAAGGAACAGGTGCTTACTGCTTTTGTTGGAACAGGTCTGTTCTCTTCCATTTTAAATGCGTCTCATTTCTATGTGAAGCTTATCGGAATAGTCCCATTTTTACAACACATGAATTGAAGAACAACTGAGCTGTTTTAGAATGACAGATTAGTGTTGCATACATTCCTGCAAAATGAGGGTATGAGCACAAAACTGCAGATGTAATGTGTGCTGAAATCCATCTCCAGGCAATGTTTGCTGTTCCGTCAAGTACTAATAAACAGGGGCTGCATCCATCTGTTTAGAATGTTAATGTCTCTTATTCACTTCTGAAATAAACACCAACATCAACAAGCCATGGAAGAGGATGTGTGGCTCCTTTTGTGCATTCAAAACTGTACATTATGTGCAAGATTTAATCTGATATACTTTAATTCGTTAAGCCTCAAATACCCTAGATGAAACATCGTTAACGATCTTAACGATATCATAAATAATATATTGTTCATATCATCCGGTGTGTATGCTCAATATCATTAACGATACATGCTCCATTGGGTCGTTAACAATGTCCTCCGTCATCGGTACATGCACCTTTGATAAAGCTGCCAAGAGCTGCGAACCGCGTCAGCTAGTGCCTGCCCATCATCCACCTATCCATTTGGAATTGTAGCCCGGACCAGCCCTACAAGATTGAATTACTTAGACCGCCAACTAACTTCCATCCGGGAAGTCACTTCAGAATCTGGTGCACCAGCCATCACTCCTCCTGCTGAGAAGAAAAAAAGACCCACCATCTCTTCCAACTGCCAGTGGTTCCGGTTATTTGTGCCAGGTATTGGGCCGGCCACTTGGACTTATGGACGGTGTCTACAAGAAACATTCCAGCATTTAACCAGGAGTGGTAACTATCAAATCATCCAATTTATTTGGGAACAATAGGAACGGACTCTCCCTATCTTGCTGCTATATTGTGGTTATGGGCATTACGGGGGAAATTTACTAAAGGAAATTTGTAAAAAATAGGTGTATTTGTATCCAGAAATACACTTATTTTTGACATTTACTATCCCGAAAATACAGCAATTCATATTCGTATTGATAGCACATCAATACAAATACGAATTGCCATATTTTCGGGATAGTAAATATCAAAAATAAGTATATTTCTGGATACAAATACACCTATTTTTTTTACAAGTTTCCTTTAGTAAATTTCCCCCTTCATGTCAACAATTGTCACATTTTATATGATTTTATATTATATTTTATTTTTTCAAGTGGTACTAATAAATAATATTTGTAAAGATCATCCAATCTAATATATTATTCTATTTTTGGGTAAATCCCTAAAGCACTGCTATCTCTCCCCCCCCCCCCCCCAGCTTTGCATTTCAATTACACAGATCTCACTAACCTGTTTCTCTAGCAGCTGCTGAGGTAGCCACCCCTACCGAGCACTCCCCCTAGTTCCCTCCCTTCAATAGGGTTGGTACTAGATCCCCACCTTTGTTATGTGCAAGATTTAGTCTGATATACTTTAATTCGTTAAACCTCAAACACCCTGATCAGTGGTGTCAAACTCATGGCCCTCCAGCTGTTGTGGAACTACACATCCCAGCATGCCCTGTCACAGATTTGATATTATGGATTGCTAAAACTGTGTCAGGGCATGCTGGGACGTGTAGTTCTACAACAGCTGGAGGGCCATGATTTTGACACCACTGCCCTAGATGAAACATCGTTAACGATATCATAAATTATATATCGTTCATATCATCCTGTGTGTATGCTCAATATCATTAACGATACATGCTCCATAGGGTCGTTAACAATGTCCTCTGTCATCGGTACATGCACCTCAATATTTACTATATCATCAGCAACTGCATGTACAGAGGGGGTCCGATGACATCAATGAGCGATATCGTTAATGATATTATTAGGTGTGTGCGCTATGTTGTTTGCCCGGGAACCAACGAGAATCACTCACACAGCGATATTTTTTAGCTTGTGGGGGCTTTACTCATACTTGCCTGCTTTTGAAAAAAACATTTCAGGGTGATTGCAAAAGCAGAACCTGTAGGTATAGTGTTAAAGTGCATGTATACTGCTACATCTGAGAGGCCTGTCATAAACATTACTTACAGCCAAATATATGTGAGGCCCAAAGCAGTTGTAAGATATAGTTGAAGGTTAAAAGACTCCGATACTTTTCAGGGCTTGCTCGTGTATTGTGATTTACAAGTGGTTTTGTATTAGTGGCCACAAGTAAGGTTATTTAAAAATGCATGTACAGTATCCATTGGGTTATTCAGAGTTAATCACTGATGTGTCCATTTACAATCTGTTCAATTGACTGTCCATGAGTACAGATTATAGCGTCTAGTATGAACAAGCAAAAATAGCAACAAAAATAGCAAAAATGTCTAATCACAATCCCCTCACAATTTGACAGAAGTCGCCATTTTGGGGTGGACACCTGCCATTTTCTGGGAGTGAAAAAAAATGCAGGCGTGCCCAGGAGTTTGAAGGCAAGAAGTGTAACATCAGTGCCGGCCTTGATCAGCCTGTCTCTGGTGCAGAGCTGTGGAAGAGTCAGACTAATTACTCCCATTTGCACAGACTGGGAAAATCATTGGTACTTGTGTACTTTCACGGCTCCCATCGCATGCCATCGCATGCCATATGTAGTGGCATCTGATGGCATGCGATGCGATTTTCCCGTGTTTTTATGCATTTTTTATAAAATCGCATGCGAACTGATGCGATGCGATGTCATTTTTCACTGAAATTATGGACATGAGTTGACATCATGTAAAATGCACCCTAAATGTAATTTTTCACACTGTACCACCCCCACTATCAACGCCAACCCGAAGCGTGACGAGCGCAGCGAGCCCGCGAGGGGCGGCGGTACGCGTCCTACGACCTTTTCATATCCCCCACTATCCACGTCGGCGTGGAGTTGAGAACAGAAAGTGAGCCCGAAGCGTGGCAAGCGGACGCGGATACTTTCACAGGTATCCGTGTCCCCTCACGGGGTGCGCTGCGCTCACCACGCTTCGGGCTCGGTGGCTCGCCACACTTTCTATTCTCAACTCCACGCCGAAGTGGATAGTGGGGGTATGAAAAGGTCGTAGGACGCGCACCGCCGCCCCTCGCGGGCTCGCTGCGCTCGTCACGCTTCGGGTTGGCGTTGATAGTGGGGGTGGTACAGTGTGAAAAATTACATTTAGGGTGCATTTTACATGATGTCAACTCATGTCCATAATTTCTGTGAAAAAGGACATTGCATCGCATCAGTTCGCATGCGATCGGATGCGATCGGATGCAATGCGATTTTTCCCTGTACGATGCACATCGTGGGAGCCGTGAAAGTACACAAGTACCAAATCATTTGATGGTTTGTGAATTGCATAAGGATTTGTGACAGGATACTGAATAGTGATATTCAGGTTGGGTTTTCTTTCTTGTCGTAGTCATCTGCTCATTGCAGATGAGCGATCAGGTCTGAATCAGACCCAATGTTACCTTATAACAAATGCAAGGAAATGGCACTTATAATCCTATTTGAATGTGTATATGTTTGTTTTACCCCCCAAGAATATAACAGCTACATAATAAGAGTAAGGGGGTAATGAGGACGATTGCTACACTCTTCAGGGAGTTAGGAAGATTTGTATTATGTCCTTACTTGATGCCAGAGAATGAGATGATATGCTAGAACCACTTATGGGTATGGTTATTATTAGGGATGTGCACCGGTCACTTTTAGTGTTTCTTGAAATGTATTTTGGATCTGTATCTCCGGCATTGTTTTGGCTCTGGATCTGTTCCAAAACACCACCCTTCAGTGTTTCGGTTTTCGTCATGTTTCCTGTTTTGGATCTGTATTTATTTTATTTAAAAAAACCATAAAATCGCAAAAATCTCAAAATTCAGGGGCTTGTTTTTTTTGCTCCTACGCTATTATTATCCTCAATACCATTAATTTCCACTCATTTTCAGTGAATCCTGAATACCTCACAATGTTGTTTTTAGGCCAAAAGGTTGCACCGAGGTAGCTGGATGACTATGTTAAGCGACACAAGTGGGCAACGCAAACACGTGGCCCATCGAGGAGTGGCACTGCAGTAGCAGACAGGATGGCAGTTTGAAAAACTAGGCCCCAAAGAGCACATAATGCCAAAAAAAGAGGTGCAAGATCAATCAATTAATGGCAGTATCACTGGACTTATGCAGCAGTACCAATGGACTTTAACTTCAGAGCCACTGGACTGGGCTTATGTAGCAGTATCACTGGACTTTAACGGCAGCATTACTGGACTTATGCAGCACTACCAGTGAACTTTAACAGCAGTGCCCCTGGACTGGACTTTTACAGCAGTATGTATCACTAGACAGGACTTGTGTAGCAGTATCAATGGACTTTAACATCAGTGCTACTGGACTTATGGAGCAATATCACTGGACTTTAACGGCAGTATTACTGGACTTATGAAACAGTACCAATGGACTTTAACGTCAGTGCCGCTGGACTGGATTTATGCAGCAATATCACTGGACTGGATCACTGGACTATACAGACCATCACTAGACCGGACTATGCAGCACTTTCACTGGACTGGATTATATACACACAGTATCACTGGACTGAACTATACCCTACAGCACTTTCACTGACTGGACTAGATTATACAGCAGTATCACTGGCACTGGACTGGATACAGCACTTTTACTGGACTGGTATAGCAACAACAGACAGCACTATCACTGGACTTTACCGCCAGGCTGACTGGACCATACAGCAGTATCACTGGCACTGGACAAAGCACTTTCACTAGACTGGTGGACTGTGGTATAGCAGCAGACTATAGTATAGCAGCAGCGGGATGGCAGACAGGCAGTCAGGTAGGCAGCAGGACGTCCTGTCTCTTCACTCTCCCAGACTGGAGTGAAGATGGTGCCCAGCTGCCCGCCCCATCAGAGGCTCCGGATCTCGCAAGATCTGACGGCCCGTACTCTGAACCTAGGCAGGAACTTACGAACAGGCTCAGAGAGCGAGTTCATATTGGGGGTGTTCAGATTCCCCCAATCTGAACTCGCTGATCTCTAGTTATTATAGATGTCAATGTAGGCAGTTTTTCCCATTCTTGGTTAAGGTTGTTTATTTTACTGGAGCTCAGGGACTTGTTGCTCATGGATTATGAGAATCCTTATTGTTTCACTTTTGAGCTTTAGCTTTCATGTGCTCATCCTTTGTATAGTGTGTATTATAATGTGCCCAAGTTCTGTTTTGTGGCTTCAAACTGTGCTGTGTCTATTCTTTCTGAGTCTGTATCGCCCCCTGCAGTGCAGCAGTGTAGTTTCAGTCAGCCTTATCCATCTGAAAAGCTACAGATTATTCTGCTCTAACAAGATTGCTAGTATGAAGAGAACAACTTCTGTCTATTTAGGCCACTGTTCTTTGTTGTTACAATAATATTCTGTTGTATTCAGACTAGTACATGAAGCAGATTGCATATCTTGTAGAGTTTGTGTCTAATCTGTATTAAACTAGGAAATACACAGTGGCAAACGCAGGATTTTCAGAAGGGGGTTTCCAGAGGGGTGGAGCAAAGCACGGAGATGGACACTTAGGTGACCCAGTATATGCCGGATCAGTTAAATTATTATAGATAGACCAAATGTAAATAAATAATAATTACTGGATCAGTAATTTCCACTAAATACCCCTTTACTGCACAGATGGTGGGAGATGGGGTGGGAGAAGGGGGCATTGGGCTGAATGAAGGGGCCCTGATACATAACTTCCAGGATGGTAGAGTATGTTTAATACGCAGAGGAGGTGTGTATAGTGGAGTGGGCTTATTAATCATAATTTTCTGGTGGGAGGACAGCTTGCTTGACTGCAGATATCTCCAGTTCCCAGAAATAGATTTCTTAGATTTTAATGGAATTAAAAACTATAGAATCCCACCTACCAAATGGTATTGGGGACTAGGGGATCAGAGTTCAGGAGGCAGAGCAATCTGCCAAGGAGTATATAAAACTACATACCAGGTGTGTGGAGCTGGAGCAGTAACCAGCTGCTGGAAGGCTGATATCTCTGGTTCTGGGAACAGTAGAGACAAGCTGCTAGTGTCCATCAAAGAAGGAGAATCCTAGCTTTTGGAATATACCCTCAGAAAAACTCTAAGTTAGACAGAAAGTGAAATATCTTACTGGGAAGACCAATTAACAGGCTTGGATGGGGACCACTGCTTTGAAGTCAGATATCTCCGGTTCCCAAGGGCCGATTTTTAAAATTCTTGTATCCATGGAAAGAGGGGACCCTCAGCTTTCAGCCTAGGGCCCTTAGACTCCTGGGGGGGTTTCTGGGTACTCAGAAACCCCCCCTGCGTGCGCTACTGATACATATAAAATGTATGCCTGTTCACTGGATCACATACCTCCCAACTTCTGTGCTGATGAAATAGGGACACTTGTGCGGCGAACCCGTGCGATCGTCCGAAAAGGGGGCGGGGCGTATGCAAATGAGGGCGGGGTTATGCTAATTAGCCGTGACCTCATTTTCATACGAGAATAGACACTGTGCGATTAGATTGGGGGAGTCTCCCAACTGCCACCTCCCGCAGCGGGACAATGCCTGCCGCGGGTGGGACAGCGGGACAGGACCCGAAAATCAGGACTGTCCCGCTGTAATCGTGACAGTTAGGAGGTATGGGATCATATAACTTTGTTGAAAACAAAATGTGCTCAGATGATAGTGGCTAATTACTATTTTACCCCCCACCTTGTGCTAATAGCACCTCCATTGCATCATGTGGTCTATTATCATATAATCCTGTTTATATGACCAGAATCAAATGTATTAAGTTACTTCGATAAAAATTGAGACCAGACATATTTTACATCCTATGTCATTTTACATAAAATCCTCTTATTTCAGGCAACAGTCGCTGCATTTGCTGCTAGTGAGGGTCATTCTCACCCTCGTGTGGTGGAACTGCCAAAAACAGATGAAGGACTTGGCTTTAATGTCATGGGAGGAAAGGAGCAGAATTCTCCAATTTACATCAGTCGCATCATTCCAGGAGGTGTGGCTGAGCGGCACGGAGGACTGAAGCGGGGAGACCAGCTCCTTTCAGTCAATGGAGTGGTATGCTTATATTCTCTCTTACCTCAATGCATAGTTACCTGTGCAGTTTATATAATTAGATGTGTTATAAATGTGATGTTGTCAGACTGCGTGTAGGTGTGTGCCTGTTACCTGATGTTCATGTTCTTCTTCTCGGCACTGCTTGCCTGCGACCTGCCAGCTTCACTCGCCTGCAATTCAGAGGGTGGAGGGACAAATGCACCCTGGGAATACAATACCCCAAAACAACCACACAGAATGGTCACCACACTTTAGGATGGTGATAAAAAGGATTTATTTTCGTAGCAAAAGGACCGTGGATCACCGCTATGAAAATGCTTAAACAATGCAATAACAATAATGACAATTGGCAGTTAATGAATAAAGACAATTCCCCTTTATGATATTGTGTGCGATGGGGTCACTGTGGCACTGGTAGGCCGCACTTCACACAATACGCTGCAACAAATGCAATACACTGTTCTCCACAATAAATTCAATTAGAGATGAAAGAATAAAGATATTCTATAATGAAGATATCGTGCGCGATGGGGCCACCTGTAACACCTGCAGGCCGCAATTCGCACGGTATACTGTTGTGTAACCAATTCAAATCATCAAACAAGACATGCAATAGATTTCACATGAATGAACATAGTATGCAGCACTTATACCTTGCATAAATAACCATAAGTGTCCAGGCTAAAAAGAGCGAGTCCCTGAACTGCGCAGTTATTTCCAGAAATAAGGTACCTGTTTGGCCTAGGTGCACCGTGTCTTTTAAACAGCTAGTAATGGGATTTGTAATCCAAGGCAAAAGAGGTGTCTGTAATTTTGGCACAATGCCAACATTGAAAAGGGACTTTGCTGAAGAAAAGGCCTGGGTCCAGGTTCTGGCTAGTCAAAGGCACTTGGTTGAATAAATGGGTTATCCGGTTCCAAGTAAGGAAGGGTGAGGGTAAAGGCAGTCCCTGTATTGTGGGCCGCACCTCAGGCTAAAATGGCACTGTGCTGGGTTAACTTGTGGCAGAAAAAGAGGACAGGCCACAAGGCCATTGGGGAAGGTGAGATGGGTAACTGGTATGTGGGGTGGTGTCAGGGTACCTGCACATCTGTTGCTGACTCCTGTCAGGGCTTTCTGGGGACACACAGGATCTGTGGGTGTCCTGCTGTGCGGGGACGCCTCTAGACGAGTGTGGGCTGCAGGCTCTCTCTCCCTCTCTCCCGACCATCAATCACCACTGGGAAGCTGCTGCAGAGGTCTCTCTCTGGCTGCTCTGACCTGCCTCTGCTCCACTCTTCACCACTCTCCTCAGCACGCCCAGCGTAATACGCTGCTTACTCCTTACTTCTCACTGACTGCCTTCCTGGTTCCTCTCACTGCACACAGCACACTTGATACACTCCAATCTGCCCAGCAACAGGCAGGTCTCTAAAGGTGGCCATACACACGCAGATTTATCTGCAGATCTGTCTGGTTGGAACAAAAACATGGTTATGGATGAGAGCAAATGACAGTTGACCATTTGCTTGGAAATGCTGGAAAACTGACAAACTGTCACTCATCCATAACCATGTTTTTGTTCCAACCACCCAGATCTGAAGATAAATCTTAAGGTGGCCATACATCAGAAAGATATTGTACCCAATCATACAATCTCAACTGATTGTAAGATGGATTGTATGCAGATTGTGTGCACATCTTATGTACATAATCATACAATCAATCAGCAGATGGATTGTATGACTGATTGTAAGATGGATTGTATGCAGATTGTGTGCACATCTTGTGTACACAATCATGCAGTAGATGGATTGTATGATTGATTGTATGATCGATTGTGTGTAGATTGTGTGTCCAAAAACCACCAAGGACTGCCGAGGATTTCAAGGGAAATTGTACACAATCATGAGCGCAATCGATCTTAAGATCGATCTTTCTGATGTATGGCCAGCTTTACTAGTGTATGGGAACCTTTACTTCCTGCTTCTCCCAGCACCTTGCTGGGTCCTAAAGTCCCTGCTGTCCTCCTTGCTGCTGCGGGGTGGTTGCCTAGCAACCCCCCGAAATCCTGTGTATTGTTATGCAGCCCTGGCCACCAATGATTCTGTGGCACCAAAAAGGGGGTACCCCAATTCTGGGATGCCACATAAATGTAACATTCGGACACCAGCGCCTCAATTAATCCTACAGGATCTGTCAGTGCTGCAGTGCATACACATGTATTCCTCCAGCTAGTATTACCACTGATAACTGTTATGGTACACACTTCCATTGGGGAAATTTACTAAGATGTGTATTCTACACATGTGATATTGCTATGGGCATCCAATCAGAATGTACGTCTTATTTATTTAGCACCCTCTAGAAGATAGTAGACAGGAAGATAGTTGCCCATAGCAACATCACATGCGAAGTAGAATACACATTTTAGTAAATTTCCCCCCATAACTCCAGTATTCAGGATTATCCAAATCTGCTGTTGATCAGTATGTGGGCCAGAGGAAATCCAACACATAAGGGTTGTTTATTTCTCCTCATAGTAGTCCTATTTCTGACAGTGACTCATAAAGAAGTAGAACACAAATCCTTCTGTGGAATAGATAATCTGGTTTGTAATGCCAGCTATCCTATAATCAGGATACTGATACTTTCCGGCAGTGGAATTCTGACCATCGACCATAACTCTGGCTCCAGAATCTTGAATATAAGTATGCATTATGTGTAGGCACTTGGGGAGAGCTAGGGTTATGGGGGGAGGTTAGGCTACCCAGCTCCTTCCAGAATTTTCTTCTGACTGCCGGTAATGCATATTCAATCCCTATGATCTAGTGGTGCTGGACATACACATTGTATCATGTACCATGGCCATGTACTAGGGCAGGGCTGGGCAACACCGGCCCTCCAGATGTTAGTGAACTACACATCCCAGGATGCTTTGCATTAGTTTTGCTGTGTGGCCATGCTGAAACTGATGCAAGGAATGCTGGGATGTGTAGTTCATTAACATCTGGAGGGCCGGTGTTGCCCAGCCCTGTACTAGGGCATCTTTTTCACCACCAACTCCTTATATTGTGGACGTGCTATAAAGAATTAGGTCCTGTCAATTTGTTCTGGCCATAGAGTTAAACATTGGATGCCAGTATATAGACAGGCTGCAGAGACTTACATTAGATTCATGGTGGGGGGAGGAGCCAGAGACTGCGCTGTAGACTTTTTTAGTGGTTATAGCTGCTGGGTGTTTGAGGTATACTACAAGATAGCTTATGGAAATTTGCGGGTGGGGGTTTACACTTCATGCTTATATTTTTTCTCAATAAGATTTATTGGAGCTTAGAATTCATACAGTATTTAGTAAACATAAATATAAAGATAATAAAAATATGAAAGTGCATACTTGTATGCATAAAAGATATTGGATGTCTCTAAATGGCCATGTACTAGGGCATCTTTGTCACCACCAACTCCTTATTTTGTGGACGGGCTATAAAGAATTAGGTCCTGTCGATTTGTTCTGGCCATAGAGTTAAACATTGGTTGCCAGTATATAGACAGGCTGCTTACATTAGATTCAGTCTTAGGTGAATAAAGGTATTAGTAGATAGAGGGTATTAGGCCATTGTGGGGCTATATAGGATGTTAATGAAAGACCATTTGATACTGAGACCAAGTTGGGGTTAAAACCCTTGTGATCTGCATCCGATTCCGATCTGATGCCGATCCGATGTTGACTATATCGTCAACATCGGAAAGGAAATCGGACCGTGTGTACACAGCATTACACTTTTCACACTGATTGTTTTTTCCTGAAGGAGATGTTGGGTGACTGCAAAGGGCAGGACTGGACAGCCTGTAGCTTCCCAGCTGCTGTGCAACTACACATCCCAGCATGCTCTGCCACCAGCATTCAAAAATTGCAAAATTGTGGCAGAGCCTGATATACTGTTATGAATACTGACTGCTTCATATGCAGCATTTGGAATGCCTTAGAACAGTAGTAGGGTAGCCTTCACAGTAATATATTCTTTCACCAAAAGTCGCTGGCATATAATATTTATAATAGGATGGCAATAGAGGATGAGGTTACCGTCGATTCTAGTAAAATAAATATGAATATGCTTAACTTCAATTCCTACTAGTAACAACAACAAAAAATACAATTTGCTGGTTGTCTCTAGGCTGAAACCTCTGCACCTTAATTAGAAGTGGACTTAGAACGTGAAACTGCTCCATCTGGATTTTGTTCTGCAATTGCTGGACACCCTCTAGTCACATAGGGGCCAATTCAGACCTGATCATTGGGCTGTGAATCTTCAGAGCCCAGCAATCATGTAAACACGTCCCCGCAAGAGGGAAAACCGCCCCTGTGCATGGCTGCGAATACGATCGCAGCCATGCAAATAGAGGGAAATCCATTCTTATCCATTCACCATCTAATGGATTTCCACGCCATGTGCAGTGCCGTGTAATCCAATATTTAGTCGGGGCTGCAATGGTTGTGGTTAGATCGGGTGCACTGCTGACTTCAGCGGCTCTCCCTACCCACATCCAGGACAAACCTGCATTTGTTGATGGCACTCCCAGAAAATGCTGGAGTGCATTGCCAGGAAGCCCTGAACCGCTGCGATAAAGCTGGTCAAAGCAGCTTCCTCCTTCTGAGCGATCATTGGATTTTCTTGTAGTCCCACAAAAAAAGGCTTTGACCTTAGGACAGCTTAGGGAAGAAGTATTTAAGGTTCTTAAAAGCTGTTGCATTTTAATCTAGAGTTTTAACAATTGGTTTCATACTTGATGTTTTTTTGGAGGCATCAGCACCCTCCTGGAATCCAAAAATGGCTCTCACTTGATGTTCTTTAGCCCCACATATGACTCCTTGGTGTCCCTGCTATCCCAAAGACAAAGAAAGCATATCAACTGTACTGGTGAGCTTAAGGTCTCAATGTCTATACTATAGTAGTTTATATTACTAGAAACTTCCTCAACTTATTGTACATCCAGTAATTAACAGTCAGCTCCCATTGGGTAGCTGACAGTAACACATGAGTCTGGAGGAGGGCAGATACAGCTGGGATGTGGCTGAATGCTTTGCCTTGGCGGCAGCTGTGATATATAGCCAGCAGAGTCCCAGTGGGCTTACCGTTCCTGCAGATTCCTGGCAAAATGAAGTTGCATTTTGAGGTACAGTTATGTTACATCCCTCTGCAGCCCCGGCATGGCAACCAAACTGCAGTATCAGAAATGTCTTGGAAATTAGAACATTTAAAAATATCTGGCATTTTCTATATAATCGGAGCATAGGAAATTAGTAAATAATTCATAGAAAAAGACAATTTTTTTTCTTAAATTTTTTGAATAGTATTATTATTTATGATTTTTTAATAATTAACCTTTATCTGTTCTAAAATGTATTTATCTGGCTTGCTTGAAAATGCCTTCATTGGATGATGTTGTATTTTTTATTTCTATGTACAAAGAGCGTGGAAGGGGAACATCACGAGAAGGCGGTGGAGCTGCTGAAGGCTGCAAAAGACAGCGTTAAGCTTGTAGTGCGATACACACCCAAGGTGTTGGATGAAATGGAGGCTCGTTTTGAGAAACTGAGAACTGCTCGGCGCAGACAGCAACAGCAGATACTAATCCAGCAGCAGCAGCAACAGCAGCAACAGGCACAACAAAACCATATGTCGTAGGTGAGAGTTTTCATTGCTTTCACTTCTAACTATTATGAGGGGCACTGATAATTTACCTATATTGGGATATGGAAGTAGATACTTAGGGCGTGATATAGGTGAATGCAGTGGTGAGGTTGCACGCAGCCTCTGATGTAAGTCCTCGTATGCGTCAGAGTGGTACTGTGCATGCTTCTGGTCGGTGACTGCACAAAAGCACAAAATGAATGAGAATGCAGGGAAAGTAGCTATCTGTTGATGTTCCTGAGAGGTAAAGGGATTGGCTAGCCAGTCATGGGCTTGTCGCTAAAGATGCACAACTGCTCACACCGGCGACCATGTTCAGGCAGAGAAACAGTACCCTCCATAACACAGGTGCTAGTGTCCATGGTGACCTGATGGAGCACCTAATGTCTCAGGGGTGAATTTATGAAGCTTGGAAAAGTGTTATCTATCCCCATAAAGAACGTTATGAGCAAGGTGATAATGGTTCAGCCAATCAGCTACAATATGTAAATTGACAGGTAAGAGCTGATTGGCTGAACCATTATCACCTTGCTCATAATGTTCTTTATGGGGATAGATAACACTTCTCCAAGCTTCATAAATTCACCCCTCAGTATGAAGAACATTGAGGCGGCCTATGTACTAACATAATAGAGCACCAGTGCTATACCAAGTGAGCATGGCAAAATAAAAAGAGCATTATCCCAGGACATTGCCTTCTGTTGTTATGTATAATATATATTCATCAATTCATGCACAGTGCCTCTATGGATGTGTTATTCAAGATCTACTCTAGATAGACAGTCAATAGGTGGGCACCCCATGGTCGAAATGCATTAGGGTGGCAAAGTTAAAATGTCGACACGGTCAAAAGGTCCATCCTGCACCCTAATGCGCAAACAACATTTCCTAGAGACCAAGAAACCAGATGACATGCAACCCCTGGGACTGGAGAGTTATCCCTGGGCAGTGGGCAACTCAGATCATGCACCGCTTCCTAACCTGGTATAACTTACATTCTCACCCTGGTGCCACAGTGAGGGCACAAGCATTGTGCCGCCATTACTATGGTGATCCTTGATGCTGTCATGCCGATAGCACACCCCACCCCCTGTACATCACAGCACCTGCCACCAATAAAACCCCCCTTCTATCATGAACATCACAGCTACGAGCCCACATCGCATCTCCCCCTGTGGACATCATAGCGGTCGCCGCTGATAGCATCTTTCCCCTCTTACTGTGTTTACAGCTGCCACATCCATTAATTTACCCCCCTCCAGCAGCTGTGTGATCGGTAAGGCCCCTACAGTATGCTTAGCTTTGCCCTGGGGCTTACATTGCAGTGAAGACGGCCCTGAGATCCCTTCAAACCCCTTGTTTTCCTCAAAATATATATGGATTCCTCAAGCTTTAATTTTGGCAGAAATATACAGATTGCAATAATAAGGATAAGTGTATTTTGTTTTTGTACATAAAGGACAATTATGTTGCCTTGCTGCTGGTACTCTAGTCAGTATAAGATATACTGAGTGCAGGGCTACTTTTTTTTATATTATGTCCCCGTTAGCAGCCAGATCCAACAATGGTTACAATTATGTACAAGTAGAGTCTCCCGTATCCGTAGATCTATTATCCGAAATATTACAAAAAACTTGTTTTTTTTGGAATATATTTCTCTCTCACCCCCACACCCTGCCCCTTTTGTTCATACTTACCAAATCCCCTGATGTCCACAGCGGCCTTCAGGGTCTTCTCCAGCGTCTTCAGCGGTCCCAGGAGTGCATTGTGTGAGTGCAATGCACTCCCGGGACCGCTGAAGAGGATCCTGAAGGCCTTCATGGATAAAATTCTTGTGGTCCCAAATGGGTGTGGTATAGGGTTCCCGACAGTCGGGATCCCGACAGTCATTAGGCCAATGTCAGGATCCCGACTGTCTGGACTCAGACAGCATGGCGAGCGCAGCAAATCCCCTTGCGGGCTCGCTACGCTCGCCATGCTGCGGGCATGGTGGCTCGTTGAGTTCACCACCTATCCTATTCTCCCTCTATGGGGGTCGTGGACCCCCATGAGGGAAAATAGCGGGTGGACGTCGGGCACCTGTTTGTCGGCGTTTTGACAGTGGGGATCCCGACGTCGGGACCGAGTTCGGCACCTGTCCCAAACATTTCGGATAAGGGATACTTGACCTGTATGGATAGTCCATGCTAAAGTATCCTAGCTGTCTTTCTCAGTTGTATACTGATACAATCTTAAATCTGTTACACTGATAATCTGTGATGTCACTGCACTCATTACCTGTGTGATACGATCTACTATACAAGGTGACTTTTGGTATTTGTGCTTGTCCTTCTACACAGTACTGTATCTCAGTCTTGGCCGGAATTAATGCCAGTGTAAGATCAGCTACTGTGAATAAATTGCTGCTCACTGCAGGCAGCTTTTACAGTGTAGTAGTCACATAGAAATCACTGAACCTGGAGCCTACTGCAGTTTCTGTCTGATGTATATGCCTCCATCATATGCCCACTTATACACATATGTAATTGACCAAGGGTGGTTCCCTGTTCACCACGTGCAACGCCAGCTGTGGCAACCCATTCTTTTGCTCTCAGTTGTTTTCCTCTTTGCTTTCGCTGCAGGTTTTTCTCAAGAAAGAAGCGCCGGTAGATCAATGGCAGTTAAGCAACTCCATCAGGAGTGCAAGGATGAGAGAAGACCCGGATCACAATATCACATTATCCAGTAAACAGGTGGATGAGTAATCCTGTGGCAAAGCGATTAATAAGAGTTCCCTGCAGAGGTGTTATTTTTGGTAGAAAAAAAAATCTTTGTTTTGGACTTACCTTCCAATATTTAATGTAATGATTTCATTTAGTATTGTGTAAAGAGGATTAAACAGTCTGTCATTGACCAGTTCATTTCTATAGTCGGGTCTGAGTGCCTGGGATTGTGTCTAGAAATACTCATTGTTCACTGGACACCAAACTGCATCAGTTTAGTACAATAACAGATCAGCACTTGTACACACTGAAGAATAATATTCTGTACTGTACATTGTATAATTCAAAATTTGTGGTTTGTAATAAAATGCAATATTTTTTCCTTCCAATAGTAAGTTATTACATTTATATACAGTATTATGGTTTTAGGCGCAGCAGCATTTTTCTTTTTGTTTTATATGTTAAATGAAGCAATGTTAGATACAGTGGCCGCTGCCAAATCTAGAAAACCTGTATTTTACAGAATGACTATTATATGTAGCATTAATGACAAAATTGTATATGAGACACCTATATTATTCTTGTGTGTTGTATGAGTTTTTATGTTTTTCTTTCATATTTTCCTGTTAGAAGAATTGCTACTTATTTATAAACTTTGTTATATTAAAAGTCGACCCAGTGTTTATAGTAATCATTTATTGTCAGAATTAAATATTTTCTAAGAAAAATCGACTTGTATGTTTATTTATGTTTTTACTACAATCGTAACTTAAGTGCCTAATTCAGACTTCATCGCAGGATAATACCCTTTTTACACATAAAAGCCGGGTCACACCTCGGTTTTTGAAACCGGCTCCAAACCAGGCTTTGGCCCCTTTTTACACTGCCTTTTTCACCTGGCATAATGCTGGGCGGGTGAGGTTAGCAAAGGTGGGTCCTGAACCGGCACTAGGAGATGGCATCATCTCCAAGCCCTGGGACATCTGCCAGCCGGGACTCCCGAGGGGCAAATTCAGCACCCAGGAAAACTACTGTGCTGCATAGTACAGTACATAGTACAATTCCCCAGCTCCGGTGCTGTCTGCATAGTACAGCAGACAACGGAATCTGCATGCCAACTCTCCCAACCTCCGTACTGACTGCAGGGCGCTGCGGTCAGGAGGTATGGGCTCCCCATTGATCTAAATGGGTCCTGGGTCAGAAGACCCGGGTTACCCGTTTACACTGCCCCTGAACATGGGCAGAGCCGGCCTTAGGCATAGGTAAACTAGGCAATTGCCTAGGGCATTTGGAATGCCTAGGGGCACCAGCAGCTTCTGCTGATTAAAATGATATGCAGCATGTCTATATTCTGTGTGTGAGTGATACTGTTTCTCTACATGAAATAGTGTAATTATGGAAATCACTGTAACATAGCATTCCGTATGCAGGTACAGCCACAGTCGCACACAGAATATAGGCATGTCACACATCATTTTAATCAGCAGAAGCTCCTTGTGTGTGCTGGTCACATAACAATGAAAATAAGACAAATTTTTAGCAAAAAAGGCACCTAACGTTAGCAGAACTGGCCAGGATCTGCATGGACTATTGAGGCAAGATGTATGAGGAAACATCTGTATCCAAGCAAAGGCAGAGGTCACAGTGTTATCGGCTGTGCGAGTGCTGTCTGCGGGTGGGTTGGTTGTGCAATAATGTTCGGCATATGTGTAAGGGCATTATGTGTGTCATGTATAAATGCATTAATAATGTGCGACATATGAGTAACAGGCATTATGTGTGTCATGTGTATAAGGGCATTAATAATGTGCAACATATGTGTAATGGGCATTATGTGTGTCATTTGTATAAGGGCATTAATAATGTGCAACATATGTGTAAGGGGCATTATGTGTGTCATTATGTGTATGAAGGGCATTAATAAAGGTTGGCACAATGTGTAAGGGGCATTATGGTAATAAGGACATTAATAATGTGTGTCATGTGTAAGGGGCATTACTGTGTGGTATTATCAGGGGTGCCGAGAGAAAGGGATAGGTGGTATAAATTACCCAGGCCAAAGTCTGATGGAAGGGCCCAGTGGGGGCCCCGGGCCCCCTCCCCTCAAGTGACAGCAGCAGCTGCAGCTCTTCTCTGACCAGCACGCACTGCTTTGTGCTGGGTTGCAGTGTGGCCATGGAGGTGCTTAAAATACAATATTTTCTCAGGATTTTTTTCTAAGGGTATAATGTGAATAATGTGAGGAGTAATGTATAGAAGGTAAAGTGGGACTACTGTGTGATGTAACGTGAATAAGGGACACCTTCGCATGATATAAAGTGAATAAAGTTGCACTACTTTGTGGCATAATTTGAATTGTGGGTACCATTGTGTGGCCATGCCCCTTCCCAGCAAGAACACACCCCTGTTTGGGCTGCGCACCGAATGTGTGCGCTGTTTCTATTTAAAATATTGCGGGTAGGAGCACCAAAATGATGACTGCTATAATGAGGGTTGATGGTGCTGGGAAAGGGGAGCAGGGTCAGAGGTGGAACTAGTGGCGGTGCTAGGGGGCACCAGCCAAAATCTTGCCTAGGGCGTCATTTAGGCTAGGGCTCATGGGTCTCACCCTTGTTCAACCATGAACATTTCTCAGGTTGGATTGCTGGGTAACAGGACCCGGGTAATTTTTTAGAGCCCATTTACACCCAATCCTGACCCATGTTGACTCTGCAATAAACTTGGTTATTGCTTTGGTGTAAAAGGGGTATACATTCATGCTGCACTGCAGGTGGTGCAGATGTAACATGTGCAGAGAAAGGTAGATTTGGGTGGGGTGTGTGCAAACTTAAATCTAAATTGCAGTGTAAAAATAAAGCAGCCAGTATTTACTCTGCACAGAAACATAATAACTCCCCCTAAATATAATTATCTCTGCACATACTACATTTGCCCCACCTGCATTGCCCATGGGTTTACCCATTTTGAGAACAAATTCATCATGTGATCAGTTCTGAATTGGGCCTCTAGTTCTCTCTCAGCGCATACCAGTAGCAGAATTTCATATCATTAAGGAATGAGGAGTTAATTAGTTGTAAACACACACAAGGATGATAACTCTATAAAGAAATGCATGATTTTACAAGAGGCATAAAGAATAGGGGGAGGAGCCTGCATTCAATGTTCAGCATCCATTGTGTTGAAAACATTGGTAAAGCAGGATGTTCATACTGTACATGTACTTTTACTATGGCATCTATGCATGTGCAACAATAATCTGTAATCATTCAAAGTATAAAGACTTTTGCATATTGTTGACATTTGTGAGCAGAGCACAGCTTTTTCCGCAGAACTGTGACACAACTATGTGTGTACATCCACAAATACACCTTTCGGTAAATTTATCTCGATTGGCACAATCATTAGAATTATGGGTTAATTATATGAATTGGCAGTTTCTATTCACATCTAAATGACACCACGCTTTGGACCACTGCAGAAAAGTTTTCTATTTGATATTTAGAGGGGTAAAGATTGTGTTAAAACTAGTTTGCAGTGGGTCCAGGTATTGGTGGACCCTCTTGGGCCTATACCCGGTATGAAAAAAAGCATGGCAGTGGTGACTATTTTCTTTGCTTATTCACTTTGCGTAACTGCAGAGTGCAGAAGAAACTGCCTGCCCGTTAGCCCCTTCCTCCCATGTGCAGGCTTTCAGTGCTCATTGACTGGCTGCCCGCTAGCCCCTTCCTCCCATGTGCAGGCTTTCAGTGCTCATTGACTGGCTGCCCGCTAGCCCCTTCCTCCCATGTGCAGGCTTTCAGTGCTCATTGACTGGCTGCCCGCTAGCCCCTTCCTCCCATGTGCAGGCTTTCAGTGCTCATTGACTGGCTGCCCGCTAGCCCCTTCCTCCCATGTGCAGGCTTTCAGTGCTCATTGACTGGCTGCCCGCTAGCCCCTTCCTCCCATGTGCAGGCTTTCAGTGCTCATTGACTGGCTGCCCGCTAGTCCCTTCCTCCCATGTGCAGGCTTTCAGTGCTCATTGACTGGCTGCCCGCTAGCCCCTTGCTCCCATGTGCAGGCTTTCAGTGCTCATTGACTGGCTGCCCGCTAGCCCCTTCCTCCCATGTGCAGGCTTTCAGTGCTCATTGACTGGCTGCCCGCTAGCCCCTTCCTCCCATGTGCAGGCTTTCAGTGCTCATTGACTGGCTGCCCGCTAGCCCCTTCCTCCCATGTGCAGGCTTTCAGTGCTCATTGACTGGCTGCCCGCTAGCCCCTTTCTCCCATGTGCAGGCTTTCAGTACTCATTGACTGGCTGCCAGCACAGCTCGGTGTCAGTGAACTGCAGCATGGAGACTGACAACTGTGATCTGATTGACTGGTGTTGTGGACCCTCTAATGAGAGCGGTTCTGGGGCACAGTGAGAATTTCTGGCTCTTCACATCACATGTGACCATGCCAGGGAGATCCCAGCCTGGTGCAGTCATCTCAGATGTGCTGAGTTTGTAATCAGTTATACAATAGGATTGGGTCATGCCCATAAGACAATGCATTCAGTTTATCTGAATATGAAACCTCCCAGTTACTGCCCAGGAATGGATTTCTGAGATGGTGGGATACATTTACTAAAGCTTCTAATAGGAAAAAATAGGGATGTTGCCCATAGCAACCATATTCTAGCTATCATTTCTCTATTGCATCTTAGAAAATGAATCTGTTTGGTTGCTATGGGTAACATTAACGATTTTCACTTTAAGAAGCTTTAGTAAATAGACTCCTGTGTCTTAATCGCTATTGCACCCACACTAAGAAGTCACTTTAAAATATTAGTCCATAAACATTTTTATTATTATTATTATTTTATTTATAATTTTATTTATAGGGCACCAAAAGTGTTTCACAAGTGTTTTGCAGCGCCGTACAAAGGAACAGTACAGGGAGACAAAACTTAACATTACAATAAATGAATAACGAAATAGAGTACAGGTCAAATGAATACCACAGTTCAACACACACGCAAAGATGAGGACGTACCGTTTATTATATTGACTTGTAAATGTAGATGCTGTTTTTACATTCCAAATCGGACAAATAAATTCTTAGAGATTATAAAAATAAGTAACCACCTACATTGTCAGCTGGCAACACAATGGTTATAAAAAATATAATTATCACAGTTAAATGTAAAGGTACATATAGAGTATACTGTAAATGGTTCTCTTGCGAGCCTAATAACACCTCAAGTACAGATAGTTACATGACTCATATCAGGGATACATGCTAGTCTAATGAAATGCTTTACTGTTAAGCTTGTCAAGTAGCACAATAGGCTTCTTCTTACCTTTGTTCCACAATACAAATGATCCAAGGAAAGCACCAGTTGTTTGAGCACTTCGATGACACTCCTACCCACTTCAGTGGGCATTGTTTTGAGATTACAATTAGTAATTTTTAAATGCCTTTAATGTTATGCCACCAAATGTTGGCATACTGTTGTGTGATACTGAGTGTGAATGATGACAGTGAGTGGGCTTTCTAATTTACAGCTCCCTGGTCCTGAAATTTGGAGAGGGGCTGTAGGGAATGGTGTTCTTTTATAATAAGGGATTTTTGGATGGAAAGTTTGAATATGTAGTATACAGTGTTTCATCTGTTATTGTAAGTGCATAATCTAAAGCGCTTATTGTACCACTCACAGAAATGCTAAGCATGCATGCAAAGCTTTGTTTTCTGAATACTGACGTGTTTTGGATCAGAGGTCCCATTTTACCGTTGTCAAGGTAACCACACGTATGCTGCATCCAGAGCCTGGAATGAAATAAATGTCAGAGAAATAAAAGAAAGATTCTGTATTATCTGCAAGTATACCGCCTACAAGTATTTTAGTACAATAAATGACTGCCTGGAACATCCAGCTCGCAGGATACAATGAAACACTTTTAATAAAATAACACAAAGGTCAATTCTGAAGGTCTACAACAGTCTAAGGGCCTGATTCAGCTTGATTCAGTCCCCGGCGTATTCGCACCAGGGACCTATTATGTGGCTCTGCGCATGCATGTCGGGGAATTTACGCATGTGCAGAGCTGCAGTGTGAACGCCTTTGACGGAGGACAGGAGGACAGGAGAAATAACTTACAAGAGCTTTTAAGTCTGTGGATTAAGGGGCTGATTCTATCCCTATCTCTAACAGTCCCATCAGATGATCGGGATCTGATCCATCGGCTGTGTTGGGAGCTGGCCGGGAGATGGCAGAGTCCTTCAGGAGCTTATTCCTCCACACTGCCCAGTTTTCTTTGGCGCTATTAGGCATGCCACCCGTTCTTTGATTCTGGCGGTTGGTGGATTTTGGAGTGGCTTTAGTGCAGCATAGCAGGGGTGGGGATAGAACTCCATGGACTTTGAGGCAATGGCAGTGTGGAGGAATAAGCGGCGAAAAAGCAAACTGCACATGTGCAAGTCTGGAATGCCGGGGGTGGGGCCTGCAGTGCAGCATCATGTGTGAGCCCACAAGACTAGTGTCACTTACACACACAAAGCCCTCAGGAATTAGCGCTGCTTACACACACAATTCCCACATTAACCCCTTCCTGACACAGCCAGTTTTTGCCTTCCTGACACAGCCCTTTTTTTCAAATCTGACATGTATCACTTAAGTGGGGATAACTTTTTTTTGCTTTTACTTATCCCAGTGATTTTGAGATTGTTTTCTCGTGACACATTGTACTTCAAATTAGTGGTAAATTTGGGTCAATACAGTCTGTGTTTTTTTGTGAAAAATACCAAAATGTCGTAAAAAAATGGAAAATTTAGCAATTTGCAAAATGTTAAATTTTCTGCTTGTGAGACAAATAATCATACCACTCAAAATAGTTAATAACTAACATAGACCATATGTCTACTTTATGTTTCCATCATTATTTCAACTTCCTTTTAATTTTTTTGGACACTAGGAGGCTTACAATATGAATAGCAAATTCTCAAATTTTCAAGAAAATTTCAAACACTGATTTTTTTAGGGACTAGTTCAGTTCTGATGTGACTTTGAGGGACTTGTATGTGAGACACCCCCATAAATGATGCCATTTCAAAAACTGCACCCCTCACAGTATTCAAAACAGCATTTTGGAAGTTTGTTAACCCTTTAGGTGTTTCACAGGAATTAAATCAAAGTGTAGGTGAAATTTCAAAATTTCATTTTTTTTGCAGATTTGCAATTTTACTACATTTTTCTAAGGAACACAGTAGATTTTACTAGAGAAATGTGACTAAAAATTGATTCCCCCAATTCTTTTGTTTTCATAAATATCCTATATGTGGCCCTAGTGTGCACGTTGACCAAACCACAGGCTTCATAATAGAAGGAGCACCTACTTGATTTTGGAGCCTCCTTTTTATGAGATTATTTTTTAGGCACCATGTAGGTTTCTAGGCACCATAAGATGCTAAAATTTAGGAACCCCCCCACAAGTGACCCCATTTTGCAAACTACACCCCTCAGGGAATTCATCTAGGGGTATAGTGTACATTTCAAACCCCCAGGGGTTTCACCAATTGTGGTACAACTGGGCAGTGAAAATGAAAAATTAAATTTTTTACACAAAAATGCAGTTCTGGCTCAAAATTTTTCATTTTCACAAGGAATGAAGGAGACAAAGCACCCCAAAATCTGTGCCCCAATTTCTCCCGAGTACGGCAATGCCTCACATGTGACCAAAAAATACCATTTGGGTGCATGGCAGGACTCAGAAGGGAAGGAGTGATTTTTGGATTTTGCAGCTCAGATTCTGGTGGAATGTTGGTGGGTGCTATGTCGCATTAGCAAGACCCCCCAAGCACCAATACAGTGGAACCCCCCCACAAGTGACCCCATTTTGCAAACTACACCCCTCAGGGAATTCATCTAGGGGTATAGTGTACATTTCAAACCCCCAGGGGTTTCACCAATTTTGATACAACTGGGCAGTGAAAATGAAAAATTACATTTTTTTACACAAAAATGCAGTTCTGGCTCAAAATTTTTCATTTTCAGAAGGTATGAAGGAGAAAAAGCACCCCAAAATCTGTGCCCCAATTTCTCCCGAGTACGGCAATGCCTCACATGTGACCAAAAAATACCATTTGGGTGCATGGCAGGACTCAGAAGGGAAGGAGTGATTTTTGGATTTTGCAGCTCAGATTCTGGTGGAATGTTGGTGGGTGCTATGTCGCATTAGCAAGACCCCCCAAGCACCAATACAGTGGAACCCCCCCACAAGTGACCCCATTTTGCAAACTACACCCCTCAGGGAATTCATCTAGGGGTATAGTGTACATTTCAAACCCCCAGGGGTTTCACCAATTTTGATACAACTGGGCTGTGCAAATGAAAAATTACATTTTTTACACAAAAATGCAGTTCTGGCTCAAAATTTTTCATTTTCACAAGGAATGAAGGAGACAAAGCACCCCAAAATCTGTGCCCCAATTTCTCCCGAGTACGGCAATGCCTCACATGTGACCAAAAAATACCATTTGGGGCATGGCAGGACTCAGAAGGGAAGGAGTGATTTTTGGATTTTGCAGCACAGATTCTGGTGGAATGTTGGTGGGTGCTATGTCGCATTAGCAAGACCCCCAAAGCACCAATACAGTGGAAGCCCCCCACAAGTGACCCCATTTTGCAAACTACACCCCTCAGGGAATTCATCTAGGGGTATAGTGTACATTTCAAACCCCCAGGGGTTTCACCAATTTTGATACAACTGGGCAGTGAAAATGAAAAATTACATTTTTTTACACAAAAATGCAGTTCTGGCTCAAAATTTTTCATTTTCAGAAGGTATGAAGGAGAAAAAGCACCCCAAAATCTGTGCCCCAATTTCTCCCGAGTACGGCAATGCCTCACATGTGACCAAAAAATACCATTTGGGTGCATGGCAGGACTCAGAAGGGAAGGAGTGATTTTTGGATTTTGCAGCTCAGATTCTGGTGGAATGTTGGTGGGTGCTATGTCGCATTAGCAAGACCCCCCAAGCACCAATACAGTGGAACCCCCCCACAAGTGACCCCATTTTGCAAACTACACCCCTCAGGGAATTCATCTAGGGGTATAGTGTACATTTCAAACCCCCAGGGGTTTCACCAATTTTGATACAACTGGGCTGTGCAAATGAAAAATTACATTTTTTACACAAAAATGCAGTTCTGGCTCAAAATTTTTCATTTTCACAAGGAATGAAGGAGACAAAGCACCCCAGAATCTGTGCCCCAATTTCTCCCGAGTACGGCAATGCCTCACATGTGACCAAAAAATACCATTTGGGTGCATGGCAGGACTCAGAAGGGAAGGAGTGATTTTTGGATTTTGCAGCACAGATTCTGGTGGAATGTTGGTGGGTGCTATGTCGCATTAGCAAGACCCCCAAAGCACCAATACAGTGGAAGCCCCCCACAAGTGACCCCATTTTGCAAACTACACCCCTCAGGGAATTCATCTAGGGGTATAGTGTACATTTCAAACCCCCAGGGGTTTCACCAATTTTGATACAACTGGGCAGTGAAAATGAAAAATTACATTTTTTTACACAAAAATGCAGTTCTGGCTCAAAATTTTTCATTTTCAGAAGGTATGAAGGAGAAAAAGCACCCCAAAATCTGTGCCCCAATTTCTCCCGAGTACGGCAATGCCTCATGTGTGACCAAAAAGTGGCAGGACTCAGAAGGGAAGGAGTGATATTTGGATTTTGCAGCACAGATTCTGGTGGAATGTTAGTGGGTGCTATGTCGCATTAGCAAGACCCCCAAAGCACCAATACAGTGGAACCCCCCCACAAGTGACCCCATTTTGCAAACTACACCCCTCAGGGAATTCATCTAGGGGTATAGTGTACATTTCAAACCCCCAGGGGTTTCACCAATTTTGATACAACTGGGCAGTGAAAATGAAAAATTACATTTGTTTACACAAAAATGCAGTTCTGGCTCAAAATTTTTCATTTTCAGAAGGTATGAAGGAGAAAAAGCACCCCAAAATCTGTGCCCCAATTTCTCCCAAGTACGGCAATGCCTCATGTGTGACCAAAAAGTGGCAGGACTCAGAAGGGAAGGAGTGATATTTGGATTTTGCAGCATAGATTCTGGTGGAATGTTGGTGGGTGCTATGTCGCATTAGCAAGACCCCCCAAAGCACCAATACAGTGAAACCCCCCCACAAGTGACCCCATTTTGCAAACTACACCCCTCAGGGAATTCATCTAGGGGTATAGTGTACATTTCAAACCCCCAGGGGTTTCACCAATTTTGATACAACTGGGCAGTGAAAATGAAAAATTACATTTTTTTACACAAAAATGCAGTTCTGGCTCAAAATTTTTCATTTTCAGAAGGTATGAAGGAGAAAAAGCACCCCAAAATCTGTGCCCCAATTTCTCCCGAGTACGGCAATGCCTCATGTGTGACCAAAAAGTGGCAGGACTCAGAAGGGAAGGAGTGATATTTGGATTTTGCAGCACAGATTCTGGTGGAATGTTGGTGGGTGCTATGTCGCATTAGCAAGACCCCCAAAGCACCAATACAGTGGAACCCCCCCACAAGTGACCCCATTTTGCAAACTACACCCCTCAGGGAATTCATCTAGGGGTATAGTGTACATTTCAAACCCCCAGGGGTTTCACCAATTTTGATACAACTGGGCAGTGAAAATGAAAAATTACATTTTTTTACACAAAAATGCAGTTCTGGCTCAAAATTTTTCATTTTCAGAAGGTATGAAGGAGAAAAAGCACCCCAAAATCTGTGCCCCAATTTCTCCCGAGTACGGCAATGCCTCACATGTGACCAAAAAATACCATTTGGGTGCATGGCAGGACTCAGAAGGGAAGGAGTGATTTTTGGATTTTGCAGCTCAGATTCTGGTGGAATGTTGGTGGGTGCTATGTCGCATTAGCAAGACCCCCCAAGCACCAATACAGTGGAACCCCCCCACAAGTGACCCCATTTTGCAAACTACACCCCTCAGGGAATTCATCTAGGGGTATAGTGTACATTTCAAACCACCAGGGGTTTCACCAATTTTGATACAACTGGGCTGTGCAAATGAAAAATTACATTTTTTACACAAAAATGCAGTTCTGGCTCAAAATTTTTCATTTTCACAAGGAATGAAGGAGACAAAGCACCCCAAAATCTGTGCCCCAATTTCTCCCGAGTACGGCAATGCCTCACATGTGACCAAAAAATACCATTTGGGTGCATGGCAGGACTCAGAAGGGAAGGAGTGATTTTTGGATTTTGCAGCACAGATTCTGGTGGAATGTTGGTGGGTGCTATGTCGCATTAGCAAGACCCCCAAAGCACCAATACAGTGGAAGCCCCCCACAAGTGACCCCATTTTGCAAACTACACCCCTCAGGGAATTCATCTAGGGGTATAGTGTACATTTCAAACCCCCAGGGGTTTCACCAATTTTGATACAACTGGGCAGTGAAAATGAAAAATTACATTTTTTTACACAAAAATGCAGTTCTGGCTCAAAATTTTTCATTTTCAGAAGGTATGAAGGAGAAAAAGCACCCCAAAATCTGTGCCCCAATTTCTCCCGAGTACGGCAATGCCTCATGTGTGACCAAAAAGTGGCAGGACTCAGAAGGGAAGGAGTGATATTTGGATTTTGCAGCACAGATTCTGGTGGAATGTTAGTGGGTGCTATGTCGCATTAGCAAGACCCCCAAAGCACCAATACAGTGGAACCCCCCCACAAGTGACCCCATTTTGCAAACTACACCCCTCAGGGAATTCATCTAGGGGTATAGTGTACATTTCAAACCCCCAGGGGTTTCACCAATTTTGATACAACTGGGCAGTGAAAATGAAAAATTACATTTGTTTACACAAAAATGCAGTTCTGGCTCAAAATTTTTCATTTTCAGAAGGTATGAAGGAGAAAAAGCACCCCAAAATCTGTGCCCCAATTTCTCCCGAGTACGGCAATGCCTCATGTGTGACCAAAAAGTGGCAGGACTCAGAAGGGAAGGAGTGATATTTGGATTTTGCAGCATAGATTCTGGTGGAATGTTGGTGGGTGCTATGTCGCATTAGCAAGACCCCCCAAAGCACCAATACAGTGGAACCCCCCCACAAGTGACCCCATTTTGCAAACTACACCCCTCAGGGAATTCATCTAGGGGTATAGTGTACATTTCAAACCCCCAGGGGTTTCACCAATTTTGATACAACTGGGCAGTGAAAATGAAAAATTACATTTTTTTACACAAAAATGCAGTTCTGGCTCAAAATTTTTCATTTTCAGAAGGTATGAAGGAGAAAAAGCACCACAAAATCTGTGCCCCAATTTCTCCCGAGTACGGCAATGCCTCATGTGTGACCAAAAAGTGGCAGGACTCAGAAGGGAAGGAGTGATATTTGGATTTTGCAGCACAGATTCTGGTGGAATGTTGGTGGGTGCTATGTCGCATTAGCAAGACCCCCAAAGCACCAATACAGTGGAACCCCCCCACAAGTGACCCCATTTTGCAAACTACACCCCTCAGGGAATTCATCTAGGGGTATAGTGTACATTTCAAACCCCCAGGGGTTTCACCAATTTTGATACAACTGGGCAGTGAAAATGAAAAATTACATTTTTTTACACAAAAATGCAGTTCTGGCTCAAAATTTTTCATTTTCAGAAGGTATGAAGGAGAAAAAGCACCCCAAAATCTGTGCCCCAATTTCTCCCGAGTACGGCAATGCCTCACATGTGACCAAAAAATACCATTTGGGTGCATGGCAGGACTCAGAAGGGAAGGAGTGATTTTTGGATTTTGCAGCTCAGATTCTGGTGGAATGTTGGTGGGTGCTATGTCGCATTAGCAAGACCCCCCAAGCACCAATACAGTGGAACCCCCCCACAAGTGACCCCATTTTGCAAACTACACCCCTCAGGGAATTCATCTAGGGGTATAGTGTACATTTCAAACCCCCAGGGGTTTCACCAATTTTGATACAACTGGGCTGTGCAAATGAAAAATTACATTTTTTACACAAAAATGCAGTTCTGGCTCAAAATTTTTCATTTTCACAAGGAATGAAGGAGACAAAGCACCCCAAAATCTGTGCCCCAATTTCTCCCGAGTACGGCAATGCCTCACATGTGACCAAAAAATACCATTTGGGTGCATGGCAGGACTCAGAAGGGAAGGAGTGATTTTTGGATTTTGCAGCACAGATTCTGGTGGAATGTTGGTGGGTGCTATGTCGCATTAGCAAGACCCCCAAAGCACCAATACAGTGGAAGCCCCCCACAAGTGACCCCATTTTGCAAACTACACCCCTCAGGGAATTCATCTAGGGGTATAGTGTACATTTCAAACCCCCAGGGGTTTCACCAATTTTGATACAACTGGGCAGTGAAAATGAAAAATTACATTTTTTTACACAAAAATGCAGTTCTGGCTCAAAATTTTTCATTTTCAGAAGGTATGAAGGAGAAAAAGCACCCCAAAATCTGTGCCCCAATTTCTCCCGAGTACGGCAATGCCTCACATGTGACCAAAAAATACCATTTGGGTGCATGGCAGGACTCAGAAGGGAAGGAGTGATTTTTGGATTTTGCAGCACAGATTCTGGTGGAATGTTGGTGGGTGCTATGTCGCATTAGCAAGACCCCCAAAGCACCAATACAGTGGAAGCCCCCCACAAGTGACCCCATTTTGCAAACTACACCCCTCAGGGAATTCATCTAGGGGTATAGTGTACATTTCAAACCCCCAGGGGTTTCACCAATTTTGATACAACTGGGCAGTGAAAATGAAAAATTACATTTTTTTACACAAAAATGCAGTTCTGGCTCAAAATTTATCATTTTCAGAAGGTATGAAGGAGAAAAAGCACCCTAAAATCTGTGCCCCAATTTCTCCCGAGTACGGCAATGCCTCACATGTGACCAAAAAATACCATTTGGGTGCATGGCAGGACTCAGAAGGGAAGGAGTGATTTTTGGATTTTGCAGCTCAGATTCTGGTGGAATGTTGGTGGGTGCTATGTCGCATTAGCAAGACCCCCCAAGCACCAATACAGTGGAACCCCCCCACAAGTGACCCCATTTTGCAAACTACACCCCTCAGGGAATTCATCTAGGGGTATAGTGTACATTTCAAACCCCCAGGGGTTTCACCAATTTTGATACAACTGGGCTGTGCAAATGAAAAATTACATTTTTTACACAAAAATGCAGTTCTGGCTCAAAATTTTTCATTTTCACAAGGAATGAAGGAGACAAAGCAACCCAAAATCTGTGCCCCAATTTCTCCCGAGTACGGCAATGCCTCACATGTGACCAAAAAATACCATTTGGGTGCATGGCAGGACTCAGAAGGGAAGGAGTGATTTTTGGATTTTGCAGCACAGATTCTGGTGGAATGTTGGTGGGTGCTATGTCGCATTAGCAAGACCCCCAAAGCACCAATACAGTGGAAGCCCCCCACAAGTGACCCCATTTTGCAAACTACACCCCTCAGGGAATTCATCTAGGGGTATAGTGTACATTTCAAACCCCCAGGGGTTTCACCAATTTTGATACAACTGGGCAGTGAAAATGAAAAATTACATTTTTTTACACAAAAATGCAGTTCTGGCTCAAAATTTTTCATTTTCAGAAGGTATGAAGGAGAAAAAGCACCCCAAAATCTGTGCCCCAATTTCTCCCGAGTACGGCAATGCCTCATGTGTGACCAAAAAGTGGAAGGACTCAGAAGGAAAGGAGTGATATTTGGATTTTGCAGCACAGATTCTGGTGGAATGTTGGTGGGTGCTATGTCGCATTAGCAAGACCCCCAAAGCACCAATACAGTGGAACCCCCCCACAAGTGACCCCATTTTGCAAACTACACCCCTCAGGGAATTCATCTAGGGGTATAGTGTACATTTCAAACCCCCAGGGGTTTCACCAATTTTGATACAACTGGGCAGTGAAAATGAAAAATTACATTTTTTTACACAAAAATGCAGTTCTGGCTCAAAATTTTTCATTTTCAGAAGGTATGAAGGAGAAAAAGCACCCCAAAATCTGTGCCCCAATTTCTCCCGAGTACGGCAATGCCTCATGTGTGACCAAAAAGTGGCAGGACTCAGAAGGGAAGGAGTGATATTTGGATTTTGCAGCATAGATTCTGGTGGAATGTTGGTGGGTGCTATGTCGCATTAGCAAGACCCCCCAAAGCACCAATACAGTGGAACCCCCCCACAAGTGACCCCATTTTGCAAACTACACCCCTCAGGGAATTCATCTAGGGGTATAGTGTACATTTCAAACCCCCAGGGGTTTCACCAATTTTGATACAACTGGGCAGTGAAAATGAAAAATTACATTTATTTACACAAAAATGCAGTTCTGGCTCAAAATTTTTCATTTTCAGAAGGTATGAAGGAGAAAAAGCACCCCAAAATCTGTGCCCCAATTTCTCCCGAGTACGGCAATGCCTCATGTGTGACCAAAAAGTGGCAGGACTCAGAAGGGAAGGAGTGATATTTGGATTTTGCAGCACAGATTCTGGTGGAATGTTGGTGGGTGCTATGTCGCATTAGCAAGACCCCCAAAGCACCAATACAGTGGAACCCCCCCACAAGTGACCCCATTTTGCAAACTACACCCCTCAGGGAATTCATCTAGGGGTATAGTGTACATTTCAAACCCCCAGGGGTTTCACCAATTTTGATACAACTGGGCAGTGAAAATGAAAAATTACATTTTTTTAACACAAAAATGCAGTTCTGGCTCAAAATTTTTCATTTTCAGAAGGTATGAAGGAGAAAAAGCACCCCAAAATCTGTGCCCCAATTTCTCCCGAGTATGGCAATGCCTCATATGTGACCAAAAAATACCAGTTGGGTGCATGGCAGGACTCAGAAGGGAAGGAGTGATTTTTGGATTTTGCAGCTCAGATTCTGGTGGAATGAATGGTGGGTGCTATGTGGCATTAGCAAGACCCCCGAAGCACGGTGAAATGATGAACCTAATAATCCATAGATGTGTGGTATATTTTAAAACACTCCTTTATACATAGGCCGGGTTTGTCGGGGCAAGTTTCACAGTGGAAAATAGTTTCCTTTCTTATTCCCTTTTTATAGCAAACTTTGCACCTTTTTTGTGTCCTGCCCTTTCTTGCAGTGGAGGGGATTTCGTTAGGAAAATGCTGCCCTGGTACAATACGGGGGCCAGTACTAGAAGTACTGGGGCCCTCTGCCTGCTGGTTCCCAAATATTAGGCCCTTTATGACTTCCTCTTGAAAGTGCATAAATGTCCCCCTCTGGCTGGTAGAACGGAATAGCACGTAAGCGTTATACAGTGCCATCTGGATGATATACACGGCCAGCTTCTTGTACCAGATTTTTGTTTTCCGCAGGGCACTGTACGGCTTCAGTACCTGATCTGGAAGATCCACTCCGCCCATGTACCTATTGTAATCTAGGATACAATTAGGTTTTGAGGTGTGGGTACTGGTACCTCGTACAGGGATGGAGGTGGTACTGTCTCCATGAATTGTTGTCAGTATAAGGACATCCCTCTTGTCCTTATATTTGACCAACAACATATTTTCGGTGCATATTCCCCTGCTTTCACCCCTTCTCATTACTTGGGCAATGTGCGTTTTTGGGAGGCCTCTTTGGTTCTTACGCACAGTACCGCAAGCTGCTGTACCTCTTGAACCAAGGGCCTTAAACAGGGGGATGCTAGTGTAAAAGTTATCCACATAGAGGTGATAACCTTTATCCAGGAAGGGGTGCACTAAATCCCAGACAATTTTTCCACTAACACCTACGAGGGAGGGGGGGCATTCTGGCGGTTCAATTCTTGAATCCTTCCCTTCATATACCCTAAACCTGTGGGTGTACCCTGAGGTGCTTTCACACAGCTTATACATTTTTATGCCATACCTTGCCCTCTTACTGGGAAGGTACTGGCGGAATTTAACCCTTCCTTTAAAATGTATAAGGGACTCGTCAATACAAATAAATTTTTCAGGGATGTACATCTCTGCAAATTTGGCACTGAAATGATCAATGACCGGCCTGACTTTGAATAGCCGGTCAAAGGTGGGATCATCTCTGGGTGGGCACAGTGTATTATCGGTGTAATGTAAAAATTTAAGGATTATCTCAAAACGAGTCCGAGTCATGGCCATACGGTAAAATGGGGTGCTGTACAGAACATCTGTACTCCAATATTGCCTAATTTCTGGCTTTTTTACTATGCCCATATGTAACACCAGACCCCAAAACGTCATCATCTCTACTGCATCTACAGGGGTCCACCTAGCAAATGATGACGTGGGGTTTTGAGCAATAAACTGCTGGGCATATAAATTACTTTGGTCCACCATTAAATTTATAAAATCATCAGAGAAAAATAATTTGAAAAAGTAAATTTCTCTGAGACCTGCTGAATCAAATTGGATTCCTGGGATGGCCAAAAACTCAGGAAGCTGGGGCTCAAAATTGTCTGGTGGTGGGGTCCATACGGGATCAATCATTTGGGGAGGGGTCTCAGCTGCTCTACGGGGGCGTCTTTGAGGGGGTCCCTCATCAGCAGAGGAGGAAGAGGAGCTTAAGGCGAATCCTTCAAATTCCCCGCTTGTATCACTGGCTGTGTCAGAGTCAGAGTCAGAGGCAAGCATGGCATATGCCTCCTCCGCTGAATACATTCTTCTGGATGACTGGGATGACATTTGGGATGACATTTGGGATGACATTTGGGATGCCATTTTTATTTTTGTGTTTCTGTAAGTGTAATGTTTCAACACGTGTATAGTGTAGGGGGGGTACAAACTTTATTTCAACACGGGGGTATGTAGTGTGTAGTGTGTATGTAGTGCAGAAAAAAAAAATACTTTATACAGGAATTTGATCCCAATAAAAAAAAAAAAAAAATTGAAGGGGTTAAAAAAAAAAAAAAAAAGGTCCTGCGCCAAAAATTGAGCACAGATGTTGGTCAGTAACGTCCGTCACTGAACAGCGCTCAAAGGCAACAGGACACCCACAAAAACAACGTGGGTGTAAAAACAAAAAAAAAAACAATTTAAAAAAAACTGCAGAAAAAAAATGATATCAACCTGTGCCAAAAATGCTGTTCAGTGATTGTACGTCACTGATCAGCGGCCACAGGACACCCACAAAAGCAACGTGGGTGTAAAAACAATTTAAAAAAAATTTCCACAGCACTCTCCAAAAAAAAAATCAATTTAAAAAAACTGCAGAAAAAAAAATGATATCAACCCTGTGCCAAAAATGCTGTTCAGTGATTGTACGTCACTGATCAGCGCTCAGCGGCCACAGGACACCCACACAAGCAACGTGGGTGTAAAAACAAAACCCCACTGCACTCTCCAAAAAAAAAAAAACGGCAGATCAGTGATGCAGTGATGCACCACTGATTAGCAGTGAGGGGCAGCAGACACACAACCTGACAGGGTATATATATAAAAAAAAAAACCTGGACCCCCAAAAAGTTGCTGATTAATTAATTAAAACTGACCAGCACAAAAGGGGGGGCAGCAGTCAGTTGCACACGCAGCACAACCTTTGGTGCAACTGACAGGTATATATATATATAAAAAAAAAAACCCTGGACCCCCAAAAAGTTGCTGATCAGTTAATTAATCAGCACAATCAGCACAAAAGGGGGGGCAGCAGGGGGGGCAGCAGTCAGTTGCACAGGCAGCACAACCTTTGCTGCAACTGACAGGTATATATATAAAAAAAAAACCTCTGCACCCCCAAAAAGTTGCTGATCACCTCAGATATAGTGATCAGCACAAAAGGGGGTGCAGCAGACACAAAATATAGCACTCTCTATCACTCTCTATCACTCTCTATCACTCTCTGTCACTATCTGTCCCTATCTCTCACGATCTGTGACTCTATGACACTGCTGCAGCAGCACACACAGAAGTCACAATATCCAGGAAGTATCCAGCTGCTGGCAGCACGCTACCAGCGGTGATCAGCGGTGATCAGGTAAGTTTCAGGCAAGGATCAGGTATGTATCACGACAGATTGGCACGGTGACCGCTCTGCACGCAATTCCAGACCGGAATGACGTCTGCAGTGCAGTCACCGTTAGTTTAAATCACGCGCCTTGGCTGTGATTGGTCCGTGGGTCCCACGGACCAATCACAGCCTTGGGGGCAGGTGGGGTGAGGTGTCGTCGTCACCGATGACCCCCTCATGCCCCCTGACGCCCGGCGGTGATTGACACCTGTGTTACCGAGCGTCTGATTCGCCGGTAACACAGGAAAACGCTGTGAATGGCTGTTCACACTGAACAGCCAATCACAGCGATCGCCGACGGGGGGGGCGGCATCGCAGCCCCCCCTGGGCATGCAGGGACATGTCTGCTGTCAGGGACAGCAGACATCGTCCCTCTGTCCCCGCGTCTATAGACGCGGGGACAGTTTAAAGTCATGACGTATATATACGTCATGTGTCGGGAAGTACATCCCGGCCATGACGTATATATACGTCAAATGTCGGGAAGGGGTTAATATTGGCATTTATGCACACAATGCCCACAAGACCAGCGCCACTTACGCACACAATGCCTGCCCACATGAATATTATCGCTTACGCGCACAGTGCCCGCAAGACTAGTGCCGCCACACACACAATACCTACAGGACTAATGCTGCTTGCACACTCAATGCCCACATGAATAGTGCCTCTTACAGTCACAAATAATGCCCACATGGATAGAAACATAGAATTTGACGGCAGATAAGAACTACTTGGCCCATCTAGTCTGCCCCTTTTTTTAAACATGTTACCTCAAACCATATTTGATCCTTATATTTTGTAAGGATATCAATATGACTATCCCAAGCATGTTTACATTGTTCTACTGTATTTGCCTCTACCACCTCTGAAGGAAGGCTATTCCACTTATCTACTACCCTTTCTGTAAAGTAATTCTTCCTCAAATTTCCCCTGAATCTTCCTCCCTCTAGTTTCAGTGCATGTCCTCGTGTTCTGTTGCTCCTCTTCCTGTGAAGAATGTTTCCCACCTGTACCTTGTTAAAATCCTTGACCCACCTTTCCCTTCTCTGCTCTAAAGTATACATATTAAGATCTTTTAGTCTTTTCTGGTACGTTTTGTGATATAGGCCATGCACCATTTTAATTGTCCTTCTTATTACTGTCTCTAATATTTTTATATCCTTCTGGATATATGGCCTCTAGAACTGAACAAGTACTCTAGATGACGTCGTACCAATGACCTATACAGTGGCATTATTACTTCTTTCTTTCTACTGCTGATACCTCTCCCTATGCAACCAAGCATCTGACTTGCCTTCTTCATTGCTTTGTTACATTGCCTACCTGCCTTTAAGTCCCCTGAAATAGTGACACCTAGATCCCTCTCTTTCTCAGTAGTTTCCATTATAGTGCCATTTATACTATATTAAGACTTTGGATTTTTTGGGACCCAAGTGCATGATTTAGCATTTTTTGGCATTAAACTGTAGTTGCAAAACTCTTGAAAATTCCTCTAATGTATCTAGATCATTAATCATTTGTTTTACCACTCCTGGTGTGTCTACCCTGTTGCATACCTTTGTGTCATCTGCAAAAAGGCACATTTTACCCTCAATTCCATTTACAATATCACCAATAAAGATATTAAAAAGCACTAAGTACAGATCCCTGGGGTACTCCACTTGTAACCTTTCCCTCCTTTGACTGTACTCTGTTTACTACAACTCTCTGTTTTCTGTCCTGCAACCAAGATCTTATCAATTCAACTATCTTAGAATCCAATCCCAAGCTTTCAGGTATATTTAACAGTCTGCGATGTGAGACAGTGTTAAAAGCCTTACTTAAGTCTAGATAAGCTACATCTACAGCCCCACCTTGATCTACAGTATTACTTTAGTCACAAAAGTAAAAAAAGTCAATAAGATTTGATTGACATGATCTTCCCCCAGTAAACCCATGCTGTTTTGGGTCCTGTAAATTGCTGGTTTAGAGATATTCTACAACTCCTTGTTTTGAGAGTGTTTCCATCAATTACCCTACTACTGCTGTAAGGCCCACTGGTTGATAGTTGCTTACCTCTTCCTTGCTAAAACTTTTCTGCAGTGGGACTACATTCCCTTTTTTTCCAGTCCTCTGGGATTACTCCAGTAGCTAGTGACTGGTTGAATAATTCTGTTAATGGTTTTACCAGCTCCCCTTTAAGCTCTTTTAGTAACCTTGGATGTATCCCATCTGGCCCCATTGATTTATCCACTTTCAGTTTTGAGAGTTCTGTGAGAACTTTCTCCTCTGTAAATGTACTTTTTTCTCCCTCATTTTCTTGACTATACTTGCAACTTAACTGTGGCCCCTTCCCCTCTCAGTTTAGCTATCTCCTCCTGCAGTAAAGAATTTTTTTTGCAGATTGGACAGTAGCCGAGTCTCCAGAATGTCTCCCAAAAAACAAATGCATTACATCCACTGCACTGCACCAGGTCAAACATTGTATCAGTTGTATGGTAATAACAATAATATGTGTTTAGACTTTTGTGTTCAAACTCACCTTTTTTCTGTATTCTAACTCACCTGCTTCTGTTTCAAACTCACAAGTCACTTAAGTATTCAAGCTTCACTTTAGTCTGCAAACTTCTCTCTCAATGAGCAGAGCCCCACTTACGCACACATGCCCACAGGACTAGTAACGCTATGCACAATACCCACATACAAAAGTATTACCTATTAAAATAAATACATATTAGGGCACACATAATGCTTGGAACAAAAGCACAGATATTGTAGGCAGACTGGAGAAGGGATGGGAAATGTTACTTAACTTACCCATCCTGTGCTGTGTGGGCCACCGGTATCGATGATTCAAAATCATTGAGGGTTTTTGACCGATGTTGAAAACTTTTGCCATCGATGGGGAAGAACCAGATAGTTTTGCCTTTTTTTTTTTTAAGTGCTGGGTCATGGGTCTCCCCGACACCCGCAAAGCACCATCCCCATGTTTTGATTGGCCCACAGGCCAATCAGTCATCCATTGCATAGTTTAGCACTATCGATGGCCAGTTGCACTATTGCCATCAATGGCAACCATCGATGGCAATAGAAATGATTACCATCCCTAGCCATGGGCTGTCAGAGGGATGGAGCCTGCGGGAGGGGCGGAGCCATGTCAAACTGATGGCTGTTGCTGTAGCAGAAGACACTGACGAAGCAGAACGGGAGTCAGGTGCCTCTGTGCTGTGCAAAGCTGGCTCAGAACATTGAGCAGGCTCTGGATGTCTCTCCCAGTCCTAGCACCTCTACCCTACTGCAGCAGATCAGCCAACGCTGCTCAAGTCATAACCCCCCGGAGGCCAACTTTGAACTATGGCAATGTCTCGCATCATGACTTTGTGATGCGCCCCCTGTAGGCCCCGCCCAGTTTTCGAACTTGTACATGCGCACACCAGATTTTCGGTTAGGAACCCCCAAAAAGCAGGAGGGCAAGATGGCTTAGCAGGGCAGCGGGAGGCTTGGGTAAAAACCTTCTCATGAAGAAGGAGTCAGACTGTCACTGATAGATGGCACTGGACCGCTGGGTAGGTGAGCAGCAACCCACTGGTGCTGTGACACCGTAGCAGGCAGCACCTCACCACTAGAAATGTGCCTAAGAAATGTGAAGTCTATATTTGGAAATATACTGTAAGCCACCCACCATTTAAGGAGGTCTCAATAATATAAGACCCTATACTGGTTCATACACTCATGTATTTTTAAATTGAGGACTAATCTACCATGAGGTACTACATCAACACATAAGCACACTCCTATAACATAATTTTCTGTGTTCTGAGCAGCTACCCACCTATAGGTTATTTACCTCTGCTCTTTAAGATATGTGACAAAATGCATATGGGTCAGAGTTTGCCAGAGGAGTGGGAGGCTGGCCGTTTTTTTTTTTTTTAAAAGATCCAGGGAGGGATGTAATAGGGTGTGTTTTTTTTAGGCATTTAAAAAACACACCAAATTGCACGTCACATGACTTGCTGTGGAACTACATGTCCCACGAGGCCCTTTAATGCCTACATGCTGGGACTTGTGGTTCTCCAAGTCCTTACATGCAGGGGGGAAGCTTGCTGGGACTTATTGTTCCACAGCTGAAACCAATGTTGTTTTATTTGATCTTGTTTTTACACAATTTTATCAATTGCGCACCGCCCAGGGGTGCCGGGGATAGCTCCAGGTTTCAGCCCTGAAGAGGGGAAGCCCGGAGAGGGAGACCCTTTAATTGGGGTGGTCCCCACTACCTTAGGTAGCTTGCCCAGTTGTGGCATCACTCTGCTGTCTGTTGGAGCCCGGTGCTCGTTTCAAAATATGTAATTTTGGTACCAGAATTGGTGCTAGTTTTTGAAATATGGGGGAACCTAGCATTTTTCCTCCTGATATTTCTCAAACCAGGACCGGCTCAAAATACCAAATTATTGGTAATGTTTAGGGTGCAATGTGAAAAATCACACCCTATTACATTTGCGATTTTGTTGTTGTTGTTGATGTTTTCAATGAGAAAACAATTGGATGCGATTTTTGAAGTGCGATTTTATGGTCATGACCAAAAATGTGCACATTACTAACAATCACTTGTTGATTGAGACCAAAACTCATGGCTGCGAATTCACTCAGCGGATGATTACTGATACACTGTGCATGCATACGGTTCACAGTACGTATATGTGAGACCATCCTGCGATTAAGTCCTGCAACTTTTTCTAAATGCACAGCGTTCACAAGGTGGTTGACAGTAAATAGGTGTGTGGGGGGAAAACGGCTGTTTAGTGGGCGTGTTAAGAAAAATGCAGATGTGTTTAGAAAAAAAAATCTCTGGGAGTGTCAGGAACAGCGCTAGGTGTGCCTGAGCGTATTAGGGGAGGGTTTGTGACGTCAGCTCCAGGCTGGATATGCCCTTTTCCATCTAACTGCTAAGTTTGTCTTGGGTAGTGCGTGCAATGACTTGTGCCCAGTGTAAAAATCATTAGATGGTAAGCCTATTACAATGGCATTTGCCCATTTTGTACGGCTGCGAATGGTTGTGTAAACATCCATATGCACAGCGTGCACTATGATTCACAAAGCAGAATGTACCTTTAGTGGGGTGGTGACGTAACTGAATGCTGGCCTCTGCAAATCTGCAGCCGTGCGTTCAAGTCTGAATCAGGCTCCCGTTCCCTATGACATTTAACTGATGATTTGGGATCTCCTTGGTAAAAAATTTGAGTTTGTAAAGTATATACAGTTCAAGCTATAACCACTGGAGGGTGCTATACTACCATTAGCAGTTACAGGAAATACTTCATTATAGTGTGGGAATTTAGAATACAAGAAAAATAATTGAATCTGAATTTATGAAACTATTATAATAAATTATCAAATAATAATAATAATAATAATAATAATAAATACCTATTGTCTGTCATTAAATTTCACACAGAAGTTGCAGGTCTGATTCTGATATGCTTTTGACCTTTTGTAATGTTGGAAAAGCGGGTATGGGTCATTGGGTCGACCACATTAAGGTTGACATACATTGGGTCGACCACTGAGGGTCGACATATGAAAAAAGGCCAACATGCCTAAGGTCACAGGGTCAAAAGATTGACACAAGCATTAGGTCGACAGTCAGTACATCAACATGGGGTTTTTTTTGCCCTGAATGTTGACACAGTCAAAATGGACACCAAAAAAGTGCACCGGGCATGAAATACCGCCTGTCGGCACGTCGGCTCAAAATAAGTGAAAAACCCATGTCGACCTTTTGACTGTCAACCTTCTCAATGTCAACCTAATGCTTGTGTGGACCTTTTGACCCTGTCAACCTTAGGCCTGTCAACTTTTTTTCATGTATCAACCAATGTATGTCGACCATATGACAGCTTTGTTGCTTTGTTGTGCAAATTTCTAACTGCAAAACTACCGATGCATTACAGATTTACTGAAATGAGAGAAAATAACATGACCCATGTGGGTGCCGGACGGCTCCCCGACAGTCGGGATTCCGACAGTCATTCCTCTGATGTCGGAATCCCGGCTGCTCCCTCGTGGGGGTCCACAACCGCCATAGAGGGAGAATAAAATAGGTGGCAAGTGCCACCGTGCCCGCAGCGTGACGAGCGCAGCGAGCACGCAAGGGGCTTCATTGCGCTCCCCCCGCTGTGCAGTCGGGATTCCGACGTCTGAGTAATGACTGCCGGAATCCCGACTGTCGGGGAAATATACCACACCCGACCCATGTCCAAGGAGAAACATATACTGTATACAGGTAACAAATTAAAACATTTGAGAGAAAGTTCTGCACAAGAGAATAACAGCTCAACAAGCAACCCACAGTATATACCACTAAAAGATGCAATAAATGCAGAACTGACCTGAGGTATACAGTAGGTAACGACGAGGACAGTAAAGCTCTTCCCCACACAGGTTCCCCTCTCCTCATTCTCATCACCCCCAACCATCCCATCCTGCACAGGCTCCCCTCTTCTCTATATTTCCTTAACTGCTCCGAGATCCTCCCTATTTGAGGGACCCCAACATCCCCCTTCTCTGATAACGGGGTTTTTACCGCAATTCTGTCTTAGAGAATCTCCCCCCGAGGATTGGTATGGATGAGTTGTGATAGGTGTTGCTGGCTGCTTTTGTGATCTGTGTGCTGGGTGATAGATGCTGTGCTGGCAGAGGGATCGTGGATCTTACGCCAATACTAGGGGGCCTTAGTCAAAATCCTGCTTCATGATATCAAATTGGTTAGCACCAGTTCTGAATAAATAATGAACTTTTTTTAAAAGATGTGTAGAATCCTTACACAATGATACATAGTGCACCAGCCAATCAGCTCCTGTCTGTCATGTGTCTGAAAAATAAATATTAAGAGCTGATTGGCAGAAGCACCATTTATCAATTAAAACGTATTCATAAATCTGCCACTATATTGTCTTCTTTCTTCTATCTTCATCATACTGCAGTACTGAACATTCTGTTAACATTTCAATATTTGTTGACAGACCTTGGAGCATGGAACTTGGACTATTCTATTTATAATACATGGTTTTACTAATGATGTGGCACAGGTCTTCACTTTTCTTTAGGATGAGAACTACACTAGTTGCATGGTGTATGTTGGTATCCAAAAGGCTAGATATACACATACACAGGGCCGCCGACAGGGGGGTGCCAGGAGTACAGCTGTCCTGGGCCCGGGCCTCTGGAGGGGCCCGGGCAGCTGCCCACACGGTGGCACGGCACCCCCCGCCCACACCCGCACAATCCCACCCGCCGCCTCCCCTCCCCTCCTAGACCAGCACAGCACACAGTCTATCCGTGACAGGCAGTATGTGCCAACCCGGGCAGGCGCCGCCTGTGTGTGTCAGTGCTGGCGCATCCAGAGCTCCATGTTAGAGTGAAAACATGCTCCGCAGCAGTCCCTCCCAGCCTGGCCGTACCCAGTAGCAGGAGGAGTCAGGGCCTCGGCATAGTGGTGGTGATTCGTACAGCCTGGCTGCATGCACTGGGAAGAAGTTGTCCGTGCAGTAGCAGCCAGGGCTGGGGGTGAACAGTTTCCTGGCCAGCACTGATTACAAGAAGCCTAAACACATTCAGGTAGGAGGCAGTGTCATCACCCCGGGCTGAGGCTGTACTGGGCACAGGGGAGGCACAGCCTGATTGTGCTGCTACTCCTATTACTGTGACTGTTCAGTGACTAAGGTGGGTGGGAGGGGCTTTGGGGGGACCCTGTCTATGTGGACAGTCCCGGGCCCCACAATTGTTAGTGGCAGCCCTGCACATACAGTATGCAGCTAGTCAGATTTATAGATCCTGAACTTGGATAACTTGGTTAGGCAGGAAAGTAGTGTTTTGAAATACACTGTACTCTGAGTACACTAAGGACCAGTGGCAGATCCAGTGGGCAGGCGATCCCCAGCTGCAAAACACACCTTTACCATAGGAAGTTTGGACCTTATGCTGATTGATTCGCAAGGCTGCAAAATTCGCAGCCTTGTAAGTCCATCAAACGCCGCTCGGAGTGGCGCTCACTCCCCCTTGCATGTGTGACTCCCCGCATGCCTGCGAATGGATGATTTACATAATCATCCATTCGCAGGCGGGAAGAAATCATGCGATGGTTGGCAACCATTGAATGATTTCTCCAGCGCTCGCAGTTCAGAGAAATCTATATGGTGACTCTAAACTGCAGGCGCCCTGTGTGAGGACAGAGCGGGCAGCGGGCAGCTGACATCTGGTGATGTCAACTGCCCGCCCCCCCCCCCTCCCCCGCATCATGGCCTCAATAGCCTTTGAAACCCAAGCGTTCTCATGGGAATGCCAATGAAATGCTGGGCGTTCCCATATGCTAATGGGGCTGCCCGCGCCCCCCACCATTCTCTGCCCCCCCACCCGCTGTGTAGGGCGAGTACACCCGGCAAACAAATAGCGTCTCTGCACATGCGCAGAAATGTGTCTGCTCATGCTCAGATGCATACCATCAGCCCTGCGTGTGAACGCACGGAGGACCGAATAAATCAAAATCAGGTCCTTTATCCTGTGTAGACCGCCCTCTCCTCCTGATGCCTCAGTTCCTCCCTGGGTCAGGGCTATTAGCCGGATTTTTATACTCACTTGCTGACAGTATGCTGTAAATATTGACCAGTGTAAAATGTACCCAAAGGATGAGAATATGCATAAGAAAGTGCCTGCTCTCTGTATCTCTCAGAGAATCCTGAATCTCATATTGCAGATGGGCACTAGAGGGTATTGCATCTCCACATTTATCTTGGTACATGGAACTGAATAACACTCCTAAGCAAAGGACTCCAAAAAGTGCAATCCCCAGAGTCTAGCCAATGGGTTTCCTAAAGAAATATAATATCAGGGTGAGAGGATTGTTATGCTCTTAATAGGGAAATTAGAGCCAACTACATTCCAAGAAATAAACCTGTGTATTAGACATTGTTGTAGAGGTAAACTGTGTGGTGTGGTCATATACCTGTCCTGCAGAAGTATAACACAAGAAATGTTGTGTATGACGGAGACCTGACCCTGTGCCATGAGCTGGGTTTGGCCACCTAGGCTGAACTAGAAAAAGGACAGTTCCAAGCCATCCAGCAATAGTAGTCCTAGGACATTTTGATTCCCCTAAAGAGAACCTGGAAAAGGGAAGGGAAGTGCAAAACAGCCACATAAAATACATACAACTGGAAAAAATGAGAACATCAGAATAGAACAACCAAAGCCATGCTACTACATGATTCTCCTAGAAATGTCAGCACCTTACCAATGAACACCAAGGAAGTAACAACTCTCACAAGGAGATGGCAAAAACATTTACATGATACAAGGATACAAAGTGTAGAGTAGAAGGAGAAAGTGACAGTGGATTAGAGGACAATAGCAGATCATCTACTGTAAGTGTAAGAGAGATCTGGCAGCAAGCAGGGTGGTGAGAAGATGCCATTGGAGAGGACCCTCGGTTTAGCCGGATACAGAAGGGCAAATCCGATGTAATGACCAAAGAGGGCCTTACATGTAGGGTAGAACTCCCTTCTCTTCTGCGTCACTTTGGCTGAGATGTCTTGGAAGATGAGAACCTTGAAATCATGGATCTGTAGAGAATGTGTTTTGAAGCCCATAGTATGTTTTTTTTTTCATATTAAAAAAATTGGCTATGAATGAACATGGAGTCTGGCCAGAATCTACCCACTCATGCCCCCAGCAATGGTCTCTCTCAGGTTCAACTGTCCCAGAGGACATTGGGATCTTAAGAACATGGTTTAAGTCAGTATTGAAAAAGTCTGGGCAGTCAGTGCCTTTAATGCTCTCCGGAATACCTATGAAGTGCGGTTCGCTTTTTTAGCAACTGTTAGTACATTGTACATATACCTTGAAGTCACTACTGTTTTCACACTGGTGTCTTTTTTAAGGTAATTTATTGAAAAATTCACTTGTTATAATGTGATGGATTTCCAGTATGCTAGTGTCCGAACTGCTGATTTCCTTAGCTGGGCTACACTGTAGTCTGAGAGCATTAATCCTGCTTGAAAACTGGATAAAAATAGAAACTGATGCAATAGGGTATGTTTGAAACACACAGATTAACAAATGCAGTTTGTTATGACACCTAAGTTAATTTGAAGCCCAAAACAAGTATACATTACTGCATGTGACTAAATTCCTATCAAGGTCATTATTCAAGGTGAATAGACTCATGTTCTTGTTTGGGTTTATACATCTTTTTTTTCCATTTTTAAAGATTTGTGATAGTGTATTTATCATATAGCTCAATTCATTATTGCACACTTTTGACTTTTTGGCAGAAATGATTTGACCTGTATATAGATGGAAATTGAGTCAGTAGAGTACAATGGAGGTCATTCTGATTGACACGGAAAGCTGCGAAATTTGCAGCTTTGCGTGTCATTTTAATGCCACCTGCATGAACGGCCGCTCAGCACACTGAAAACCCGCACTCATGCAAATGGATGTTTAGCATAAGCATCCATTCACAGTCTTGCGTGGGGGGGACGAAATAATTCGATAGTCGCTGACCATCGAATGATTTGACAGGTGCTCGCAGATGTAAGACGCCTCTCTGGTGTCTTACATCTGCGGTCACCCTGTATGGGAAGAGGGCAGATGACATCCGCTGATTTAAGCTGCCCGTTCCCCGCCATGGGCGTATTTACATGGGAACGCCTAGCATTTTCATGGGGACCTCCATGAAACACTGGGCGTTCCAATGGGCACAGCCCCTCACCGCCGCCTCGCACTGCTAGGTGCAAACGGGACGGCCAACAAGTAGTTCGCCAAGCCCGCTCACACCAAGCAGCTGCACATGGTGTAATGGTTAGCATTACTGCCTCACAGCACTGAGGTCATGGGTTTGATCCCCACCATGGCCTTAACTGTGCGGAGTTTGTATATTCTCCCCGTACTTGCGTGGGTTTCCTCCGGGTACTCCGGTTTCCTCCCACAATCCAAAAATATACTGGTAGGTTAATTGGCTCCCAACAAAATTAACCCTAGAATGTCTGTGTGCGCGTGTACATGTGGTAGGGAATATAGATTGTAAGCTCCACTGGGGCAGGGACTGATGTGAATGTTTAGCTATTCTCTGTAAAGCGCTATGGAATATGTGTGCGCTATCTAAGAAATTGGTAATAAATAATTAACAGTTTATGTGCATGCGCAGTTGCTCACCATCGCTTCCCTGCACAAGCATGGATATCCTTAAGCAAAGACTGTAATGGTGTACAGGATGTTGGAAAACTGATTCAGGTTGGTAATCTTAAGCAATCCAGCCTGCAGTGTCTCGATTATTGGGAAACTGCACCTGGAAAGGACCTGCGAATGTATCTCAGTAATGAAAACGCCTCTACCTGATTGATAAGTAGAGGCTTTCATGGGCAGCAATGGGGCTTGCAGTTGCAGATGAACATTGTGTGATCGCAATGCAGTTATAGCAATTACAAATGCAGGAAGGTGGTAGTAAGCAGTTTAGCATATACTGTACATCCAACCTGAATTAGGCCTAAGGCATTTAATCCCACTTGGTTCGCCACTACTATGTCTATGGTGCAGAATAAATCAGAAAGCCTAGCTAATGTTTCTCTAGTCCTGAAACACAACACAATCTACCGAAAAGGGAGGATTCTGCATAAGTATAATTGAACAATGTGTTTTGCGTGTGTGTGTGTGTGTGTGTGTGCAGTTGCAGTATGGATGTTCCACGATAACTCTTGAACGCTTTAAATAATCTCTTCAAACTTTGCACACTACCTTATCATCTTAAGGGATGATCTAAGGCCCTCATTCTGATCTGCTTGGTAAACTGCGAAGCACGCAGCTTACCAATGCCATTGCCATGCTAAGAGTTTGCCATGCTTCTCCTTCTATGCCAACATGGATGGTGAAGTAAAAACACGTCATTTGAAAACAAGAAATCATGAAAAACTCAAGTCGACCTTGTCATGTGTCTACTTTTTTATGTCAACATTTTGACCCTGTCGACTACCTGTTTCATGTTGACCTAAATTAATGTTATTGAGGTTAATAATGCTCTAGGGCAGGGATGGGTAACCTTTGGCCCTCCAGCTGTTGTTGAACTACACATCCCAGCATGCCCTGCAACCATTTTAGAATGGGCAAATAGCAAAACTGTAGCAGGGCATGTGTAGTTCAACAAAGTTGGAGGAACGAAGGTTCCCCATCACTGCTCTAGGGGAAAAAAAGGAATGTATTTTGTGATTTGGGCTTTTTTTGCAATTTTGGGGGGAAAAATGCAAAAGCAAGACTAGCCACAGCTGAAATCCCAAACCAAAACCAGATGACAAAATAGAACCAAAACCCAAACCAGCAAAAAAGGTCTGGCATACATTGTCTGGCATTCTAGTTTATATTATGATAAAGAAATGCTTTATAAGGGGTTTAAAACATTGGTCAAATGCATCAGCCTAAAGGTGCCCATACACGGTGTGTTTTTGCTGAGTGATGCGAATGCACGCTCATGCTCCCGCGGCCGTCCCATCGCACAGTTCAAAGTATTTGCTGCACATACTTTTTGAGCTACTGTGGGTCCCGATCGCACGCAACTCTCATGCAAATCACTGCAATATGGTCCAAAACGTATGCGATAGGCACCATTAGTACTGTACTTCTGTGCTTATAAAAGAGTGTGATTATTTTTGCATACATACGGTTCAGAGGTACCTTGGTGAGGGATGGATCTTAACGGTTCTGCCATAAGACACACTCTTCAACAGCACCTTTCACTGTACCATGGACCTGGTCCAGAGATGGAACATGTTTTTGTAGTTGAGCTATAGTTTTACTACTGTGCATGTGCAAAAAGTACATACAATTCTTGTTGTGCATGGGAGAACCCAAGTGCCAGATAGCATTTGGCATTGTGTACAACATTGCTCAAGGAGCATGCAATCTCTGTCATTTTAAGATGGAGATTAGGAGATATCCAAAATTGAGAACAAAAGAGGCTATTTCATTGATGTTTCATGGATGTGTTATGGGAGTGTCATGGGTGTCTGAGAATGCTGCTACATTCTTAATTGCAAATACACTGCTTCAGAGGCCACAGAACCGGAAAGTGGGTGTCTCAGTACACCCCATTCTATGGTGGACCACAAAAGAAAGGCTGGGATTAGCATTTGTATATTTCTGCAGTCGCTATTGCCATTACATTACCAGCCATTTCTGAATCACATTCTATAGGGGGTTATTCTGGTTGATTTGCAAGGCTGCAAATTAGCAGCCTTGCGAGTCCACCAAATCCCACCTTGCAAATGGTGGCCTGGCCGCCACTCATTTGCAAGGACGCTTCCCTCGCAGGGCCTGTAAATGGATGTTATACAGTAACATCCATTTGCAGCCTAGTGGGATCCACCCACATCATTAAATGGTCGGCGACCATGGAATGAAGGTTGAATGTGCCTGCATATAAAAGTGACTCTCAGGTCACTTACATACGCGTGGACGC